>NC_142011.1:47778640-48093306 GCF_049901735.1 Notechis scutatus
GATGGGGATGGGTTAGTAGCAAACTCACTGAATCTTAACTTTCTCATATATATGGTGTTCCTCCGAGTAGAATTTCCCTCTTCTTACATACACTGGATTCAGTCTATACTCTTTATGTCCTTCCTAATTATTATCTTTATTTTAATTATTTTAATTATGCTTTAAAGCATAAATTATTTGAATTATGCTTTAAACCATTTATATTTAGCTGCTTCTGTAGAATTACACTACTGAACTAGAGTGAATTCCTAATCAAACCTTATCTCCAGTTTTCCTACAACACAGCTTCAAGTCCTTCCCATTAAGGATGCTTGATGAAGGGATTTTTTTCATTGAATGAGGGCTTTTTCTAAAGACCTATCTATCCAAAATATGGATATAAACATTAGACTTTTAGAAAATATCACATTGAAGGTTTGCCTCAGTATAACCACATTGTGCAACAGGACAGTAAAAGCCATGACAATGTTCACGAAGTAATTCTGTTTAATAATCTATACCTACTCTGGATATGATAATATTATATAGTTATATAGTCACATAATATATTGCCAGAAACAAGAACAAATTCAGCTATTGAAAGAGTTCATGCTAAAAGTGTAACATATGAACCGGCAACATTTTTTAATTTAAAATTAGAATTGCAAAGCATTCTGCCTTTTCCACTTTAAAATATTCATTTCAATTTTTGCATGAGTAATTGGCATAGATCCTTAGTCTTGGCTAGAATTTGGTAGCTTTTTCTGGACCTTACTCAGAGATGGCAAAACCGACACATAATATGTTGTGCAATTAACCATCTTAGATATTTTTTAAAAATCATGTCACCTTTTAAAAAGTGTATAATTTGAATTTGGTCCACACTAATATTTTTAATAATTGATACTATTGCAGCTTCAGTAGATGATCAGTGACTTTATAAACTGATGGGACACATATTGAAGACATCACAATTACATGTGGGCACAGTTTATTCTTTCAATGCACTTGTGCACTGATTCTGCTTAACAGCAAAACAAGCTTTATTAGTTCAAAATCCTTTCCCTTTCTGTTGCACCTTACATATTAGCTTAATTTCCTTGCAGTGTTTCCAACCAGGGCATTATCTATATTTAAAATTTCAAATGTTACAGAAAAAGCTTTGTCAACCCCATCCCTCTCTTTATTCTTTACTGAACAACTAAAAAGAAAAAAAAAATCCCAAGAACCATATAAATACATGCAAAACATTTTACATAGAGATTAAATAATAACAAAATGCTATTACAGATCAGGTGCACTTTAAGCTGGACTCTAGAATATGGCAAACACACTAGGGTACATATTGCTTTGAAACCACACTTTTTAAAAAAACCATTTTGTCATGCATACCATATAATATTCAGTCTTTTGTTTGGTCTTTTTCTTTTTTTTAATACAAAAATACCATTGCTTATTATACTAGTTATTGAAAAAGGGGAAACTTAAAATTCTTATATGCATGCTTTTCAAGAGATTTAAATAAACATATATACAGAATTTATGTTAATACTGTATATGTATTTATTTATGGGCAGAAAAAAACCTGAACAAGTAGTCTTAGCCATGGGTTTAAAGGGCACATGAATCTGTAGACTGGACTCCTTTTGTTTTTGGTTAATAGGAATATTGCCAGCTACAAAGCACAACAAAAAGTTAAGTAGAATAGAGTATTAGTGTGCAGCTATATTGGTTGTCACATTGAAGCAATTCTAAAAGCATCATGGGCTGAAGTGAGAGTTTTATTTATTTCCTTTAGCGGTAGAGTGGTAAATCCTCCATCTAGACGACCCTCGTAAAGACTATATAGTCTGGTGAAGCTCATTCATAAAAGACTTCCATGACACATCTAGAAACTGTAATTGCCTTCCTGTACTTTTTAAAGCTGTGCCTGTTCTTAGGGTTATAACAATCCCACTAATTGCTGTAATCTCATCAATTGTAAGTCAGATAAAAAATGCTGAACTAGGAGTGCTCAGCAAATACTGATCCATTAAAAAACACTTTTTAAAAAATGCGGTCATTGAATTGGAATTATTGGAGATCTTTAGTGGACTTGCTTGCAGCCCCGTTATAATGGGTGTTTGTGTTGGTCCTTAGATCAAAAGTCTAAATGAACACTCAGGAGTTTTATACTACTGCTCAAATATTACCCAAAAAAATGGTTATGGTATAAATCTTCATTTAGATTGCCCATGGCTAAAATTACAATTAGATTTGTTTTCTTAGAAATGCCTTTTAAAATAATATTTTCCTAAAACGTATTGCACAAAACTTTAAAAAATTAAACTAGATCCCTGTGCAATAGAATAAAAAGAACCAACTGCACAGTTTTAGCTCCTGAAAATGGGTATTTTTTCACTGCACGTAGGAAACAATGTAATGTCTTTGGTACCAATGTGCCAATTTGTTTAACAAAAAGAATATATTCCTATTATTAAGAAACAGATGAAAAACTGCTCTAGGGCCCATTTCCTTTTTTAAATAAATAATCCCAAGCATAATAATGTACACAAGAGGATACTACCTCATCTTCCATCTGGCATGGCACAATCTTGAATTATTTCTCCCTCCCATTATTATTTGCTTCCTGCAAATATAGTTTTGTTTCTAACGGCATACTTACTGTTGTAAGAAATTATAATCTAACACCACTCCCACCCAGTAAGGATAGACTACACTTATAATTGGAGTTGTGTGAAGGAACTACTTTATTTGGATGCTAGCTACATCCAGAAGAATGCTGCATAGGGTAAAAATAAAATAACATAACATAAAATAAAGTGTGCACTTTGTACTGAAGAGCTGATCTTTGCTGAATTGGGTTTACTTGCCTTTTCTCAGATGGCTGATGTAGTCAACTTTGGACAGAACTGTTCAATTATTTTGACATAAGGAAGGAGAAATCCTTCTTTTTCTCTAGACAGAGGATCAAAAGTATTAACGGAACCAGCAAGGTGGCCAATGGGTGAGGGTGCGCATCCATAAATCTGCAAAGTGGACTCCTTGCTTTCATCTTAAATCCTCTCTCATGGCAGCATATGCTACAGGTTTTTAATAACTTCAGCCAGTCAACTTCAGCTAATTTTATAACCAAAAACTAAATTAGGAAAAACTCAACTATTTTACATTTAAAAATGTATGCACTGTAAAACACTTATACTTTAAGCAACTTGCCATATCAACATAATTTATATAAAAAAACAGTTTCGTATAACACAACTGACTTTATTACAAAGATGGCTGTTTAGAGAAAGGAAGCTGACAAGAGTCTGACCAAACATTCATTTTCCACTGCCAGCCATGTGACTACATTCCACTGCAGTTACGTAACTCACAGCTTTGTTTCTTTTAAACAAAATACATATGGCTGACTTAAAAATATACGTTTCTGATCTAAAGAAAACTATATATTTTTTGCATAATATTTATATAATTATCCCCTGTCCCCTGAGGAAACTAGACAGAAAAAAGGAAAACAATGGATAAAAATGTAGGTCAGATAGCTCACTGCAATCTGTCAATTACAGATAGTTGGAGTGAGTTTCTTCTTCCAAAAATTGTTTCAATTAAAAAAACCACCCAAACATAAAAATAAAATCAGTATTCCCTCCCCCAAATAATTCACAAATATTCACGCAGGCGCCTACCCCCCCGTTTTGTTTTTGCAAGTATTTAAAATAGAAAAATGACCTCGAAGCATTGCAATGTTTTGAACAGAATGAAATGAAAAGGGGCGCCCTTCCCCTTATCTGATAGGTTGCACAACAAGAAATGGAGCTCCACTCCCTAAGTCCTCCCAATTTATATAGTTCAGATGAAAGGAATGAAGGGATGTATCTGGAAGGAGGAAGGAGGGTGAGAATGACTCAGGGCCTTATTTGCAATTCAGAGGATGGAACATGGGTGGGCTTTTTTTTTTTTTTTTTCAGATAATGGCAGTTTGCTGAGCCCAGCATACAAGCCCTCTTTACAGCAACCCTGGAAAAGAACAGCTATGGAAAAGGAATCTTCATCAGTCTACTTTGAACTCAGGATGAAATTCAATGACCAATCAATCAGGTAGAAGGATTTGGGTTTAAAGGGTCGAATCAAGAGACGATTTACTTTCCTTCTTGGTTCATTTTGTCTTTGCTTAAGGAACACTTATCTCTTGGCAAAGGACTGGACTCCTACAAATATGACAGGCAGTGCTTTGGACAGTGCTTAGACAAGGCACAGGATTTTCTGCTGTGCGTTCTTCCAAAGGAAAAGGAAAAGCAATTTAAAAAAAACTAATTTCCAGCAAAAATTTGCACACACTTGAATGCTGGGAAGATGGCCAGACAAGAAAACTTTCGAAAGAAGTAGGAACAATTAGGTTCTCTTTGCTTCCAGGTAATATCTCCCAAGAAAAGCGCTGCGAACTAACATAAGGGGCTAGATTAGTGCACGTTTGGTTTGATGCCCCACAACTCTTGCAGAAATTCTATACAAGCAGTTTCAGCAAAACATCCTATTTGCTCCCCGGATGGCTATGATCCGTAAGGATAAAACAGTGACCTCCCACCAGACCAGCATCTCAATATTGCAACTGTATCAAGATGAGACCAGCAAGCATCCTTTCAGTACAAGATGGTTGGGGGGGGGGCGGGGCGGGGGGAGGAAAAATCGATAACAAGAAACAGGGAGAATCTTATCCTTATCAACTAAGGAAAGTGCTTTGTGCCACAATACTACACAGTATGTCCCAAATGTACGGAACTGATTCGTTTACATTTTCCGTATGCACAAAAACATTCTGTGTAGGTATGTGTGGCCAAGACATTTTCCTGTTATTTTTTCACTCTTCAGCATTCAAAAAGTAGTTAAAAAAACCTGTAAGAACTGACAGACTCTTATTAGAGCTGGCCTTTATAGCTTGCACTCTCCAAAGAACTGGCTCCTTCTAATTATCCAAATAAAAATTGGGCAGAAGTAACAAACCCATACTTGTTCCACCTTGTTTGGAATCAGAGGGGTTGAGATGTTACTGATGACATATTCAGAATGATGTTCAGAATGATGAAGTTCCAATTAAACAAGTAATATGTAATACATAAATGTATCTCAGCTAATATGTAATTCCAAAATATTTTGATCTGAAATCATAAAAAAGTAAATTTCAATTAAAAACCAAACCCCTTAACATTTCAATCTCTCAGGATATATGGCACTGCTGTATCTCCTTATGATTAGCTTTATTCCTTTTTAAAAAATATATTTTAAGACTGTCTATATATTCCTTCTTATCTTTTGTGACTGACACTACCCTGGAAACAAAGAGATAATAGAAATAAAATAGTATAAGGATTGATACCAGTTCTTCCCCAGCTTGTTCTGCGCAAGACTGGGTTCACATCTAACTCCTTACTCAGATCACCCCCCTCCCCCTTAATAACATTTTTATGACACTCATTGTCATCTTCCCAAGGACATATAAAAGCATCTAGGATTCTGATTCCATAAACAAAATTAAGGACATATCTTGCAACTGTGCCATAGATGCTACACATCAAACTTTTAAAGGGTATCTAGAGCTTCTCTATTTAAGCATATAACTTGAGCAAGTACTACTACAGACATGTGGTACCAAACTTGAGAAGATGATGATCACACTGGTGATTTCTTTCATGAGGGAGGCACCTCTGCCAAGCAATTGGTTGAAAATACAACTCTACCTAGGTGATACCATGATTTCTGCAGCCAAGAAATCATAAAGAGGATGCAGAGGAAATTGGCCAAAGTAGCTGCAGTGTATGGTCAGATATTGGTGCCTTTGTTGCCTAAAGAAAGGGGAAGCAGGAAGGTCAAAGTTCAGAGATCAAACTGATGTTTCCAAGCTGTGTAAAGGGCTTTCTGGCTCTGGAATGGTGTCCTCAGCTGTATTGCCGTCCATTGCATTGTTATTTGTGTTGAGAGATGAGGACTCCCCTGGGCTCTCTTCACTTTGCTTTTTAAGTTCTTCAGCTTCCAAGTCTTCATCAGTGCCATCGAGGAATGGGTTCTGAGGCTCGTCTTCCTCGTGGATGAACTCTGGATGAGTCATGAAGTTATGAATGGAGCTTCTGGATTCGGGTTTCTGGAGGCCTTCATACAGGGAGCTACGGAACGCATTCACCACCTTGATCTACACCACAGGAGGATGAGGGACGAAAATAAAAACAAGCATACAAAAAAGTGAGTGATAGCAAGAGGCAATCTTTAAGGATTTCAGGGGAGGAAGAATGCAATAAATATAACAAAAACAATAGAAGCCGCAATAATAGTTTTGAACAAAAAAAATATATCAATATGAGAGAGCATCTATGGAGAACCAGGATGACCACAATGGTCAAAAATCAGGCACTGTACATGTGATGGGGCAATCAACTATGAGGCGGCTTCAGGAGCTGCAAGAAAAGACATGTCACATTTCTAACAGTAATTCTGAAATGCATGGACATTCAAAGCACAGTTATTCTTCAACAAAACCATCCATATGGAGCAGCTCAAAAGCAATTAGAACACACACATTCTCAAAGTGCAGACTTGCTTCAAGGCAAAATTGGGGTGGCAAAAGATGGTGCTGTCTTTAAATTCCCAAACCTATAAAGATTTAATTGGCTGAAATGTGTTGCACACAAAAATGGTCAAGACCATGTACTGTAGCAAATTCAAGCAGAATGACGAACATATCAGTGAGCATGCAGTAGTAAAGAGGCTATTAAACTGGAACCCAGACTAGGAGCTCTTGTGTTTGGAAACTGGCCACTCATTTCCAAAAGCAATTAATAGACAGCTTATTCAACGAGGATGTCCAGCACTCACTGCTGCTTTGGGAAAGAGCCCATTGCTTCTCTTAGTTTGTGACAGTAATGTTCAAAGGTAAGAGTAAGGCAACTAATGCCTAAAGGATACAAGTTCCCTACAGTTTCCAACAGCTGAGATTTAGGGAAGATGGAAATGAATGAGGTCACAAAATCCCATGCTCTCTCTTTGGTTATTTTGATAATGTCTGATTCAGATTTAAGACATTTCTGTCTTTCCATTCCTTCTTCTGATCACAGTTTCTTCGGTCATAGAAATAATATAAATCATATATGCATACCAAAAAAGCATTATTGATATTGGGATTCAGACATCTTCCCTCTGCATGATGAATCATGTTGCTGCGAAAATCATGCTCAAACAAATCAACATATCAAACATGATGATCAAAGCTTGCTATTGTTCATATTAACCATAAACATACATTAGAGGCAATACTATCAGCATTCTACTGAGACTTGAATGCAAAACATATCCCCAAAGCAAATTAAAATAGTGCATCTTAATGCAATCCACATTTTATGCACTGATGAGCTAAAACAAACCAAAATGGTGTAAAATGAATCTCAAATTCAAATAACTGTTCAGGCATATTTATAGGAAAAATATGTTTTATATCCAATTATTCATAACAACAAATACATGGTAGCAACACTTAAAAGCCTTCTCCAAAGCTTTCTTCAGTTCTCAGAAATAGGTAGGTGGGTGGGAATAAATTTGCTCAATATTTTCAATCTCTTATGGCAATCGAGCATTGTAACATACTAATTATATTAACTTATTTAAAGGACTCCACAGTATTTTGAAAATGGCATTTTAAAGGAACACGATGTGATTTTTTTTCTTGTGCTACATTTACAATTTACTTGGATGCCTTATGTATCCATATATTAGTTGTTAGTGCTTCTCTGAAAAATGGTACTGGAAAGTAACTTCCAGTAACACATGGTGGGGTGATGCTGCACTGCTTTCTTTCTGCAGCTCTCTTGCCCAGTAGCCAGATTTAAAGCCACTGTGATTATGACAAAAATCTTGGAGGCAATGTGATTGTAGTGCAGAAAAAAAATAAAGGGGGAGAGGGGAGGAGAAGGGTGTTTCTCTGTTATTTAATTCTTCATTCTCCAGCTCCTACTGCCCATTTTCAGCATTTGAAACAGCTACTAATAAAATGCAAATTAAAATAAGTTAAAAAAAAGTGGATAAAAATAGGCATTTTGAAGACTTTCTTTATAAAAGAAAGAGAACAAACACAACTTCCAAGAATGCCTTGTACTGTCTAAGAGCATACTAGATGAATAGACCTCCGCAAGCAGAGGCATATTTAGAAAGAACCTCTCTGGACATCTTTATGATGGAAAGGTTTGTATTGAAACAGGTAGTCTTTCAAATGCTCAAGCCTTAAGGATTATACTTTGCAAAGAAGCCAGAAATAGGGTTTCAGTATCCAAAGTGGCAAAGTTCTGATTTAAATAGAACAAACTATTAAGATGGCTAAAGCATGCTAGAAGTTTCCAACATATTTAATATTAATGGGTATGAAGACATCTCCAAATCTGATAGAATTTCAACTGACTGAATTAAACCATGAATCTAATACTAAACACTTTCAGGGCCAAAAATACTTAATGTCAAACATGCAAATCCAACCTACGTTTATTTTAGTTTCATAACATAAAATGTTGTCTCAATTTTGTTCATATTGATTAATACAATGTGCTAAGATATATTCGGCTTTATTTTAGTCTCTATGTCTTGGTGTGTTGCATGAGACCACCTGCGATTGTATCCTTTAATGTCTGGTTAAGCAAAACATCATTTAAGTATAATGTATGAACCTGTTATGTTCATGAAGCTAACTGTGGTGCCAGACTAGAAATAGAAGCCAGCTGGGTGACTTTCCCAGTCATGTCTCAACTCAGCCCAGTTCACAGGGTTGTTGTGGGGAAAATAGGAGGTAGAAGCATTAAGTATGTATGCTGCCTTAAACTGACATAAAATAAAGCCAGGATAAACCAATTAAAAAATTATAACTCAATTCTTTTACTATGTCTTTTCCTCCCCTGGCTCTTTCTATGCTAAGTGATGATCAACAATAATCAAATGTTTAGGCACACCTGGGCATATTTCAATGAATTCTTAAAACAGCAACTAATATAGATTCCACAGGTCACATGATTCCAAAAATTCTATTAATCAGCTACAGGTATTTTTTATTTCTTTCATTCATAACCACCTTTGATTTCAATTTCTTCTCTGTCTATGAGACATTAGCGTGTAGGATACACTGAATTTTAACTGAATCCATTCTTCCTTCTGCTTACCCAATATTTCCCATGCCATTGATTTTCACATAATAGAGGCAATCCATATTTAATATTGGCATGGAGGGGCCCATGGTTGAAAGGAGAAAGAACAAGTATTACAATCTCAGAGGTTATAAAAGTGAGACTATTTGTTCAATAACTTTTCTTCTACCCAACTAAAGATCTAATAAGTCAACCATCTTTGGGGACTCATTAACAACTTCATTAAAAAAATATTGAAGCAACTGAAATACTATGCATTCAAATTTGTAAAAGGATGTAATGTTTACTTCGTATCATTTGTGTCAGTTTCTGTTAGGGATTCATTGAAATATACAATTTGACTAGGGATGCCCAAAGCTTTGTATGCAACCTCTGATAATAATATTTCCTTTCTTTTGCTCTCAGAATCTGATAACTAAAGTTAAAGGTTATTTTAAACATACAGGATTCATTCAGCTATCATGGCCAAAACCCACTAAAATATTTATCCTTTATGAGTGTCTTGAAATTGGCTACTTCTTGCAACAATCATAATTCACCAATTTCACTGATTTGTTTATTTATATGTCAAATTTGGAAACTGTAATATTACAAATGACTGAGCAAGTATATTCATATGCAGAATAAGTACATAAGCTCTCAATTGCCTTAATGTTTACTACTTGCTTAGCCTCCAGTTTCTCCTCATGATCTCTTGCTAATCCTTTAAGTTTACTGTCAAGTTTTACTTAGCAAGTTGTGCTTTTCTGAAATTTCTGACTTGCTTTCATTTTAATGAAATAACATACTGGGGTTTCTCATGGACCCAATTTCAAAATGTATCACATCATAGGTTCCCAATTCTGTCCTACAACGTGGAACTCAAAATCATACTGTTTTAACATAAAATGGGCATCAGGTTTTGCTTTTTTTCCTACTTAAAGGTAAATGAGAGGTCTTGATTTAGATTGCCATCCTAGTATGGAAAGTTCAGGAGCTTTATCCTTATTGTGATCCTGATCCATATGGTAATTTCTCCATTCGCAATTTGCATTGGTAGAACAGCTTCCATGTTTCTTCTTCAATGGAGGTTTTTTTTAAGCAAAATTTGAATGTTCAGCTCTTTCCAATTTGAATTGGGATTACAGGCGATGGGGGGGGGGAATCATATAAACATTTTTCTCCCCATACACACACAAGGGTCTTGAAAACAATAAGGTAGAATAGTTAAATTATTGAATTTGGATTTGAGCACCACTGGGTGATTTGCAGAACACTCTCTCTGCCCAACCTATCTCATGAGATTGTTTCCAGTGAATAAAGATTATTGGGAAATGTCAGATTTATTCTGATACCCATGAAAACATTGTTTTGATCAAATATCTTTGGAGAAGGTGCAGGATTGCCTCCTTAGTGTATTTTTCTGACTTTATGTAAATACCGCAAGAGATTAGAAAAAAGCATGGCTCTTTTAGAAGATAACAACAAATACCATGAGACTACTGTATCCTATTTGAATCTGAATATACTGCCTGCTACCATAACTCTACAATAACTTAAATTCCCAAAATTTATCCCGAAGAGTTGGGAGATCCTTTTGAAAAGGCTGAGAAGTTACAAAAGGAACAAAAGGAATGATGAAGAAAGCTTCTATGAAATTCACTTTCAATAAAATTTAAACTTTCTGAAATACTAAAGAAACTTCCCTAAATGACAGCATATTGTAAGATGCTCAGAGTCATTGATTGAGATAGGTGACTATAAAAATTGATTGATTGAATGAATGAATAAATGTATACTTAAACCACTTGTGGGATTCCATGGCAAGTGCAATGTTTACTGGTTATTTTGGGGCAGACTATATGAAAAGGGTCCCATGAAGATAAAGAATTTGAAAAATAATATTCAAGGGCTTCACTAGAGCTTTTCTGGTCTCAGTGGAATCTACTCAGAAGGGCCCACTAAGTTATGAGAGAACTTAGGCACTGAGACTTCCCCATCTGAGGTAACTGATGGCAGGAGGAAAGGGTCATACAACCTACACCTGTCTCCCACAGAGATTTCCCCTTACATCATCAGTCATGCCAAGTATCTTTCCCCTCTTCTTTTCCCTATGGGATGAAATTTGAAAGAGTGGGGCATGAGTAGGCCACCTACCCTTCTTCATGTTATTAATGCTATTTTAGGACACTGAACTAGTACAGAGTTTTTAGAAATCTACATCATTTGTGTCCAGATCAAACATACTGCAGTTAAAGAAGAAATAAAGCATGCCTTCAATTATTCATTTCTTCAAAAGAATCTTCCAGATAATAATCTTCCAAGTACAAGTCTCTGGAAAAGAGACTTGTACTTCTCAACATACCTGATCCCTCATCAAAAGGAAAAAAGTATCCATTAGTTCCACAGCTATCTACTTGTGTCTGTTTCATTAGTAGTAGTATTAGTAGACAGAACATAAAAACAGATGCATTTTCCATTTTCTTTTCAGTGGAATAGGCCCTAGGCTATTTAGTTTTCCTCTGAAAATCTAAGGACATTAATTCCTTCAGAATCTTATCAGAAAACAGTCCATAATTATAAACTACCATGAGCAAGACATACTCCCTATTGCAATTTGCTGTTTTTCTAAGTCACCCTTCAAGAACACTGCAATTGTTTTAAGGACTGCAGAACTTTCAAAGAGGTAATGGAAAAGAGAGAAAGAAGGAAGGAAGGAAGGAAGGAAGGAAGGAAGGAAGGAAGGAAGGAAGGAAGGAAGGAAGGAAGGAAGGAAGGAAGGAAGGAAGGAAGGAAGGAGGGAGGGAGGGAGGGAAGGAAGGAAGGAAGGAAGGAAGGAAGGAAGGAAGGAAGGAAGGAAGGAAGGAAGGAAGGAAGGAAGAGCAGACAGATGAAGGAGAGACATGGACAAGTAGGTTTGTAAGGGCAGCAAAAAAGATTGAGACAACTGCATAGACAGTGCATAAAGACAAAAACATAGTATTTGGTATAATTATTATATAGTGGGAAATTATATTCCCATTTAAATAAGATTTCTTCTTCATATATAAATTAATGTTTCTGTGAGTCATAAAAATGTGAGGTTCCTTAAATGAGGTGCACAAAATTTAAAACAAGCCCGGATATATAATTCGTAATAAATCACTTCTTTCTTTGGAGGCACAATCAGAGAAACAAATGCCAGGGATGTGCTCCTCCAGAAATGATAACTGTATATAAATAGCAATATTAGTTAAGTGCGTGATATAAATCATTTTCATTTTTTTTTCTTGGATTCTTAAGAAAAGTGAGGTAAACAAAGGAATGAATGTTGCATAAAAACATATACTGAACATAATTTTTTTTTAAAAAAAGCCAAAACAGTAGATAACGTACGACCATAGATGCAATACTTGTTTTAAGCTAATTTTTCTGGAGAAGAAAAGGATGGTATTTGTTGAATAGCAAAATACAGCTGATTGCCAGTTCCATGAAGACATATAAAGCAGCACTTAATTAAAATGGGAAAAATTAGTAAGATCCCTTTTACAAGTATTATTTTGCAAGACATGCTGTAGCCCTCCCATCTTTTCTTGGAGAAATAATTACTGCTTTAATATATAGAAAATTTAATTTCTGAACCATTAAACTGCTTAATTGTGTAGAAGCACAACACAAAATTTAGGAATTCATCATATGGCTGTGTCAAGAAACCGAATATAAAATGGTGACCTTGATTGGTATACAGAAAGTTTTATAAATAATCAATTCACTCCAAACGAGAAAGCTAAAAAAAAATTGTAAATGGCATTTCATAAATCATGTGATAAATTCAGTATTTTAGCTAAATCAATTTGTTAAAAAATTCTAAATAAAAAGTATACCTAAGCTTATCTGCTTTGTGACATATACTTTTTTCCTCTACCTAGTTATGGTTGAAATGCTTGCGTGGAAAGGGAGTTTAGGGTGCAAGGAATGTCCAATGACTTTTAAGGAACTGGAATAAAGCTTTCAGAAAATGTTATGTTGCATGTTTATTCAGAAATAATTTCCACAGAGTTCAGAAAGGGTAAATGTTAAGTTAGTAAAACATGCAGAAGACTGCCTGTTCAGTGGCAAACTTGCTTCCCATTATGGAATAATATGAATACCAAAAAGCTAAGCCTGCTATTGCACGCCTTTATTTTCATCTTTTCAAATCTATGGTGGTTATTCCCTTTATTATATGTTCCATCTTTACCTCTAAGAAAGACATCAGACTTTTTATGGGAATATGGGAATTCTAATTCAGTCCTGCAGAAAGGAAAAGAGCTGCAATAGGGAAGGACAAAAGGCAGAGAAAGAACCAGAAGGAATTTTAAAACAACGTTAAGGATGCAAGAATTTTTTTTTTTTAAAGTTATACACACAGAGAAATAGAGAGAAAATTGTTTTTTTTATCCCGTACTTCCTCCCAATTCTCAAGATAAGAAACCATGAATCCAATTATAGGTTAAAAGAAAAGGAAAAAAAGAACAGGTTTGGTTAGCTTTGTGCGAGTGCCTTTGGTGCTTATTAGGAAGTCATGCATTGAATAGACTATCACTCACTGCCCGCAGGAGGAGATGCAGCAGCAGCAGCAGCAGCAGAAGTGGTGGGAGTGGAATTGACGGAGGAAAGAGCTACATGGGTTGGGCTAGAAACATTTTTTACATCGTGGTGTTGGCTCACGATGGAAGGCTGTCTCCTGAGGGCTCCCTGTAAAGAGGAGGCGCCGGTCTGGAATGTGTAAACTACGTCCATCTGCAAAGAATCAGAGAGTAAGATAGCTTTGTCCCACAATCAAAAGAGGAAAAGGAACTAGGACAGTGGAAGGGGAAGCTGACAGACAAAGGATACAGATACATACCATAAGGAACAAAAGTGGAAGGGGAAAATGGAGAAACCCAGTACACCCCCACACAGTTTCAGTAGTTAATCCAAAGGGAAAGTAGTTAAGCAAAGAGATTCCAGTCTTTTTTTTTTTCTTCCGTTCCTCAATTCAACCTGCTGTCTACTAGAGTCTAGCATATGTGAACATAATTTTTTTTGGGGGGGAGGAGAAAACGTTTCTGCAGTTGCTCATCTTATTTCTGTAAGAAATCCTAGGGATACATTTAGACTTTTAGGAGAATGTAACTGCATACATGTGCCTACAGAATTATTATGCAGAGTGAAGCAGCAGGGCAAAAGAACTCGAAATAAAGGTACTCTGCAAGTACAGTGCGACGTGGAGATAATGTGCATGTAAGCAGAATGCTGTATGATGCAAAAGTGCAGCATGCACATCTGGAAACATCAGTGGGATAACACATTTCCAAATGTTTTTTCTAATACAAATGTTCTTAAAAGATATCGATGTCAGCCCAAAACAGGCAATATAAAAGTGTGTGCTAAGTTTATCTCTAACGTACAAACTCTGGGATCACAGTGGGACATTTCTTTTTAGCCAATGTTAGGAAATGAGTAATATAGTAACCAAGCAGAATTAATCGCAGCTGACCAAGTCATCCCAAAGCAGCAAACACATATTAGCATGCAGGGGTTTCACAGTAGAAGATTTTTTTTCCACCTTATTATTCCAGATTTTGCAAATGCAGGCATAGAAATGCTGCTGTCTTGATACAACCCCCGGTGTTCTAGGTTACTAGCAAACGGTTTTGTCTCGATTTGGAAAGTAAGAAGGGAAAACATGGTGTATTTTGTAGTTCAATCATGTAAGCAGTAAAAAAGAATCCCAGCTATATTTCATGGGGAGGATGAGAGAGAAAGAGAGATAAATGTAAGCTATTTTGGGAAAACTGCAATTCTGTAAGCTTTGTTTTTCAGACTCAAGGCTGGTTTGCATGCCATATTATTAATAACAACCACCACAACCACAACCACCCCCCTGAGATGTGTGACTTTTAGTGTTTGCCATAGCTGGCAGTATTTTTAAATTAGTGGGCATGGAAAGCTCCATCAATGGACTGATCCTTTGACAAACTGGACATGGTCACCCCTTCTTCCTCCTTATTAGCTTGATAGGGTGTCTCCCCTCCCCGATTTTGTTATACCACCATTATAAGAAACTAACTCAATTTTATAAATTCCAATTTATATCTATTTGTACCTACCATCCACAGGTGAGTCTGGAATAGAAAGAGGAGGGTATATACTTCTGAATGGTTCTCCTTCCAAAGATTTTGAGCAAATCAGCTTAATGTACTAAACCAAGCTATGTATTCAAGCATTCTGTAGTTCTGCTCTTGAAAGCATTTTGTGCACTTCATGTCTCACAACTACCTCTGTGGCATATCTCAGGCAGAGAGTGACATGCAAATGTGACTTTGCTTTGCTAATAAAAGACAGTACCAGAGTTCAGTAAACACATGCAGTCTAGGATATTTTCAGTGGATTCATTGCCCTCATCTACATCTTTTGTTTTTAATTTGTACCCATAATCATACATTTCGTTTTATTTTAATCAATGCATTGTACAAAGACCCATTTTCAAGATGACATACATTAAAATTCCCAGGCATAAGTACCTTCAAAACAATGTTCCTTCTTTTAGGACCACATTTTCTACTCTGGCGATAAACTCCTACAGCAATATATCTCAACCATGGTAACTTTAAGATGCATGGACTTCAACTCCCTAGCCAGCCATGGAGAATTCTGGGAGTTGAAGTACCTTGCATCTTAAAGTTGTCATGGCTGAGAAACATGTGTCCTTTAGTAATGAATGTAATATTCTCTTCAGAATCTTTTGGAGAGGGGCAGCTTTCACAAATCCTAATAATAATAATGGCTGTGCAACAAATTATAATTTTATCAAGGAGAAGAGAATACTAACATTAATTTGGCTTTTGGGATTTCTAGCCATAAAGCTCGGTGCTTCTCAATCTTCAAATTGCCCTCTTTCCCATGCTCCTTCTTGTTTACTGTACCAATAATCTCTCTAGATAGTGGAACTAAGTAGTCCTACAAGATCATTTGGCAGGCAGAAACAGGAACACCACCTTCCTTTCTAAAATTTGAAGGCTGGATAATGGCTGAGCAAAAAAATATATATCTAAGCAGCATATTGTCTTTATTGTCAACCTTGCATTAGCATTTCATAAAAATTAGCACGACTATGTACCCTTCTCACACTTGCTTATCTCTTAGAATAGATCTGTTGTGAGGCAGGTTTAGGGAGAACTTTCCCCAATGCAAGGATGGAGTCCTAGAAGTACTCCTCAGCTGAATACATCCATTTAACTCCAGTTGCACAAATGTTGCTAGTTTAAACATATGGCTAATTGATCTCAATTACTTCAGCAACAGGGATGTCATATTCTTCCAATGTATGTCCTTAGACTGGTCTTGCTTAAAGCAGGGCTGTCAAACTCCCGGCTCATGGGCCAGATGCGTCACACATTGGCCATGCCCAAGCCCGATTTAGCGAAAGGGAAAAAACTTCCAATATGTCAATATGATGCTGCTGTGACAATGTGAGTTTGACACCCCTGGCTTAAAGCAAAGCAACAGCACTACTGCAAGCTGCACTGCATAAGGGAGAAAAAAATAGGTGCCATACCTGAGTCTGTATTCTGTTTAGACCACGGAACCACAGGATTTGTCCACGTCGAAGCTCCATTTCAGCATGGTCAATTTCATCTACACCTTCATTCAACTCTTCTTCTGCAATATCTTCTTTGGTAATCCCATGACCAGCCTCTTTCAGGAACTTCAGTTGATTTGTTGGAATAGTGCTGATCAACTATAGAAATGGAATGTTCAGAATTAATTCTTCGGTAGCTGTTCTGACTTTATTGTTCAATAAGCCTGAATATCTAGTCAGGTGATGATTCCCAACAGTTCTGTACATTTGTAACATGCCATCCTCAGTTTAATTGGCATTACATTTTTTTAAAAAATTACTTTCTAATTCATTTCAAGTCTGTCTTTTGGACACCTTCAGGGTCTCAAAATGTCCCATGAAATAGCAAACACATTTGTAACATCTTTGAAACTGGCTTTATAAGGCTGTTCCGTGTATTTGTTTCTGGAAAGGATTTCAACTTCAAAAGAAAAACAAATGTTCAGGTTTAGAAGGAAAACAACATTTTTTTCTCAAGAGAAATAATGAAATTATAGGGATTGAGAATCTAATAGCATATGACTTTCCAGAGTTACTGGTGAATTTATTCTCACCTGAAAAACTCCCCATACTGATTTAATTGGAATATTTGAGGATACAAATATCAATTCACATATTTACACAAAATGACCCCAATTGTATCTTGTAAGTAACAGATAGCCTGGGACCGCTATCCTTCCATTTTTATGTATCCCCTAATTCTATGATATACTTCTCAACTTTAAAAAATATGCCACAAAGCATTAAAATTTGATTTTAATATAAAATAGGATAGAAAGTTATGAGTAAAATGAAAATGGTACTGTTACAATCACACATTAAATTTGGTTATGTTGGCAGCTAAATTGATAATATTGTTATTTAAGCAGTTAACGGAACAAACACAAAAGTAAAAACCCTTTTAGGATTTTTGCAGAGAAATGAGATTGGCAACAATTAACACATAACTGAACAACATGCAGGAACAAAACTAATTGTTTAAATAAATGTGGAATATTCACTTTCTTACCTGTCCCCAAAGCAGCTCTCCTACACCAATGAAAATACACCAAAACCACTGACTCAAGGTAAGTCCAGAGCAACTAAATGGTTTACCACCAAATTCCACAATAATAATCTGAAATATCGGGAGAAAAAGAGAACAATGGGAAAATATCAGTAAAGAACAGTCAAACCAATCAATTATAAACAGTGTATTCTTTATGCAATTTAAGAACAGTACTAGCCTAGCCTTTCATAATCCATTGTCCTTCAGATCTGTTAGAATGGAAACTCCCTATATTCCCAGCCAGCTGACTTTAGAAATGGAAAACTGCAATATATCCAGCAAAACCAGGTGCTAAAACTGGCTTTGGCAAACCACCATCCAAAGCAATAAGCTGAAATGCATATAGTGAAATCAAGCCTGGCAATTCTAGTGGGTGAAGGAATTAAAATGAAAGAAAACATCTGCATGATAAACCTGCTGACTCTAAAAATTGCAAACCTTCAGTCAATATTGTTAACCTAAAGCAGGGGTGTCAACCTCAAGGCCTATGGGCCGCATTGGAGCCACAGGCTGCTTAGATCTGGCTCGCAGGGCCGGCCTGGAAATAGCAAAGGACTGGCCTGCGGTGCCTCTGCTAGTGAAAAAGGGGCGCAGTAGGCCACGCATGGCCCCCCATGCCCTGTTCTGGCCAGCAGAGTGCTGCAGGAGGTGTCCGTTCTGTCTGCTGTCCGTCCCTTTGCTCTTCCCCCTACCCCCCGGAGGACAACTACAATGCTGATGTGGCCCTCAAAGAAATCCAGTTTGACACCCCTGACCTAAAGGAATGAAAAAATGGCTGCAATCCACAACTTCAAATGAGGAAGAGGAAAGGGAACAAAAATTTATATTCTTAGACATGAGATAATTTTTGGACTCTATTTGTTGACAGGCAGACTCTTCTAATAAATGCTACTACCAATTGGGATGGAGGTTTTCTCATCTCACAGAGCTCAGAAATAAAATCGTTTGTCATGTAAGAAAAAAATGAAATACACCTAACAGGTTAAGTAATAACAAATACACAAAGAAACAAAAACTGTTAGAAAATTCAGATATACAAAAGTTATAAATTGGAAGTTTATCTTATACGAATATTTGCTAGAAATAACATGTAGCTACATTGCTATGTATCAAAGGATGCATCCTAAGAAGCAAACATAGGATGACACTATAATAATTGATCAATGTGTGATCAACAGGAGGATTAGTGTCTTTCACATCCAGACTCAACCATGAAAGTGGAAGTGGCAGATCCATTCAGGGAATTTATTGTAATGACTTCCAGTAGAGAATGAATTAGCCCAAGTCTGATAAACCAAATGAATTCTATTTCTGATCCAAATCTACTGTGATTATCTCTTACCATAGTCAAGGGAAAAAAAATCAATATCGGGTTCCAGATAAGAACAAATTTTCCCATTCTCCTGATCTTAAGATTTTAAAAAAATGTTTTCCTTTTCTGCTTTAAATTGTTTTTTCCCTCACATCAGCCCAGTAATTTGACCCAGCATTTCAAGAGGAAACTTTCAAACACAACCAAAACAGTTGCATATTCTTCTTACACATAAATGGAGTAGCAAACAGTTTTGGTCCATCTAATAAGATGCAGAAGAGAAAGTTCTTTTCATGAGGGATTAGCCTTTCTAATGTCCAAAAGGATGAATCTTCTCAGTCCTGCTGCCACTTGTTTAGAACATGTTAGACTGGGCTCCATCCTGATTATTTTTCAGAAAGTTCCCAAAATGTGGCTTTTCCTAAGACTGTACACTTGTCAGTGTTTCTCAATCTTGGCAACTTTAAAATGTGTAGACTTCAACTCCCAGAATTCTCCAGCCAGCCTTGCATAAAGTTGCCACGACATTCAGTAAACATTACAATTTAGAATATGTTTGGTGGGAGAATGATGGACTTTTCCATTTCACAATCTCTCCTTTCCTGCAATCTCACCCAAGCCCATTTCATTTACCTGAGCAACAAAGGTTCCTAGCACCACTGTACAGAAGATTGGATTCCGGAAAATGGCCTCAAATACGTTTCTTTCCCCATGAATTTTGCGAGCATTGATTTCATTGAACAGTTGCATCATGACAAAAGTGTTGAAGACAATTGTGTAATGTTCAGTGGGTGGAGAGTGGAGGGGAACATTCCGGCCACTGTCAATATCAAAAAAAATTTCACCTGTAGGAAAAGAGTTTGAACAGCACATTAACATATTCTTTCCATCTACAGATATTCTTTATGATACAATTACAGAGTAAAATATGCCACATATACACACTGGAACAGAACTAGTGGCAAGTGTCTTGCATTCCATGACCCTGAAAGGTATAATTTTCATCATCAAGCACTCTTTTTAAATATTGTTAAATTAAAGCTTAAAAATACAAAGATTCAAAAATGACTTTACAATCTTTTTGCATGGTTGTTAAGCAAATCACCATGGTGATTAAGTGAATCAGACAGTTGTTAAATGAAGCTAATTTCCCCCATGGACTTTGCTTATTGGAAGCCAGCTGGGAAAGTCATAAATGGTGATCATGTGATTCCAGGATATTGCAACTGTCATAAATACATCCTGGTTGTCAAGCGCCTGAATTTTGATCATTTGACTGCAGGAATGCTGCAATAGTCATAAATGTGAGGACTGGGGATTTTTTTTCAAGTGCCATCATAACTTCAAACAATTATTAAATGATCCTAAGTCAAGGACTACATCTAAGGCAATTTTATATTCCCCTTTTTTAACTTTGAAAGTTCTTGATGCTTACTCCCTTTAAATAGTGACCCAGAAACTTATTTCTTTCTATTTTCTGTCTTTCTCAGCAACTCTTTACTTCATATAGCACACCTCTTTTGTAAGTCCAAGATATGAAACTTGTCCAAGTCATTCTTCTGATGTATTATTGGTGAATCCCATTTAATTACTCCGCAATCAGCCAGTTTCATTTGTAAGTCTTGTGTAACATCTTTTTCCATATCATTCTTGTATTTGTCATTTTTAAATCTATATCCAAAGCAGCCTGGTTCTCAGTTGTTATTTGTCTTCTAACTCCTCTTTTAAACTCATTGTTATAATAGCAGAGAATTTTTGGAGAATTTTTTTGAGTGCGTTGATGCTAAATATCCTTGAGTTCTTCCGAAGTCAAACTACTTTTCTCCATTCTGTACTGTCTCTTTTCCTTTAATTATAATCTTTACCAGCTTCTGACTACCTCTACTCTCCAGACTTCAAAGATTCCCCATATGTTTTTTTAAATTCACAACATTTTCTCACAGGAGGATTTCTTACACTTAGGTTCAAAATCTTCATATATTTTTAATAGAATTTTAAACAACCCACAGGAAGGATTCTTATAATTAGTTTCTAAATCTTATTTCCAATCCATCTGGCCCCTTCGTCCATTTAAAACTTCAAAATTGTTCCACTCACCCCTTTGCTGCTTATTTCAGAGTGAAAAATGTTCTTACACATACATACTGTATATACTCGAGTATAAGCCTAGTTTTTCAGCCCATTTTTGTGCTGAAAAAATCCCCTCGGCTTATACTGGAGTCAGATTCCCTCTGAAAAAAAATGGTGTGGAGTCGCGGCCTCCGGTGGCAGCGACTCCCAACACCAGCCGGGAAGGAAAGGCAAAAAGCGCTTTGCCTTTCCCTTCCCGGCGGCGGGACTGGGGCCGCGCGGCGGTAGTGACTCCTGACTCAGGGGCCTCCGAGGAGGGGAAGAGAGTGACTCCTGCCTCCCGCTGTCATCATCATCATCTTCTTCTTTTGGGTTAGTGAATCAATTAAACCTTTCATGATAGTGAGATCGTTTCCCAAATTAATTATTTTTATTTTTGAAATTTACCAGTAGCTGCTGCATTTCCCACCCTCGGCTTATACTCGAGTCAATAAGTTTTCCCAGTTTTTTTGTGTAAAATTAGGTGCCTCGGCTTATATTCGGGTCGACTTATACTCGAGTATATACGGTACATCTTCTTTTCTCAAGGACAGAAATATCACCCAGTATGATGAAATCTGTCTGTTGTAAAGGTTTCTAATCTCTAAAAAGCAGTTAATAATCAGTTTCCTGAAGTGATTAAGAAAGGAAGTGGGCAAATTCAGCGTTCGCTTGAGCACTGAATTCATATGTCTTGGGCAAAACTGACTTTTCCCTCAGCTCCTAGAGCAATTAAGAACCCATTGAAAGGAGACTGCTGTCTTACAGTCTCCTCATTGGGAGCATCTGTTTGAAGCACTTATGAGTGATCCCAGGTTCTCCTCTTTATCCGATATGGAATTTCAAGGTGCCAATCTGTTTGCTGGCTCATTGTTTTGCCATGGTTGTCAGTGCTGCAAAAGGGAAGCTGTCTTCAGGATGGCATAGCTTTCCCCAAAGTCCTTTCATCAAGAACTGTTACTAATTTTGTTACTTTTATATTCCATCTTTTTCAGTAGGAGCTTGCAGCATCTTCCTGTATTTTTCACCCTTTATCACCCTCTATTTTTATTCAGCCACATTTGGTAGGGAGAGAGAGAGAGACAGACCGTGCATGAAATTTCTATGGCTGCAAATGTACTTGAACCTGGATCTCCCCAGCCATATACAAGAGAGAGGGGGGAAATGATCAGCTGGACCCTTCTGTTTGGGAGGAGAGGATGCCAGCCATCATGAAGAAGGGATGAGACGCTTCTTTTTAAAGAGGCCCTCCTTGGATCCAGCAATGTTTGATAACTATTGACTAGGTTCCACTCCTTTAGACTGATGAGTATTAGCAGGTTTCAGTTACTGAGTCTACTAGAGACTTGAGCAATTTTGGATGAGACAGAAACTGAATTATTAATTATAATAATTATTATTAATTATTATTAATAGCTCAAATCTATTAAGATTTCCAAGTGGCTCTGGATACCACAGTATACTCTTGCATTGCTTGAAGGAATTGGGGACTGCTGAAGGCACTGCTTTGCAGTGTTTCTACTCCTCCTCAGGGGTAGACAGGAGAAATTGGTCTGGAAGTATAGTGATGACAGGTGACTACTCCTTTGTGTGGTACTGCAGGGATCAGTCATCTCCCTCTCTCATTTAATATGCACCTGAAACCAATAGGAGAGATCAGTTGGCAGTTTGGGATGTGAAACCATTAATATGCTGATAATATTCAGCTTTGTTTTGCCACCTGGGACCCAGTTGGGGGCTGGATGAGATGAAACAAGCTGAAGTTGAACTAAGCAACAGCAATAGCACTTAGACTTAAAAACCACTCTACAGTGTTTTATAGCACTTTCTCAGCGGCTTACAAGTGTCAACATTGCCTCCAACAATTCGAATCTTCATTTTCCTGACCTTGGAAGGATGGAAGGCTGAGTCAACCTTGAGCCAGGATTGAACTCCTGGCAGTGGTCAGAGTTAGTTGGCTTACATGGAATGCAATATGGAGTGGCTGTTTGTGACTGTTCCCTGTTGGCTCTGTATTGTCTCTTCAAGAGATGGTGTTGATGCTGAGAAAGAGTTTTCTTGTGTGCATGGGTATTGCTGGGTGGCCAAGGAGGGCTGTCTTTGCTCAGCTACTCATATTGCCTGGAATAGGAAAGATTTGGCTACAGTAACTCTTGCCTCTTATGCCTCAACTGGTCTTCTGCAATGCATTCTACATATGGTTGCCTTTGAAAAGCTCCCAAAATTACAGCAGCCTGGCTGCTGTGATTATGCTTGTTTCGATGATCATACTGTTCCTGTATTAGTGAAAGTACTAACTGTTGAGATAGAAAGTTTTATGTGGATTGGCACCAAGATTGCTCAATCCAACCAGAGTTGACTTGTCTAAGGAATTATCTTTAAAAAGCTGCTAATAGTGCCGCATATTGTGAGGTAATGACCAGAAAGTGCCACTTTTATATCATGGTATCAGTTCTCTGGAACAGCCGCCCATGAAGCTAAATTGGTCTTCTGTGATGTCCTTCTGGAAATTAAAGAAAAGTAGATTCTTCCAGAGATCCTGCAAGTAATCTGTCTTTGTCACGGTTAATTATTATACCATTTAAGTGCCATTCATTTATTCATTTGCTGGAATTACATGTCACATCAATCATAATAGACTGAGATAACAATAGAAAATATAATAATGTAGTAATATAGTAACAGCAGTAATTAAATACAATAAAATAGATTACAATAATGCAAAATAAGAATATACTACATTGATACTGACATTTTTGTAGTTTGAACATTGATGTATTATTCATTTTTAAACATTGTTTCCTTAAAGATTAAAAAAATTAGTGGTACTTTTAATGAAGAATGTTTCCTTGACAGTTATTCTGAAATATTTAATAGAATCAAAATAATGAAAAGTAGCCAAATATTTACAAACCACCATGGAAATTTTAAGTTTTCCTATAGAAAATGTACAGTATGGTCCTACCTTAATTGAATAGTATCTGATAATTTATCAGAGAGTTGGACAACATTATTATGAGAAATATCATTGAGAAAAGAAAACCCTTATTTTTCCAGTTATTAAAGCAAAATTAAAAAATAAAATAATTGTTGACAATTGTTTATAATTTAATGTAATACAGCATAACTAGGCAGCAATTTAGTATAACTAGAAAGTGTGTTCTTTTTTTTTTTTTTTTTGCTCTGCTCAATTTCTTGCTCCTCTTTTAAACAAGTCTTTTGTTTTGATCCTGTCTTACTCTTAGCCTTCCTGCCAACTTCTTTCTCTTGTCTTCTGCCAGCCTAGTCTTGGCAAATTTTGCATTCCAAAAAGTCTCCAACTTCCCTAATTAATATATTCAAATTAAACTAGTGAAAAAAAGAATACAGTTTATATTAATTCACTCTCTGAGTACAAATGGCTCCTCATTTAAGCAATGTTAGAATTACCTAAGAGGCTGCTGGAAAAATAGACTGTTCCCTTAATGGAATTGCCTTTCTTTATGCTTCAATTAAAGTTGGTAGATAATTATTTGAAAACCTTCATTACTAAAAACAAAACAGCTTCCAAAATGGAAATGATGAGCTATAAATATATGTATTTCTCAGCCACAAAACCAAAGAAATATACATACAGACTCTGCCTTAGAGTTATAGTGAGATTCTTAGACTTCAACAGCAGTTATTTTTTGCTGCTGCTGTTCCACCCTCCCCTCTGAATTTCTGCTGGTTCTGCAGTAGGTGAAAAAGCACAGAGCCTCTAACAGGAAAAAAGCAAACAGAATAATCCAGAAGTTTTCCTCTGTATGAATCTAGTTTACTGATGAATGGAATAATTCAGTTTAACAGTGCAAACATAATGCTTCCAGTTAGAATGAAATATTTTTTCACTGGAAGCTGTGTGCTATCTCCACTTCTCTTCTCCCTATATACCAATGACTGCATCTCAAACGATCCATCTGTTAAAATGCTGAAGTTTGCTGATGAGACAACGATGAATCTGCATACAGACAGGAGGTTATACAACTTGCCTCGTGGTGTAACCGGAACAATCTGGAACTGAACACACTCAAAACTGTAGAAATGGTAGTAGAAGTGGTAGACTTTAGAAGCAACCCTTCCATACTACCACCTCTTACAATACTAGACAACACAGTATCAACAGTAGAGACCTTCAAATTTCTAGGTTTTACTATATCACATTACTGAAAATGGACACCTAACGTCAAAAACATCATCAAAAAAGCACAACAAAGAATGTTCTTTCTGTGCCAACTCAGTAAGCTCAAACTGTCCAAGGAGCTGCTGATACAATTCTACAGAGGAATTATTGAGTCTATCATCTGCACCTCTACAACTATCTGGTTTGGTTCTGCAATCCAACAGGACAGACACAGACTTCAGAGGATAATTAGGACTGCAGAAAAAACAATTACTACCCACCTGCCTTCAATTGAGGACCTGTATACTGCATGAGTCAAAAAGAGGGCTGTGAAAATATTTACAGACCCCTCACATCCCGGACATAAACTGTTTCAACTCCTTCCCTCAAAACGACGCTATAGAGCACTGCACACCAGAACAACTAGACACAAGAAGTTTTTCCCCGAAAGCCATCACTCTGCTAAAGAAATAATTCCCTCAACACTGTTCAACTATTTACAAAGTGTACACTACTATTACTGTTAATCTTCTCATCACTCCTTGTCACCCATCCCCTCCCACTTGTGGTTGTAGGATTGTAACTTTGTTGCTTGTATCCTTACGATTTATATTGACTGTTTCCTAGTATGATTTGATTGTTGATTGTACCCTATGACTATCATTAAGTGTTGTATGTTATGATTCTTGATTCTTAACGAATGTACCTTTTCTTTATGTATACTGAGAGTATTTACACCAAGAAAATTCCTTGTATGTCCAATCACACTTGGCCAATAAAGTATTCTATCACAACTGAAGCTGTACCAAGTTCTAAAAACACACAATACGATGAGGAACATCCAGTTTGTGTGGAGTCAAATTTATCAGGAGAAACCTCTCAGCCTTCTCATTGTCACTAAGTGCAACATAAAACGTGATTCTTCAGAATTTAATTTTGCAGGTTTTCTTTCCATTTTTTGACTATTCCTGTCATAAGCATGTTACAATGTAATTTCATTCATACTAATTAAATTGATACCTACTGTTTTGGCTGATACTTTAAACAGATATAAGCTTCTACAGCTGATGCTGAATATTAATATAAATTCTGTTATAATCAAGTACAATAAAGGAATAGGCAGTAAACTTCATCCCGAAGTAAGCAGTACTAGTAATCAAAAACCAATTTTCCTTGGCTTGCACTCATGACAATTTAAGACATAAAATTGTGTGGTATTATACTATTTATCAATAACTACTAGTTGCCCTTAAAGAACATGACATCTGCATTCAATATTACTGAGAGATTGAAATATGTCTAATGAAAGAGGACAGAGGTCAATCAGGTGTATCCCCTGAATATTGAAGTATCTTTACCTATTTCTTGGCATAGATTTTCACAGAGGACACTTAATCAAATATGAAAAACAACTACATGACCTTTTTTCATTTTCTCAAAAGCACCAGGAGACAAAACATGTCCCATAAATTGAATTAATCAGCTGAGAACTATCATGGAGATCTTTTAAATAGGTTTTTTTTCTCACTATCTTGGAAGAGCAAACAGATAGAATATAATTAGGGCCACAGATTTGGATTGCAGAATCCAGAACACTGGATTAAGCTGTAAAAAGAGAAAGAAAACTGTTTGCTATCACCCAGAACACTGGGTGATAGCAAAGTTTTCTTTCTTTTTTTACAGCTTAATGGTCAACTGGATTTTTGCAGCCCAGACCTTTTAGCCTTATTTAATCCAACAACAGAAAAAAATGATCCCAGATTACTTAGCTGTTCTATATACTACCCTCTACTCACCTGCAAAAAGTAATGTGAAAATAATGGTGAGCTGGTACACGGCATGTCCCAGAATGTTCTTCATCATGGTTCGGGAAATTAGTGGCTTGTTGCGACCATATGGCCTACGCAGGAGCAAAGACTCTGAAGGGGGTTCTGTGGCAAGAGCTAATGAGGCAAAAGTGTCCATGATCAAGTTCACCCACAACATTTGGACAGCCTTCAGAGGTGAATCCTGCAAAGAAAGAAAGAAAAAAATCCTTTCAAAAACTACTGTAATATACTGCAAACATAGTTCATGGCTATTCTTCCCCTTCCCCTAGTTCTTTAACTTGGGAATTGACTAGTGCTGAATTCATACATCTGGCTTACTATGATAATCCAAGAATGCTAGCATTTCCAGTCCAATATTATTACTGTTAATACAATGATTAAATACTTTGTTAGTTTAGTGTTACAGTATGTCAGAGACAACAAGCATCTCTTTGTGCAGCTTGAATGCTCTTCTTCAAGTTGTTCACATTCCTAATTTCAACTGAATAAAGGGGAATGTCAATTCTCTAATTCTAGTACTGTAGAAATCTTTGCATAAATGTGATGCAAAAAGAACTGCTGCAATCTTCTGATGAAAATATAAATAAATTGTTTATCACCATTAGCCATAGTAATCCATTATACACTGAATTATTGTCTCTATCACCTCTATTTGTGACCTTCCTGGGGTATCTAACTGGCTACTGTTAGAAAAGCTAAATTAATAGACTTTTGGTTTCCTTCTGGAAAATAAAGTTCTTTTTAATCTAATTCTCTTATCTTTGAACTTTTTATCTTTATGTGCATGAAGACGAAGTTTTGATTGTTGTATTTGAAAACCTCTAATGGAGCCTAGATCAGCTCTAATTCATTAGTAAAAGCCCAACTCTTTTAGCTATGGTTACCTGTGTGATGCAAGCACCCGTGAAAGCCACAATCACAGCCACTACATTGACTGTCAGCTGGAACTGCAGGAATTTGGAAATGCTGTCATATACATTGCGGCCCCACATTACTGCCTTAACAATGCTTGTAAAATTATCATCTGTCAGGATGATGTCTGAAGCCTCCTTAGCCACATCTGTGCCAGCAATGCCCTGAGAAAATAAAGACCAGACAGAGGAAAGACAATTAGTCAGAAAGGAAGCATTATATTTGTTTATGTTCAATTTTAAGACTTGCACCCACAAAATGTTAAATGTCAGTTCATTTCAGATGTGACACTGCAGTGTACATTATATGGAAACATCTCATTTTTCCAAAATATCCAAATGAACCAACACAAGGCTCTTTGACAATTAAGATACCTAATCTGTATTAAGACAATTAAGATACCTAGCTTACCTTTTTCCCCTTTCAGATCAAAAACTGTGAGGAAAAGCTGGCCATTGCCTGTTTGCTTGGGACTTGTTGGTAAAGAACCAAAGCAGATGATTAAGGAGGCTGTTAGGCTTATTGCACAACTCAGTTACAAACATGTGGTGGCAGTCAGTGACTAGAAAATCTTTGCCTGTTAGAATAGGCCAGCAAATCTCAAACCCATTAAGTAGGTTCCCTGTAGCTACCAATTTTCCCTAATGCTTGCCTGCTGTGTCCTACTGAGCCCAGGGATGGTGAAATTTTGTCTTGGGCTGCAAGATTTCTGATTTCTACAACTGAACAAGCTAAACAGAAAATAGAACACAATGAAAAGAACTTTAACATATATACAATGTTGCAGGTTTCTTTTAGCCAGCCAGCCAGCATTATCAGTTATTAGTTCCATCATGCAAAAATACACACAAAGAAATAATTATCTCCTTTTTTATTTGCAATGTAGTCCCTAGAATATTAGCTCATACCATAGCAAATCCAACATCTGCTTTCTTCAAGGCTGGGCCATCATTGGTGCCATCTCCAGTTACAGCTACCACCTGCCTCCGTTCCCCAACAGTACTGTCAATAATTCCTGAAAATGAGCTTAAGGTCAGTAGAAGATAAGCAGACCCCTAGGTTTGCTGGCAAAATTCTAGAAACAATTTACATGATTATCAGATAAAGCCCTGACTATCCTAAGGCTATGATATATGGACTGTATAGTTTTCCAAGAGATTAATATCTTGTCCACTAAGACAAATTGATGAGACATCTTTTTTAAATGTGAGGAATGTACAAAGGGCTTTATTTTTTGTTATCATGCCCAGACAGTGGAATTCCCTACTTCTAAGAAGTTAATATAGCATATTCCCTTGCCAACATTCTGCTGCCAAATGTGGATGGAACTGTATTGCTCAGATTGGTGTTTAACAAATATTTGGGTTTTTTGTTTTGTTTCTGATTTGCTGCTTTAAAATAAATAAATCAATATTTCATATCTAGTTTTATTTTTCATTGTTAAGGAGTTTTCACTGTGTAGGTTGCTTCAGGTATTTCATTTTGGAGCCGAATGCCAAAACATGAATACATGTCAATTCAGCAAATCTGGCTCTGTAAATGCAATGTATCTGTTCACTTTAAGTTTTCACATAGTGCATTCAAACCTCTCTCCCTCCACTTATCTTCTGACATCATCTTAGAAAACAAATGCTACCTCTTTGGTTGACCATACCTTTCACAAGGGTGTGTTTATCAGTTGGTGAAGAACGTGCCAAGACTCGAAGTTTAGGCCAGATTTTATCCAGTTGTTCTTGCTCCACCTGCAGAGCAAAACCCCAATAGGACAAGCTAGGTTAGCTCTGAAAGGGGCTTTCGAACCAGTCTTCCCCCTCTTCTGAAAACATCATCCATTTTCTCAGAAGAATTTCATCTAATGCCCAATGAAGAATGGCATAATAATTGCAGGTGGTATGGAAAAACCATTCGGTTAACATTAACACGGATCTGACATATCATCAGAGAACTGCAGGGTGAATACCTTAGAAATCAGCAATATATGACAACAGCTACTCCACTGTAGCAGGCCATAGCACAGGGGTCTCCAAACATGGCAACTTTAAGACTTGTGGACTTCAACTCCCAGAATTCCTCAGCCAGTTTGGAGACCACTGCCATAGCAGATACTTGCAACTTTAGAGAAATGGGCAAAGAAGCCTTCTGTATACCTAACAATACTATCTATTAATCCCTTTCTCTGATAGCTAATGTGCTTTGAATTCCAAAGATTCATGGTTCCACTGAGACCACATGAATGAATGAATCTATCATTTTTTCCATTTAATTAAAGATGAAATTAAATGAATTTTTTTTAAAAAAAAAACTGTGTAACTAGAACTGAAAAAGGATAGTAAAGAAATAAAATCTGGATATACTATGGTGATTAAAATAAACTAGACATGACGAAAAAGAAAACTATTTAATTGGCAAGGAAAAAAAGAGAAAAAAAGAACTGCTTAATAATTATAAACAGCAATGTAAAAATGAATTCAGCCTTTAAGTTTATTTTTAAATCTCGAAATATAGAAACATAGTGCTTGATCTTTTCATTTTTTGAACACTCTCCAAAAAAGTTAATAGACTCATATCCTGGATCTGTAAAACCTTGAGATTTTTTTTAAAAAATTATATAAAATTATCTTCTTTGCCATACACTAAAACTCTTCCTAAGATGACAAATTTCCATGTTTTAGGGATGCACTTTGCCATCACATTGGAATGAATAAATCACTTAAAACAAAGTCAGAAATCACATGTAAAAAGAGGGGTCAGCGTAAACAAAATATTGATTTGTTCTCATTTATATTTAAATGCAATGCAGTGAAATAAAATAGAGCTAATGCGATTATTCTCCATATTTTAAATATTTTTCCCTCCTGCCCCACTTGGTAACATGCTTTGGAGATCTCAGCTTTGAAGAAACTTGATCGGCTTCAATCCCTTCCTCATATTACCTCTCCTTTCTCATTGCGAATGAGCCGATTGAATTCCTTTCCTTCCAAGCATAGGAAGTCCTCTCCGGGCAGCAAGATCCCACACTTAGTTGCAATGGCACGTGCTGTGTTGATATTATCACCTGTAACCATCCTGACAGTAATACCAGCACGCTGGCACTTCTGAATGGCCTCAGGTACCTATTGGCAAGCCATGAAAAACAGAACCTATAAGCAAGGGACCATAAAGTAGGCCAAAAAACATGAGGACTGAAATAAGAAATTAGGGGAGGAAACTGTAATAGCAATAGCACTTAGTTATATATCGCTTTACACTGCTTTATAGCCCTCTCTAAGCGGTTTATCAGCATATTGCCCCCAACAATCTGGGTCTTCATTCTACCGACCTCGGAAGGATGGAAGGCTGAGTCAACTTTGATTTGGTGGGATTCAAACTGCTAAACTGCTGGTAGCCAACAGTTCGCAGAAGTAGCCTGCAGTACTGCATTCTAACCACTGCGCCACCATGGCTCTAATAACTTATATTGTAATGATAAATTTATTCTTCAGTCATGGATTGCGCCATGGCATCGTAATCTGTTTACAAGGAGGGACAACCAACATGGTTAAAAAAGGACTATCTGGGTTTGCAGAAACACAAAACATTTGGAGAACAATTCAAAGAGCACTAAGGTCAGGTGAGGAGAAATTGAAAACCAGAGGTTGAGAAAGGAGAATTCAGGGGCTGACATACCAAGTAAGAGCACCCTACTCTACAACACTTGATTATCAATTCCACTTACCTGAACAATTACATCATGAAACCACAAGTCAATGGCATAAATTGGCTAGTCAAGTGTTGAACAAGAACCAGGGAGATCCCCGTTCCAGTTGCCCCTCATGGAATTCTTTGGGGGCAGCCACTACCTCTTACTAATTTTCAATGAGCTCCATTGGATTCTTAAAATAGTTAATATGATAATGCAAACATGACATAATGCCCAGAAATTTCCTGCTTTTAAAAAGGAAAATATTCTGTATTTACTCAAAGTCCTAATGTAAATCTCATAGCAATTTGTGAGAAGAAACCAAGTTTATAATTGCTTAAAGTCAATGTAACCTATTTTGTGTTTTGCAGGGACCGTGCAACTTGCAATGGAAGGTCAAATATTTCCATTAAGAAGTGAGAAGCTGCAGATTATTCTGAATGGGACTATACAGATGTAATAATAGAAAATGCTCAAGCATTAAATTGCTTTACATTTTTCCTAATGGGCCTGTGAAACTTGTTCTTCTTCCTACTACTCTGCCCTACCATAACTAATAATTTCGTGAACCTGGGCAACACACATGTATTTCAGTGCAATACAACATGCATGCTGGATTGTGGATTCTCAACATAAATAGTCAGGCAAAATATCTGTGCTAAATGATTTCTAGAACAGACATCTTTGCCTATAAGATATATAAACTTCTTGCTTTTCTTCAAATATACAATGCTGTTAGGGGTCAATTTTATCCCTCTCCTGCTATGGGATGGTATATAGAAACAGATTAATGTCCACCTCTTGACTGCATCAGATCATCACTGCTTATGTTAACTCATTACAGATCAAACCATACATAGAGTGATAGTAGTGCTGAGGACTGACTGAGAAGAGAAACATCATTAAGAAATCCGCAAATTGAATCACCGCCTCCAGACTAGTGCATGCAAGGCATCTGTGAAGCCATTTGCAATCCCAGATAATTATGGGAACAGTGTACAGGGGGCAGGTTCTGAAATGTAATCAAGTAGAAGTCATAGGATGATTTATTTTACGTCAGTTGTCTGCTTGTCACCCCTATAGCAAATTGTGAGAGAAAACAGAGCCTGGGAAGAATGAAATAAACCAAAGATAATCAATTTTCCTCAGTAACCAAAATTTCTTCCTAGAATATATTTGGATGCTTTAAAGAGGAATTTGTAAATTATAGTTGCCATTTTTAGGGCAGATATATCTGGTGTTTTCTAATAGGTACACAGAATGCATAATTTTTAAGTGAAGTAGTTATCATTTTCCATTTTTAGATGTCTATGCATCTTTTCCTGACAGTTTCCAATACCTACAACAATTGCAAAACAGGGTGAAATTCAAGAAGGATAGATTAGTCTTTGTTCCTGCAAATCTCTGAAAGAAAATGTGGGACCTTTCCACTATCTCCCTGCTAGGTAGGTACAAAAGACCAAAACCAGAACAGAACTGTAATTCTGCTATTAAACTCACAAGGGCTCTTCCCACAAACAGCAACCTTACTGATAACACAAGGTTGTTATCAATGAACACAAGGTCTTTGTAACTGAGAGTGGCACAATCTTTAACTGCTGGTGGAAAATGAGCAGGGCGAGGAGCATCCTCTAAAGCAGGGGTCATTTTCAAAGAACCATTTGGACCAGTTTCCCACAGAAAACACCGGGAGCCACAAAACCTGGGTGGGCGTGGCCAACACAATGTTACTCATGCCCACCCAGTCACATAACACTCCCAGCCATGCCTATCCAGGTATTGTGGCTCCTGGTATTTTCTTTTATCTGGGAAACAGGTCCCTCTCTCTCTCTCTCTCTCTCTCTTTCCCTCTCTCTCCCTCTCCCTCATCTCTCTCTTGCTCTCTCTCTCATCTCTCTCTCTCCCACCCTCTCTCCCTCTTTCTCCCTCTCTGTCTCTCTCTCACTCATCTTTCTCCCTCTCTCATCTCTCCCTTTCTCTCTCGCTTTCATCTCTCTCTCTCTCTCTCCCTCTCACTTTCAGTTCTCTTTCTCCCCTCTCTCTCATGTGTGTGTGTGTGTGTGTGTGTGTGTGTGTGTGTGTGTGTGTGTTCCCTGTTGAACAATTTCCAAAAACAGGCAAGGGTTGGGTTGTTGTTGTTTTTGGCTGATCTTGTTCTTTCTTCTTCTTTGAGTACTTTTTACGATATGATTTAAATCAAGAGTCATTTCAGATTCCCAGATAAATGACGATCTTTCATCCCCCTGCTGTAGCTCCCTGACGGCTGAACACACCACTGGCTGGCCCCACCCTTCGCCCTCCCCTCCCACTCACTCTTTGTCTAAGAAGCGAAGGGTGACGGTGGTGGATGGAGACTTGCATCGTATTCCAGAGCGGGAGTGAAGTGCCCCTCTACTTGCATCTTCTTCTGGCCCTTCTTGGTGCTGTGCACACCAGGGAGGTGCACGACTTTCTCTCTGCTCCGAGGCACTGGCTGGGCTGGCTGCAGCTGATGTCCACATCATAATGGGCTCCAGGAGGAGGAGGGGATGCTGTCTCCCCCATTGTGAAGCACACTAAGTTTAAATGGGCTGCGCAAGGTGCTGCAAGAGCAGCGAGCAGGCCATAGAGGCATTGAGAGGAATATGGCAAGATGCACATCTTTCTCTCTGCCCTGAGACACTGATGCTGCTGCTCTCACTGCCTCCATGGCCTGCTCTTGCAGCACCTAGTGCAGCACTTAAATTTAGCGTGCTTCACAATGGGGGAAGACAGCATCCCCCTCCTCCTCCTGGAGCCCATTACAACATGGAGCATCAGCTGCAGCCGGCCCAGCCAGTGTTTCAGGGCAGAGAAAAAGTCATGCATCTCCCCAGTGCACGCAGCACCAAGAAAGACCAGAAGAAGAGACAAGTAGAGGGGCGCTTTGCTCTCCAGTCTGGAATACGGAGCGAGTCTCCATCCACTGCCGTCGCTCTTCTCTTCTCAGAGCAGGCGAGGAGTGACTGCGAGAGGAGAGGGAGGGGAGGGACCAGCCATTGGTGGGATCATCCAACAGGGAACTGCAGGAGAGGGCCCAAAGAGCCGCATGTGGCTCTGGAGCCGCATGTTGCCGACCCCTGTTCCAAAGGCATTCATTGATACATGAACAGAAATAGAAAAAAACCCCAAAAAGTTCAGGTAGCTCAAGAAAAAAAAATCAGAATTGCATAAAGAAGTAGATCCAAAGCAAAGCAATGAAAAAACAAAATAAAGGATAAAAGAATAAACTACAGGAAAATAAATGGTGAAAGACAATAGTAAAAAAGCAGAGCAAGTCAAAGAGAAGGGACTGGAAAAAATAAGATAACAGGTACAATATCAAAATGATCAAGGGGAGCAAAACAGGGGTGAACAGGCAGCATGGAAACAAAATTGGAAACAGCAGAAAGAAAAAAGAATGAACATGCATAGAATAAGATTATAATTAGAAAAGAATCACCATTTTATACTGTCTGTGTTTGCTGGACTTCAATTCCTATAATGTCTAACTAACTGGAGGATGCCAGGTTGGGAAAGCTAATTTAATATTTAATGTATTATGTGCACACAGGAAAGAAAGTTATCCTGGTACCTCTGGACGAACAGGATCCTCAATGCCAACAACAGTGATGCAAGTAAGGTCAGACAAAATCTCATTTTCAGCATCCCAGTCAGGTTCAACAACAGCAGAGAAATCCCGGTAAGCTAGACAAATAGTGCGCAGCCCCTGACAAGCCATTGGTTCAATCACTTTTTTCACCATCTCATCCCGGTCTTTCACTTTAAATAATCGAGTTTCCCCATTTTTGTCCAAAATTTTTGTGCACCTGTGTTAAAACAAAAGGATTAAGCACATATTTCAAAAATTATGTTCATACTTTACAAGCAAAGCTTAAGCTATTTGTATATAACCTATCAACAGGTTGTGTGTCTCACATGTTTTCTTAAGGAATATATTAGACACATTAATTTTCAGGTAAATTATTAATTGTGTGAATTCTTTAAAAATGGAGGCTCAAGAAGTGTGATCAAAATGAATTTCTACAAACAGAATGTGTAGAAATGTGTGCATATGGAAATACAAGGGATTTAAGCCTTGAACTGCTAACTGAACCCACATACCTACAAATCTGTAACTTAAATAAAATTTCTTACAGCTGCTAATTTATACTGGAAGGAAAGACTTCGATTACTCCTCGTCAATGAGTTGGGGAAAAGCATTGGAATATCCCAGAGTTCATGCTGGCTACACTGGAAAAGCTTTTAAAACAACTCTTTTAATGTTAATTCAAGCTACTATCTTCATTCACTTGAGAAGGTTGGAAAGACAATCCTGGCAGATGAGAAGAGTTGATTCCAAGATATCGCAAATGGAGGTCAAACATATAGATGCAGCTTACATTCTACTCATAATGACTGAATATTTTTAAAAATATTTTTAACATTCAGGAATGGAAGAGAATCGCAACCTCTTTTCAAACTGTAGTCTATAACTACAAAAGATTAGCACAATAATAAAGCCAATTAATGATGTTTCATCAATTACTTTTATTTCAACCATTTCTCAGTTTACTTAGTTGAAACTTTTCCTGAGTGAAACATCTGAAGGAATCGGGTGAAGAGCCTGAATTAAGCCCATTAAAGCCTTTCCTGGAGAACTAGAAACACACAAGAGAGAAGATATGCTAATAGAATTTTAACTGGAAATAAAATAGAGAAGTTAATAGGTTTTCCTTTCTCTTCATACTACCATAGGTTCTTTCAGATATTTCATACTAAATATTCATAATTTTTTTGAATTGTTCCCATTTAGAAAAAGCACTTCTTCACTACCAGGTTTGCTGTATCTATCTCATGAATGCATCTTATTAAAAATAATGTCCCAATAAGCATGAATAATACCAGCATTGAGAGGAACATTACTTGCGTAGGATGATCTCAGAGGCTCCTTTGCTGTACATGCGAAAACTCCCATCCTGGTTTTTTAGCACTGTACTCATAGATTTACGGACAGAATTGAAGGTGTAGACCTTATAGAGCTTTTCTTCAGGCACCTCACTACGGACAGCTTGATAATCCTGCTTCAAGTCCAGAACAAAGCCCAAAAGTGCACACTCTGTCTTATTTCCGACTTGACGTGGGAGTCCTCCTTCTTTCTCTGGTGGCTAAAATCCCAAATCAAATATAATAAGAGAAATATAGTACTTTCTTGGACCATAGTCACAATTATTTAATCTCTCACAGAAAGACTAAAACTTCAGTGGGCAGTTGTGATGAGATAGAACTTAATATCTGATTAAGATAATTAAGACAAAAATATCTGATTAAGATAATTAAGGTAAGAAAGCTTGTTGGTTTAGAACTCTATTAAGCAGGCAACCAGATTCCAACTGGAGCATACAAAAGGGCATGAATGCAATGGGCTTCTTCCACTAGCACTCCTCAGGCAGATGTGAAGATTCAGAAAACAGAATTTAAGCTCTTTCACTATCCATCCATCCTTTTTTTTTTTTTGAAAATTTTATTTGGGTTTTCACAAAAACAAAATACAAATAAAACACCTTTCTTTGAAAATAGCATGGTCCCAGGTTATCACTTCTTCATACAGACACAAAACTCAATTTCATGCTCATTTTTATATTCTATTCCATATCTTATTACCGTTTTATATTTTCTACATAGTTTTTCCCCTCTTTTAATTTTCTCAACTTTATTTTAATTATCTCATCTCAGTTCAAATCATTATATTTATACTTGTCCTGTTTCAATTTCATATTATCTTTTCTTATTAAACAAATTTTTCCCTGTAGTTACCAATTGGAGTATGACACCTTTATATCTTTTAATTTTATCCATTCAAACTCTTATTTAAGCTTCAATGTATACCTTTAAGATTATAGCATTCAATATAATACATAACTTCCAATCGAATTCTGCTTGGTACATTCTTAAAATACACACTATATTCTTAAAAAGAAAAAATTATATATATATATATAACACACATTCCATTTCAATTCAATTCTATCATTAATATTCATTAAAATCTTAACATCTTTAACATTTCAATTAAATATCATACTTCCTTGGGAACACTTATAAACTTTCCATAGTTAATTCTTTTTTTTCCATATTTCTCACTTATATTTTTATAAATCATTACTAATAATTAAAATGTTCCCATTTAATTCTCTCAATCACTTTAATTCATTTAATCACCTTTCCAAAGTCAAATGAACTACATAGTTGTGTTATATTGCCCTTAACACCACTTACTCTTATCACAATTCTAATAAAACAGAAACTTCCCTGAATTCATTTTAAAACAAAACAGGCATTTAACACCTCAAATTGTTTACATCCAATTCCAAACAGTTTTATTAGAAAATAACAAAAATGCAATAGAATTTGTGGCAGGTATTGAACACTAAGAAATAAAATTTCAAAGAGAAAAAAAATGCTAAATTACATTTTAAAAACCATCAGCAAGTTAACAAGATGGCTGCTGATTTTAGGGCTGTATACTGATATATCTATGGGGCATGAGCCACATGGATAAGAACATTACATTTACTTGCACTTTATTTAATAAGTCTTTTCTAGAGATCACGCATGAGCAACAAATGCGCGCCCATACACATTCTGAACCACTTTTCTCCCTAAATCCAGAAAGCTGACAGTACTCAGAGGCATCCTTGCAGGAAAAGCAACTGTAAGCTATATACATAGATTAAAGGGGTAGAGCTTGTGCCACAACACTGTTTTTGTCTTTTTAATGAAATCTTGCAGATGCCTCTGATATTCCTAGTTATTTTTTACCTTTCAGAAATTGAAGACTTAATCTCTAAAAGTTTCATTTTCTATCTGTGAAAAGAGAATATTAGAATGTTCTTATCTGATTGATTTGTCCATTGGATTTTTTGAGAAAAGTTCATTCACTCATTTCTCTCTCTCTCAGAAATCACTTCTCAATGTTCAGGAGGGAAGTATATTTTGTTAATACATGCTGATTATTGTGAATGTGAAATGAGGAAGAGAAGGATTTTTATCATTTATACACCCTCACACTCAACTCAAGGCAGTGAACATATCTAATTCTCTGGTCTCCTATTTTCCTCACAATGACAATCTTGTTAGGGATAACATTGTTTACCCTAACTGGTTTGGGTAAAAAATAATAAATAAGTTATCATGGTTTGTTGGTTAAAGTGTGTGTAACTTTAACTACAAGAATGTAATTAAGAGTGTGGTTGTAAAAGCACCATAAAAGAAGCAAGTCAATTGCAGCTCTCTCTCTCTGGCTTAATGATCCCTAATTACTGGATGGATTGATGACTGCGTTTTTCCTTACTGGAACGGAGGAGAGAAAGGAGTGTTGATTTCTCAACGGAGAGAAGAGATAATACGGACTGATTTATTGTAAGTGAACTGACATTGGCTATTCAACACGGACTTTACAAATTGAGTATCCCCGACTGGACTGACTGAAATGATACATGACTAATGGACCGTTTATTTTGACTATGCTATAATTCCTAATGGAATAAACTATATTTTTGATAGCATAAGCGTATCTGTATTTTTTTACTGCGTGTTAACTAAAATACAAACTTATCTCACACATTTACCTGTCTGCCTATCTGACTACGCTACACATTCTGTTTAGTTTGTTTTCCTTAACACTCGTTGGGGAATTCAGGCTTAACAAATCTCTTAAAAGAAATTGTTGTTGTTGTTGTCTTAAAAAGAGAGTGACTAGCCCAAAGTCACCCAGCTGGTTTTCATGAGTAAAGGAGGTATAGAACTCACACTCTCCTGCTTCTAGGCTAGTAACTTGACCACTACACGAAACTGGCTCTCAATATTTCCTAAGCATTAATAATTTAATTATTAATAATGAGCCACAGTGGCACAGTGGTTAGAGTGCAGTACTGCAGGCTACTTCTGCTGACTGCCAGCTGCCTGCAATTTGACAGGTTAAATTTCGCCAAGCTCAAGGTTGACTCCATCCTTCTGAGGTGGGTAAAATGAGGACCCAAATTGTTGGGAGCAATATGCTGACTCTATAAACCGCTTAGAGAGGGCTGTAAAGCACTGTAAAGCGGTATATAAGTCTAAGTGCTATTGCTATTGCTAATTTTCCTCTTCTGTCATATTAAAAAAAGGCTTTTTCAAAGGCTCCAAAGCTAGCATCTAAAGTTACTAGTGGGCATGTGCAACTAAATGAAACATAATCCTGATTGTGTACCCTGGACTTGATAAAAGATATTAAGTATTAACCCCCAAATAAACTAGAACTTACCAAGATTTTAGAGGTATAGGCTGAATTTATTGAAACACCATTGACAATAATGTCCAGGACCTTGGGCAGAATAGCTTCTGGGTCAGGAATCTGTCGGTAGTGGGTATCTCCCACATAAGCTTGCACCACAGTCATTCGATTCATGGTAAGGGTCCCAGTCTTATCTGAGCAAATAGCGGTGGCATTTCCCATTGTCTCACAAGCATCCAGATGCCGAACCAGATTGTTATCTTTCATCATTTTCTGTATTAGCAAAACATTAAAAAAATACTGAAACAGATTCAAACTACTCAGTGGCACAGAGAAGATTGGTAATCAAATTAACATGAAGATGCACATATCAGAAAAGGAATGAATAAAATAAAAGATTTTTAAAAAACAAAACAATAAACCAGGGCTGTCAAACTCCGGCCCGTATGCATCACATGCTGGCCATGCCCACGCCCGGTTTAGCAAATGGAAAAAAAAAGTCCTGATCTGTCACGTGATGCCACTGTGACGTGAGTTTGACACCCCTGCAATAAACCATAACTTTCAACAATGAATCTAGAAATTTTCCATCCCCTATTGTGTAACATGGTAAAATTAACAAACAGAAGGCTATATGGATACAAATCTCTTTTTGTATCTAGAAAACTTTCTGTATCTAGAAAAGGCAGGTGATCCAATGAGTGAAGGAAGCAGATGTAACATTTGAACTAAATATCAGGATTGGTATAGCTGCTGTTAATGTTAATACTGTAAAACTGTTTTTCAAAATTCATCTAGTTACAGAACTACAGACATGTCTGCCTAGAATTTCCCTTGCATATTTTTGCTTTTTTAATTTTTCCAAAATAACATTCTTTCAAACATCAAAATATATATTTAAAATCCACTTCATAAAATCACATTTATAATGCCTCATATTGTGATGTCCAAAAATATAAGTAAAAATATAAATCCACTATCAAGTTGTGTTTATCTATTGATGATGCAACCACATGTTCTCAATAACACTACAGAAATGTTTTTCAACTTTTCAACTTCTGAGTCTTATCTATAGACCTGGAACTATCCCATTCAAATTCTGTTTTAAAATTTTTAATAGTAATTTCATTAAAAATAACAACTATAAAAGTAAAAACTTCAAACTAAAAAAATGAAAAAGATGCAGAAAAAAGCAAGAAAATAGACAAAATAGAAAAGGAAGAAAAATAAGAAAACAGTAAAGAAAATATATAAAGAAATGTGTTTCCCCGTTATCGCAAGTATAACAATTTTAGTAACTTATCACTTTCTCTTAAAATACAACAAATAATCTCTTCTTCCCATATCCTACCTGTAAAAAATCCTTAAAACCTTATCATTTAAGTCATGATCAGCAAAAATACATTAAGAGTTACCAGAGATAACAACCAATCATCAATCTCAAACTTGATCAAATAAATCAACTCATCAAATCAACAATTCATTCCTTTTACTTTTAATAATCTGGACCTTTAGTCTCTTCAAATAATACTGTAAAACTTGATTACTTTTTCTTTTTTCTTCTCCTCACAAAACTCATCCAAGCTTTAACAAGCCTCTTTTGTAAATCTAATATAAGAATATTTTCCATGTCACTCTCTTATATAGTTATTTGTATACCCTTTTTTTAATGATTAAGACATCAGCCAGTTCTTATTCTAGACAAGCTCAACCTGCTTAATTTTCAAACAAAATATCACAGACAGGTGTTGCCATCTGTTCAGTAAGATACACGTCTACTTTTTTAAAAAATGCATCTTAATGAAGAAACAAGGCAGAATAAATTTACAAATGAACGCAAATGTATTTCATTGCATCTTATGTCCCTTATCCCACACCCAAACTTAGCCTTTTCACAGTAAGAAGAAAGTACAGTAATTTAACAATGCATCCCAGCCCATCCAACTTCCTGTCATGTCTAGATCCAAAAGCCTTAGAATTTCCTGCGGAGTTCCTATTCTCACCTTCACAGAGTAGGCCAAAGAAATAGTGACAGCCAGGGGCAGGCCTTCAGGAACAGCTACTACTAGCACAGTGACACCAATAATGAAGAACTTGACAAAGTACTGGATATAAATGGGAGTACATTCAGCCAGCCATGATCTTCCTTGAATCCCAAAAGTGTCGATCACAAAATATAGCACCAAAATAATAACTGTGATTGCTGACATAATCAATCCTGAGGAGGAGGAAGAGAAAAAAATGGTCACAAAGGGCTATTTCCAGCAGATTACAGTATTGACTGCATTATGGATATAACTGGAAGTAAGGCAGCAGATCTGGGCTAAGGCTATTTTATTAAAACAGGAAATGTGCATTCTTCCAGATATCGTTGGAAATATCATTTTTGTGTCCATACTTAACCAGGGTTCATGTCAGTCATATAGATATTCTAAGCTTAATATGTTACCTGAGAAGGTTGGCAGGCAACAAAACTGGAAAACATTTCCATCAGGGGCGAGTTATGCCACATGAGCTAAAGTTGAGTCTGATTCATATGCGGTAAAAATACACTAAACTAGAGAAATATTGGGTTGGAACAATACTGAAAAACTGTGTAGAACCTATGTCCTGTAGTATTTGAACTCAGACTGCAAATTCTGCTGATTCATTAATTTCTGGCTTTCTCGAATCTTACCATACCATACTGTACGGTACTGTACCATTCATACTGTTAGGAATGATAGTCACCTAACAGTTGGGTTGGCAACATATAAACCAGGATAGACATTTAATACTGTTGTATCTTTAAGAGAATGTTGTAATTGTGATTGGCTGAGGTTCCTCCAACGGCCATAAGATGGAGCCAGAAACCTGGTTTGTTCTTTTTTGTATTTCCTTCGCTTTCCTTTTGCCTGATTGTCATTCTGCTTGAATTGCTGTGAGTCTTGCAACTATTCGCAAACTCCATTTACTGAACTTTGTTTATGATACTGGTAAAGGACTTCGTTTTTAGATTATCCCTGGACTGATTATTTTGAATACTAACTGCTTTAACTGCGTATGATTTGGACTGTTTGTTGGACTTTGTTTACCTGTTTACAGGAAGTAAAACTTACATTTTACTATTCAGTGTATCTGTGTGCTGGTTGTGTTATTCATCATCACTCTCACTATGTTTCCCTGAGTGCAGTCATTCCCCTAACGGGGAATACCTCAACACATACCATACCATACCACACTACACCATACTGTACCATACATCATACCACACCAAACCAATCATATCATCTGAGTCTAGTCTTATAGACAATCACCAAGCCAGCTGATGTACTCACCTGCTTTTCCAATCTGAACTGCCAAGCGGGTAAGCTTTCCCTGCAACACTGATTTTTCCTTCTTTGGGACCTTCACCTTTTTCTTCTCTTTCTCCTCATTTTCCACCCCTTCTTGGCTTTTCAGTGGTTGGATCTCCAGGGCCACTCCATCCTGAGTTTTGGCTGAATCCAGGATGAAACAAACATGCAGTGAATGAGAAGAACAGTCGTAAAAACATTTCAGATGCAACAGAAAGAACAAGAAAAATGGCAGAGTAAGAGAGAAAGAATCCCAGCGCATGGGAACCCCAACAGCACTCACGGAAACTTGGTAATTTGGAAACCTAGAAAATCAGGCAGTTCTGCTCCACATTCCTGTGGAACTGGTGACTAAAGCAGATTGTGAAAATCCCCCCCTCTTAATTAAATATGTTTCAACAGTTAACTTGCCTATACCAGGAAGGAAGGACAGCCTTGATAAAAAGGTTTTGGGGGCTGGCTTCCTGAGTGCCTCAAATGTCTATGCAAGGCATCTCCTCTATTAGCATTTCTATAATATGTGTTCGTCAGTATTCATTTCACTGAGGTAGTAAAAATGAAAAATCTAATCTGTGAGCAGCTACAAAGTTTGAAATTAAACCTAGAATTTTGTTGTTGAACAAAGCCACTGTTGTCAACTTGAGAGACAACCATAACCAACCAAGCTAAATTTAGCCTACATAGATGAGAAAGTGAAAAACAGCATCTGTCCAGTCTTTATGGATGGTTTATGGTTTGAGAAATTAATGCAAAAGAAGCATATAAGCTATTCAAATTTCTGCACTCTTAATAGAGGGGAAGGTCTTTATTAAAAATAACTAAAATAAATAAGTATTATAAATTCTTTCTTTAAATTGTGATTTCAAAGGTATATTCTAGAAATGAATTCCAAAAGCTATAAAGATTATTTTCTGATCAGGCCATATCTTTTAAAACTACTGTCTTCACACTTATATAGGTATCATATCTTGAGGGTGGGGAGGAGGAGTAAGAGGAGAGGAAGGTTAATTATAAAGAGGTTAGGACTGGGTCAGTCAATGAGAAATGAATCAGTTAGTCTGTTCAACCTCCCCTTCACCCATCCCTTCTAAGCTCTGTGACTCCATTCCTAATATTTTTGGAACTTCTAAAAATATAGTTGGCAGATCCTCAACTGGTGCATATCAGCATAACTGCAGCAATTTATTTACCTACCAAAATCAGAGATTCAATCCCCAAATCCACAGAATTAATAAGAGCTTTAAAAAAAAAACTAAAATCAAATGATGTAGGCTTTTATATTATGCACTTCTTTTAATTATTTATTGCTCATTGGGGTATTTGTATGCACTGAGAATTATTTTATGCAGACTGAAATATAAATTTCTCATCAATAAACAAAGGCAAAATGCCATCAATTCCCAAAATCATGTGGGTTCAGAAGAATGTGGGCAGTACTACCCAATAACTGATTTGCACAGTTAGGATTTATGGACATGATGGGAAGGGGCAAGGAAGAGGATAATCAATGCCAAAATAATCCAAGATTTCAAGGCCAGAAGGAGGGAAAACTCAAAACTGTGGAGAAAAGGAAGAAAAAGAGAAAGGCAAGAAGGAGAACAGACAGGTACAGAAATGAGCTTCTTCACCATAGCCTGGAAAGAACAGGGGGTGATACATATCAGAAAATAAACACTCACTTTGATTCAAAAGCCCATGAGAAGAACAGAGTGCCATGAATACGTATGCTGGACCCACCACACAAGGGTCTGATTTTTATTTTTTATTTTAAAAAAGATCAGATTTGGAACTGGAGATAGAAAGCCAACCCACATCATCTTGGGAAGTAAGTAATTATCCCAATTGTATAGGAACTCACTTCATATCAAATAGTCCTTCATGCATATTTAACTAAGAGATTTCCATAAAGGTTTTACATCTTTTGTGTTTCGTTTTAAAACCATGGTACAGTGGCCTAGTTCTTATAGTGCGTCAGGCATGCATGCAGATATCAAGGCATACACCTCATAGCATCGGCTCAAAAATTCAGTACTCAACTAGATGAAGATTGTGTAGTACTAGATATGGAATTCTCCCAAGTAAGGATGGCTATACAGTGGATAGAAAAAAGAGTGGTGGGTGATAAGCATTGTGGTAATCATGACACTCTCTTCTAGAACAACAAGGCGAGATTCCCGCCGTAGCGACAAAGAGCACAGACTCATGGGAAGAAGGAAGGAGGAATGCTCAGTAGTTAGTGTGGTGCTGGTTCAAAGGATGGAGAGGCTGGTTACCTTTGTTGCGATTTTCAGGGGCTCCGGTTTTTTTACCTGTTTAGACAAAGAGAGAAAGGGTGGAGCACTGAGCGCATGATTCTTGACTCTGATGTCCCTGATGGTGAGGGCACCTTTATGTGGGAACTCAGTGCTCTTATGTGGAGGTTGCAGATATCGAGAGGTAAGCTATACTTGATAGAACTGCCATCTGGACTGACAAATGCAAAAGGCCCAGAGAAGTTCAATGTTTCTCCAACTAATTGCCATTATGAACTCCCTCTTTTCAATTCTTGTGCTCACTCTACTGAAAACAAGCAAGTATAGGAACAACCATTTGAATCAATGGAATAATTTGCTGTTCAGAGTGACAGATTGTATTATGACTGAGCTATCAGCACTAAATATTAAGGATCAGTTCTTACACTGAACTCCACTAAGTTAATTTTTTTCAACAGTGTGGGGACGACATGTTTTTTTCCTATCACGCTGAGCTTAACACTACAACATCTATAATACAACTCACACTCCACTTTGTGGAGCTATGTGGAATAGGGGAATAGAAAGATCGGGCTCTACTCCCTTGAGCATCATGCTCCCTGTTGCTGTCATGATGAATTCTCTATTTCAATCCATATCAAAAGGAAAGACAGGGGACTTCAAGAAAATACTCATTTATTATTAATGCCTAGAATGTTCTACTTGCAGATTTATTCTTTGGCCTCAAGGAGAAGATATCACCCCTATTTCTGCTGAGGTCTGGGTAAGAGTCATCTTGAATGGTAGCTGTGAATCCCCACCCACCCCACACCCTGAAAGGAAAAGATAAAGGAGCAGCTACAGCCCAAATGTTTTCCATTTCACTCATTTGTGTATTCAAATAAAAAATAGGAAAAATAAGCAACTTCTGCTTAGAGGGGTAGATAGAATGACCTTATCTGGCTGCTAACAAAACTGCACCACCATCTTTCCTCAGTCTTAGCCTCATTAAGTCCTGTCCTTTTAACACTGTTTCAGTGGGGTGATGTTGGAGAAGCTATCAGCAGATCATTTTTGCATATCCCTTGGCTGGCCAAGATGGAATTAAAACTCAGATGTCTCTTATGTTATGAGCAAATCAGACCAGCAAGCAGGTTTTTGTTTTCATAAACCACATACCAAAGTTCTGTTTTCTTTGTCTTTAGTTGAAAGCGAAAAAAGCTTCAAAATCTTATTTGGATAAGCTACCATGCACAATGCTTTGTGATTTAATAGAGGCTGAGTAGTCCAGTAGAGGTTGTTAAAATTGTTTGGGTTCAGATTAACTATTTTGTAATAAACACATACACTGATCACATTTACCATTCTCCAGTGATCGTTGCTCAGCGTGAGCTTATTTCACAATATGGAAATATGAATGACACATTTAAGAGGATTGCTCCAAGTATGAATAAGTTTGCATTAAGTAGTGGGTGCAGTAATGATTCCTCTTTAATAAAAATTTAGTCACATGGACTGTGGAAACCACTCTACACTAGCTAAAATCAATGCTAGGTTGAAGGAAAAAATAATAGAATGTCCCTACAAAATGCTTCTTAAGTAAATGTTTCAAAGAGTTTAAACAATAACCTAGAGAAATGTGTACTTATCTTTTGAGTGTACAATCTTTTGGACAAGGAATTTTATCATGCTCCTGATACATCAACTTTATTTTTTAAGAGTGAAAGTACATAAAAAAGTTCCACTAAAGATATATATCCACCATCGAAAACATGTTACCAGAAACTTCACGGAAGTTCATCCAAGCAGGAGACAAAAGCAAGACTTCTCTATACCACTATTTGACCCCAAGTAACTTGATGTGCATAGCTATAATATGATCATGGTTACATATTCAATTGACCTTAGTTATGATCTTAATAATTTTATTCTGGGATGAGAAACCTATGGTTCCTTAGTGTGTCCATAGTGGTGTGTCCATAGTAAACAAGTTACAATTGAAGGGCCATGGATGCTCATCCTTGCTATCTGTTAAGAGCAAACCTGTTTCTGTCAAGTGCCAATTGGTAGGCAGGCAAAAATGTATCAAAGTAAAAGATGTATCAGCAGGATTTTTCTTCTAAGATTTGTAGCAGTACCACAAAACCAATACAAACAAAAAAAGGTGCCCTCAAATGGTAGTAGAGAAGTAAACAATCTTATGTCAACTGGATATGCTCACTTGTCATAGAAAGCAGGCCAGGTATTAAAAATAAAGGATTTGGGTGGGGGAAGGAGGCAATACAATGGGATATTTTGTAAAAGTACATGTTGTTCAACACCCTATACGCAAGTACTTGGCACCACAACTGCTCATTTCAGGTCCCCTTGTCTTTTTCAAAATTCACTTGTGCTTGATGCAGATGATGACTCAATAGACAAAAATCTGCATGTTGTTTCCAAAACCAACTTTTAGATGACAATCTTCTATTGTCTCCATTTCTTGGCATTATTGAGCTACTAGTGATCTGTGAGCATGATCCTTGACCCTCTAATCTCTGGCATGCACAGTGCCGATTACATGTTGCGTTTATAATAAGATGCTTGAACCTTCAGGTTTTACCCCCTTATAAAACTCAAAAACTTCCAATGTCACTAAGGAACTTCATGCTACCAACATCAAGAATGGCTTATGGCTCTTACCTTTCTTGGCTTTTTTCTCCTCATCCCCTTCACCGGCGCCCAAAAGAGTAAAAATTATTCCAGTCTGTGAGTTGATACCCACAGCAGTCACCACCATTCGACCAGAGCCCTCCATTACATGAGTGCCTAACAAGAACAACAGGTGAAGCATGGGAAAGGAAGAAAAAAAAGAGGCAATGGATAAAACAATAGAATCAATTCCAAAATATAACCTAAAAGATGTTCACATCATATCTGGAAGATGAAATTTAATCTCTAGATCACTTGTTCATATTGATGTACATGCATGCATGAATTTCCTGTCTGTGCTAGCTTCAATATTCATAGTGCATATAATACATGCAAGGAAATATATATATAATGACAATTGAATAACTTTTTTATTTTTTAAAGAAGCATGAAAGGCTCAATCCCATTGGCCAACAAGAGTTGGATAAGACTAATTCTTTTACTAAAGCATTCTTGAATGTTGTTATGCTACTTCTCCAGGAAGAAGTAGAAGTTGAGGGATGCTATAGAGAATGTGATGACCCATAGTCTCTCAAAATAACCCAAAACCCAAAACATACATTAAAGTCCGGTAAGGCCTTTAACTTAACTTCACTGTTTTAATTAGGCATAGTTTAAAGTCACAAAAATAAATAATGAGGCAAAAACGAAACCAAAACAAACCGCATTAACAAGAGTTCCGAAGCAAGCCAAGATAACTAATCATACATTCCAGGAAGATAACCGAGGAGAGTCCATGGGAAGAAAGACAGCAAAGATAAACCTCTTTCAAAGAAAACACCAAACTTTGACTCCAGCAATTCTGACTACGCAGTTACAAACTTATATACATAGCTCCCAGATGCAAGCCATGAGGAGGATCATGGTAATCTCCTCCTGAGTAGACCTCGCTTTTCCCTGATCCTCTCCTCCCTGCGTGACCTAGGATGGATAGGGGATGGGCCTGGATCCTCCTCTGGTTGCTCAGCTGGCCTCTGCCCTTCCCCGGCCTTCTCCACCACCTCTGGAGCCACACTCCCACTCCCTGTTGGCTGTTCCTCCTCTTCCTCAGAGTCAGTCTCCATCAGGGGCATGACAGAGAATCAAGTATTCAGTATGATTATGCTACAGCTTCATAGTCAAAAAGAATGGACCAGATAAGTGAAGCTTGTACATGAGATGGTTCAAAGATCCCTGTGAAAAGCAAAATAAATGTTGAATGTTTCCCAGAATGTGGAAAATCTTGCCTAGCTTATCCTAGAGAATAATAAAACAGCTTCTTTACTACACAACTACCGGCATTTTCATAAGGGCAATTATCAGCGTACGGGATATATTTGCACCTAGGTGCCAAAAGGCTCAAGAGATCTGAACTATAAATGAAGTTCCAATTTCCTGCAACCTGACAGACTTACCAGAAAGCAGCATAGGGTCTTTATCCAAAGATTTCTTCACGTGGTCAGATTCCCCAGTCAGAGAGCTCTCATCAATTTTCAAATCATTTCCTTGAATCAAAATGCCATCTGCTGGCAACAGATCCCCTAAAAAAGTCAGAAAAGCAACAGATCACCAGTTTTCTACACCAAATCAAGGCTTTAGAAAATCCATCAGGCCAAAGCCAAATTAACTTTTGTATTTTTTTTTAAAAAAAGCTTAACTGATGACAGAGAGGGGCATGTAGTCATTACTGGAAATGCAATATGTTAGGCAGCATCATTTTTGCTGAATTCAGCAATAATAGGAAAAAAAATTCCTGCCTGTACTCAACTAATTTGCTTTGGAAAAAAAAAAAGTTGAATTCCAATTGTACTGAGAGAGAGAGAGAGATAAATTGAGTTTCCACAGGCTGTGTTCCTGCTAAGCATTATTCCCTTTGCATGTAAGAATTCCATTAGGAATTGAGGAAAATCCATCCATCCTTCAGCTGTGAGACATAATTGCAATTCCACAAACAAATAAGGGAAATTCAGATAAGCAAGTATATTTTGAAGGCTTTGAAAGAGGGTAGTCATCAGGACACATTCATGTAATTAATAAAATAATATTCAATGTTAACTTTTTTTCATACAAGTTTCATTTGAACAAGTACCATAAGGTTATCCAAAGTGCAAAGTTTATATATCTGCTTTCCTGCTTGTACTCTTTCCTATATGCCAATTCTTCAATATCACTTTTAATCAATCTCTTTTTCACAAGAGACCACACATTCATTAGGCCCAAGAGAATTATATAACTGGTTGAATTTCATTCATGTGAACCATATACATACAGTATATAACCTTTTTCTGCACCTCATAGACTTTTTCCCAAGGGGCTTCATGGTACATCCTGATGCTGAACCCATGTACTTCTTCCAGACAGTTAAGCACTGCATCTCCTAAACATCTTATATTTCCTATAGGAGAATGATGCTGGAAGGTCAGCATGGTGCATCTTGGAATAATGCTGTCTTTATTAAGCTGCAGATGAACTACACTGCTGATCTTCTCATCCCATTTTAGTTAAGTGTTGAACAGCAGCAGAAAATTGAGGAAATAAGGACTGGAGCTGGCTTTCTGTGCATATGAGTGCAGAAAGAAAGAAAATAGGAGCACAGCAATTTTTTAATGTAGACAACACACATGGTATCTTGACTCACATAGGTTGTACAGTATCATCCCTCTCGTCATGATACTTCTTCCAGCAGGAAGCAAGGAGTTGGATGTGCATGAGATATTTCCATGGATGGCAAAGATTGTTCACCTGGCTTGTGAATGATAACTGACAAACCTAGAAGCAGCACCTATGTCTTAATGTGTATATGTCCCTTTGGTTTTAATCGCACAGTGATAACTATAAGCACAGTGATAATTTCAATACATGAGAAAAATATTCTGGAAAATTTATAGTTACTCACCATATTTGATTTGAGCAATGTCCCCAACCACAATCTCAGCTACAGGAATTTGGATCACCTGTCCCTTACGGATGACAGTAAATTTCTGCTCCTGCTCGATGCGACTCTGCAGACCCCGGAATTGTTTCTCTTTGCTCCAGTCATTGAAAGCTGTGACCAACACCACAATAATAACTGAGAAGAGGATGGCTGCTCCCTCAATCCAGCCAGCCTGAGCTTCACCTTCATCTTCTGCACTGCCCTTTACTTCTCCACATACTTCCAAGAGAAAAGAATGGTTTAAAATAATACTACATTGAAATAATACTTGGAGAATCACAGAATCAGTATTTTAGACAGACTCAAACTTGTTATATTCCATAATAATTCTACAGACAACATTAAATACAAAGAAGGCAACATTTTTGTTTACTAGCACTTTGCATCCAAAACCCGAAATGAAAAAAAATATATACATTATTTTGTAAAGATTCCAGAGATATTTATCTGTGAACAAACTTCACAGGGTATAATAAGCTTCAACTACTGAAGGTAATTGTAAAAATATATTCTTAGCTTTACTGCGACAATGATTGCAGAAAAATAACCCATCAATCTATATCAGCTTCATGATTAAAGTAGAATTAATTCATTGAAATAATAAGAACTGATGGAGAATCAAAGGTATCGAAGTATGTTAATAACACTTTAAGGGATATCTAAGACACATAAAAATGTCAAACTGTTCCATTCCAGAGGTAGTCTGGCTCTGAAATGGTTGGTTTTTTTTAGAATTACTTCCAAAGTAATTTTCAAATGAAATCATTCAAAAAAAAAAAAATCCAGCAATACAATGCAATAAATATAACTACAATTCAAAATCATGAAGTACTGTATAAAAATAGTTTAGTTAATAATGAAATTTATACAACTGAACAAAAAAGGCTTTTAATTCTTGTCCACATTGTGAACCCCTTTGATCTCAATAAAAAAGATCATTTCATACAGTAGGCATCTCAATCACGAATGATTCTATGTAGCATGATAAGGAAGGATATTTCCTCAAAAAACAAAGGCTAGGTAGGCCAGTAAAATGGTCTTGCATGGAAGAAAGTGGCTCTGGTCCAGATCAGTTGAAGACCTCTCTATTCTCATGCAACATCCCTACTATATAAGATGTCTTAGTTAGCAGTGGGCTTCTGAGTTCAATTTAAGGTGTTCTGAAATAAGCAAAACTGAATGATCCCCGAAGTCACAACATTGTCATAAATCCTTTGATCAAAAAAGGCACAACTGGAAGAAACCACTGTTGCAGTGAGCAAGTTAAGAAGGTTTTTAAAAATTACACTGAAAGAAAGAGAAAGCCTCTTAGCTCTAAAGTTAGGTAACATAAGCTGGTCTGTTTTGCCACCATCTGGAATATGTTATGACTATTTTAAGCTTTACAAAACAGAGTAACAGAGTTGGAAGGGACCTTGTAGATCATCTAGTGCAACCCCCTGCCCAAGCAGGAGGCCCTATACCATTTCTAACAAATGGCAGTTCAATCTCTTCTTGAAAGTCTCAAGTGATGAAGCTCCCACAACTTCCAAAGGCAAGCTGTTCCACTGGTTGACTGTTCTGTCAGAAAATTTCTCCTTATTTCCAGGTTAAATCTTTCCTTGTTCAGTTTCCATCCATTATTCCTTGTCTGGTCTACAGGTGCTTTAGAAAATAGATTGCTCCCTTCCTCTCTGTGGCAGATCCTCAAATATTGGAACACTGCTATCGTATCTCCCCTGGTCTTTCTCTTCACTAGACTAGCCAAGCCCAGTTCTTGTAACTGTTCTTCATATGTTTTAGTCTCCAGTCCTCTAATCATCCTGGTTGCTCTTTTCTGCACTTTTTCTAGAGCCTCAGCATTTTTTTTTATAGTGTGGTGACCAAAACTGGATGTAGTACTATAGGTATGGTCTTACTTAGGCTTTATAGAGTGGTATTAATACCTTACTTGATCTTGATTGTATCCCTCTGTTAATGCAATTTAGGATTACATTGGCTTTTTTGGCTGCTGCTGCACATTGCTGGCTCATATTTAGCTGGTGGTCCACTAAGACTCAAAGATCCCTCTCAGAATTACTGCTGGTAATCCTGGTTTCACCCAGTCTATATGTATAATTTTGATTTTTTTTTTGCATAAGTGTAGGACTTTACTTTTCTCTACATTGAATTTCATTTTGTTAGATAGGGCCCAGTGTTCAGGTCTGTCATGATACATTTGGGTCTTGAGCCTGTCTTCTAGGGTGTTAGCTATTCCTGCCAGCTTAGTGTCATCTGCAAATTTGGTAAGTTCCCCTTCTCTCTAAAACTCATCTTGCTGCTCCCTGTTTTAGTGGACAACCAAAATAGAACCAATGTTTGGCATTAAAGAACTACTTGCTCTCCCACAAACCTTACCAACATGCAGAGTCCCTTTCAGGAAACCTTTCCTCAGCCCTTTGCTTCCTGAATTTTCTAGAGGACCCTCAGGAAATGCTCCTTCTTGCTTGAGGCATTCAATGTTTGGAAAAGGAGGTTCTCTCAACAGCCAATCATCTGTCTTTTAAATGCCAAAGACAGACAACATTTTGTTTTCCCAGGCATCTAAAAAACTACCATCTGATTCTGCCACTGTGAGGTTCTCCTGTACTTGTAGCATCTTCTTTTGTTCCATTACTTTATTAGTTTATTCCTGATGCTGATTGTTAGCTTCTTGAGAATATATGGCCCTTTTCTTTGTGGTGTGCCTGTTCCAATCTAACAACCATGGGTATACACAAACACTTAAATAAAATAAAATACTCATAATACTAGCTTTTACAGCAGGAAAATGCTGAAGAATTATTCTAAGAAAAACTATTGCTTCTCTAGCAATAAAATAGTTGTATCGAATATTTTAAGATGCAGAGAAAATGAAGCACAGAATCTTTTTCCACATGAGAATTTGAGAGAATTTAAGTATAGGAATGATGGCTAGAATCAATCTGGAATCACTGAAATTTATTTTTCTTAAATCTTATAACAGAGCTATTACAGATAAGAATTTCCTTTCCCTCATGCCATTGTTTTCTTTCTGTTTTTTTTAATTCCTGCAGCCTAATATAATTGTCCTTCAAAATTAATTTAAGGCATTTTTAAATTTTAAGCATACCTGCTTGATTTTGGAAGGATTTAAGTTCCTTGGACTGTGAGATTACTATTATATATATATGGCTCAATAGTAATTATATTCAAATAAAAATGTTTTAATTCTATCAAAATCAACATTTCAATAAGCAATATTTAAAAACAAAGCTATAAGTTAAACAGTGGTATGTCAAAAGAAAAAGATATTAATATCTTAAAAGTGTCTCAAAAATTAAATCATAAAATGAATTACTTATATAATCAATCAATCAATCAGTCTATTACAGTCTTACACCAGAGACCAGAATAAAAATGCTCAGTAGATATACAATTAAAAATTCTAGTATAAAATATAAATAACAATTAAAATCTATAATAAAATCCAGCCTTCTCAATTATACTTGGTCTAACTACACTAAAATTACAATCCATAAACTATGTGGCCTGTTGTAGGTTCAATGCTAAAAGGGAAAAGACTAAGCGATTCAAAGGTTTTGTCACATTTGTTAATGTAACTATAGTGGAGAAGATATTGTTTGCAACGAATCCCCAGTGCCGCTGCGCAGAATTTGGCCATCTGAACTGTAGTTATGGACTGTTGCTTGTGTAAAATAAATCAGCTAAAATAATATAGAATATTTAATTTCTGTCTCCGTTTATGTGTTTAAGATTGTATAAATATTTGTGCAACTGGAAGACAATGAGTTATTTCAATTTTTTAAAAAAAGTGAAAACTGAAGTGATTTAGAGAGAATTAACAGACTCTATTTATAGAATGAGTTTAATAAACCATAAAAATGTTTTATAAAATCACATTGAAGATCAAGAGTCAAATTATCTTTTTTGAGAGGACCAAGTTATCTGAAATAAATAATTCCAAGAAAAAGAAATGCATCCAAATCCTTCTGTGAAAGAAGTACAAATCAAATGGGAGAAATACAAATCAAAGGAAGGAAAGAGAAGAAGGCCAGCTGTAAGGATTCAATGGTGTACCACTGAAAGATCTGAAGGTCTCAATTTACGATGGATCATTCTGAAGGTCTTATCTATGTGATCACTAAGAATTGTCATCAGTCTGATGGCACATAAGCAGCCAATTAAAGGAACCAATCGAAAATGACAACAGCTAGGCAAGCTATTACAAGTTGGCACATCCAGCAAAAAAATATTCCATTTGTGATAAGATAGGATAGCCTAGGGAATATTGGTATTTGTCTGTGAGATAAGGGTATCCTAAAACCATTTCATATACTGATAATACTTATAAACATACAAACAAATCTGAATATGTAAACAAGTCAGACTTATAGCATTTTAAGATGAAGAGATACAAATTAACTCTCCTTTCCGTGAGAGTTACAGCAGTCAACTGTAAAGCAAACAGCTAAGTGCCTAATTTGTCACCTGTTTTTCCATTCAAATTGTTTTATAGATAAAATGACTTGCTATTCCAATTAAAAAATGTATTCAGAAGGGCATTCCACAATTTATGAAATTAATTTGGCAAAAGAAATGCAATTCTCAAGTTACAATCAAAAATTTGGAAACATCTAGCATAACAGTCTGACAGTTTGAACAGGTTTTGGTCTTTAAAAAAAACCTAAATGGCAGCAGCAAAATGTCAAATGAAATTTAATGCAATGAGAGCAAAATAATGCACAATGCAAAGAGCTATTTAACTTAAGTACAGAATACTGAGCTCTGGAAACAGATTTTGGAGTCACTGCACGTTGTTGAAATTGCTCCCAAAGATTCTGTTAATACAGGAGACAGATCCATGAAATGAATTATCAGGCGACTTCATAAAAAGCCAATTTTATGTAAAATACAACTATTCCACAGAACTGTAAAGGCTGTAGCATAGCTGTAAAAGCTACTAGCATAGATGTCTATGGAGATTCTCAGTTATCCAGGTCATGGTTGTCCCAAAGGTGCTGTTTCAAGAGGCAAGTGGACGTTCTGGTTTTTCTTTGAAGACGTTTCGTTTCTCATCCAAGAAGCTTCTTCAGAAACCAGAAAGTCCAATTGCATCTTTGGGACTACTAGCATAGAGTAGTTAAAAAAAAAGGATATAGGACTACCTTTTTGGAGTGAGACTATTAACTACTGCTGTGACAGTTCTATGTCAGAGAGAGACAGAAAATGACAAATTGCTCTTCTTTTAAACCTTGACTTTTCTACTATATCAAACTTTCAGCTCAATCATTTCTAATCACAAGATGTTGGGCTAAATTAATCAAGTGAATTTACACAATTTATCTCATCTTAAGTCAGGGGTCTTTAAACTTGACAGCTTTAAGACTTGTGGATGTCAACTCCCAGAATTCCTCCTCCAGTCATGTTAGCTCAAGAATTCTGGGAGTTGAAGTCTACAAGTCTTAAACTTGCCAAGTTTGAAGACCTTTGTCTTAAGTGATCACTAAGGAAATGGCCCCTCAATAACGTTAAATTAAGGTGCCTCGTCCATATTATCAGAATAAACATCGCAAATTTTGGAAAATGGAATATTTTAAAATAAGTTATACTTCTGAAATACTGAAAAACACAGCTAACATATTTATATTAAAAACCTAGTGACCAAATGTCTGCCTATCTAACTTTGTATGTACAAAACTTTCTGTCCTGCCTTTGGTAATGATGTATTACATTATCTCAAATACAAGCTCTTGTAATTTATTCTGTGCATTTGTAATAACATAGCTACAGTAAGAAGAACATTAATTAATTTAATAACCTACTGAATCTATGTAAATAAAAAGTTAATTAGTTTCATTTCAACTGTCTGTTTTCTTGTGCAGAAATAGTTTTCAGGATATGTGCCTTAGAACAGCCTTCCAAAACTTGGCAGGATATGTGCCTTAGAACAGCCTTTAGACAGAGCTCCTTACTTTCCTCTTTAGGCTAATGCTCAGTTTACAGCTCCAAGGATTTACATCCATCATCTCCTTTTATAAAAGATGAGTTGGGGTGGCGGAATTGAGTTACAGCAGTGAAACTAGAACTTCCAATAGAAATTTTCCATAGGAAACTGAAACAAATTTCAGTGACAGCAAAAAACTTTGCTGGGTTTCTCACTATGTCAAAATTAGCCACACAGATATCTTCTCCAAACAGCATTAGCCAGTTTCAGTTTAAAAAATTCCCTAGTTAAAAGTTGATAAATAGTAAGGGATCTGATCATCTCAAAGCAAGATGCTTCTGGATATCTTAAAAATGATTAGACTGGGCAAAGCATTTCCTTCAGTTGTCCTCCTTTAGTTTTCATGGTGTCAGAAATACACTTTAGTTTCAACCATCAATTCGTAATAGTAATACTGACACAATCAAGAAAGGAGCAAATATTCCCCTTCCTTTGCTGAATGGCTTAGAGCAGTGTTTTTCAGTGTTTGGCAATGTTAAAATGTGTTGATCTCAATTCCCAGAATTCCCTAGCCACAATTCTGGGAATTCAAGTCCAGACATCCTAAAGTTGCCAAGTTTGAAAATTACATGGTTTAGAGAGTTGTCTTGTAACCTCTTATGCCTATTAGAGTGTCATATCTTACCACTGATTCTTAGGTGATTATTTTAAATGCGATCATAGCATTTTCAATTGTATAATCAATAGTCACCAGCCAAAAGTCCATGACACTCACATAATACTGAAATATTCTTTCAGTAGATTGGCACTGAAATATAGTCTGATATTTTATTAAAGTTTGAAACATTGCACATTATAAACTCAAAAATAAACCCTAAATTATTGCAAATAATATTGTCTTACTTTTTAATTAACAAAATGGCATTATTTATTTCCTGTGACTTGGCTTGTTTTACGCTTTTTAATGGGTGCATCAATATAACTTTAGTTAAGGTAGTTTCCAAAAACCATAAAACCATGTCTTACATTTCTATTCCTTATGGAAATGAAATTATTATAAACTTGGCATTTATGATTTTATGCACTCTACAATTTTAGCTTATTTCAAACTGACACAAACACTGTTTGGGTGATTCAACTTTTAAAGCCATTTTTGGACGAGTATATGATCTATTTCAATCAAATGTTCGTAACATAGGTGATATGCCAACAAATGTACTTTATTCAGACTTGTGAAGGAAGGCAATTCTTCATTTCTTTTATAAAATTCTGAGTAGCAATTCAAAAGTTACTGGCAAAGACCTCTATGCTGTATTCCAGCACCAGGATGTTTATAAGCAAATGAATAAGAAACAGCCTACAGTAGAACTAGATTATTTAAGTTTTATTTCCTTTAATGGGTAATCAGAATATAATTGCAGTCTCCATTTGCAGTTTAAACCTTTCATTACAAACTTAGAGAAGGAAGTTTAAATAAACAACCCAGGATCTTTCCTTTTTATTATAATGTAGCATAAAGAAGCTTCTAGATATTTCAAAACCTTGGTCCCCCCATTTGAATTTTGCTTATTTCAAAAAGGAATATTTTTCTTCTGTTATTTCAATTCACTGTAATATACAAATAGTTATTGGACTATCTAGTTTATATAAGAAACACAAATTTCAAACAAACCTGTGAAAGCATTCACCATGAAAGAAATCATTACTATCGTCATAAAACTTAAGGAAAACAATTCCTTCATTGGTAATGATGAATGTTATTAGTGATATTTTTATAAACACCAGAAAAGTTATGTTCTCTGCAAGAACATGATTTTTTCAGGTGAATATTGATAATCTTCCTCAAAAACACTTGTTAATTTAAGACTTGAGTTAAGGCTTACCCATATTAGTTAAGCCATCAAAGATAAGAGAGGGAAGCCACATCATAGAAAATATAAATTTCCTTTATAGAATCAAGTAGGGACAGGATGGCATAGAATATCTTGCTTTTAAAAAAAATAATATTATGTATACTGAAATATAATAGAACATATTATAATTACTATGTATATACATATTATAATTACTATGTATACACAAATGTTAGAAGTTGAAAGATTAAGACTATGTATATTTAAATGGTACTATCATAGGAGCCTCTGTGGCGCAGTGGTTACAGTACAGCAGGGTCCCCAACACACGGTCCACGGACCGGTACCGGTCCGCGGAACAACTCCTACCGGGCCGCTGGTTGCTGGCGCCGCCATCTTTTTTGTGAAAAAGTGCTTCCGGTGAGCTTTCCGGTAGAAAGCTCACCGGAAGCACTTTTTCATCAAAAGATGGCGGCCAGCGCTTCGATGAGCTTTTCCGGGAAAGCCATTTCTACCGGAAAAGCTCACCAAGGCTGCGCCACCATCTTTTGATGAAAAAGTGCTTCCGGTGAGGTCACGGAAGCACTTTTCATCAAAAAGATGGCGCGCCCACCTGATGCTGGTACCGGGCCACGGCGCCCAGCTGATGCCGGTACCGGGCGCGGCATAAAAAAGGTTGGGGATCACTGCAGTACAGTATTGCAAGCTACTTCTGCAGCCAGCTGCCTACAATTTGGCAATTCAAATCCCACCAGGCTCAAGGTTGAGTCAGCCTTCCATCCTTCCGAGGTGGGTAAAATGAGGACCCAGATTGTTGGGGGCAATATGCTGATAAACCACTTAGAGAGGGCTGGAAAGCAGTGTAAAGCGGTATATAAGTCTAAGTGCTATTGCTATTATTGTATGTAAAGTATTCTAATACTTCTAATCATGGGACATGCCTATTAGCATCCAATTTCCTGGCTTTGTGAAGCTTGAGACAAATAGCCAAATGAGTATGTTTTTGGATCAGGCGTTATGTTATCCTCACCCTGAATTCATCATTGTACAACAAGCTAAAGCAGACAAAAAGTCTTTGATGCTGCCAGGAACAAATTCAACTGAGGAGCGGGAAGTGGGGAGGAGACAAAATTCTATATTTTATGGTCATCAAAGTGAAAGAGCAAAGAATTAAAGAATATTAAACCATTCAGCTAACACAAACTCAGCACAGATAATATTCTCATAGAGGGACTAGGAAACAGCCAGTAATCTTTCATACTCAAAAATATTGTTTATATGAAATGTGATTTACTTTATTGTCGCAAGGTGAATCATCCATTCAGAAGCAGCAAGCCCTCAGGATAAAGGAGAGACATATTTCAGCTGGTCTGGGCCTCATTTTTAAGCTATAGGAGATTCCTATAGCATTCCTTACCCTTCTCTGCCTCCCAATGTTTTCTCATGTTGTCTGAAATTTCAAGCACTAAAGTTATTAAGCAACCTGCTCTAATAATTTGGCAGAAATAGTGAACTAGCTGAGCATGTTTATGCTTCTTCAACTTATGCGGGGATGTACAACAGCTGTACAATACCTCTATCTGCCCAACACTTTGCTAATGTTTATTAAGAAAATGCAGTTCACTTACTTTCATTGTCACCATCAGGAGGATGATAGAAAGAGAGACCCAGAGAAATTATGGCTGCAATTTCCAAGATGATTAATGTGACATCCTGCAATGCTTCCCAAACTAACTGCAGGAAGGTTTTGGCCTTTTTAGGTGGGATGAAATTCTGGCCAAATGCTTGTCTTCTTTTTTCTAGATCTGCTGGGTTCCCAGACAAGCCTGCAAGCAAGGAAAAAGGAAATTAAACATTACATCAAGAACATGAAATCCCTTTGATCTCTTTTTCTAAAGCATCTTCCATGTTGTCCATTATTTCTAAAACTTAATAATTTCCTGCAAGTGAAAACATAGTGCTCTTTGATACTAAATTGTGCCTGCAAATAAATCTCACGGAAGAATGCTCTCTAAAATAAGTTGAAAACCTGGGGAATGAAATGAAAATTGAAACAAAAAGAGGTAAAAACATACACCATAGCTCTGAAGAACCTAAGTGATTCCAAAATTGAATATTTCTATTTCCAATATTTAGCTCTGTCATGGAGAACATCACTATTGTGATATGCTGTGCACCATCGTCCCCATGCTGCCCTAGTTTATGACTATACAGATAGAGAATCAAATATTAGCTATGAAAAATGAGCATTCTACAAAAAGACAACAAGTAATCCCATAGGAATCAATAAAATCAAGTTTCACTAGACTTCACTAAGGCCAATCTGTTTTACTTTCTCATTTTAAATTCCCTTTCAGCAAGACTGACTAAATAGCATTATTAAAACTACAAGCAGGAAGGCTACATATGCCCACCAGATATTTCAGTCTACATTTCAGTGTTGGAGAACCCAAGCTTGACCTAATTTTCCTTAGTCTAGGTATCCTTCTTGGGATTTCAACATTCAGAATTCCTTAACTTACATGGCCATTGCTGAGAAGATCAGAATACAAAATACAAGAGTTGGAAGGGACCTTGGAGGTCTTCTAGTCCAGCCTCCTGTTCAAGCAAGGAGACTTTAGAATAGAATAGAATATTCTAATAGAATATTCTAAGTCCAAGAACTGAACTCCACATATACTACAGAGCAGGATGTTAATTTCTCCTGTAAATTTAATGCTAAGCTTTAGGAGTAGGTTACTACCACTTTCCACTCACAACCTATTGCTACACAGCCAATTTAAAATTGTAGCTAATTAAAGCCACTATTATAAAAAAAAGTTTCAGTTCATATGACTGTGAAGAAAATGCTAGAAAACATATGGGCAATTTCTCAAGGTTGTGCAGAAATCATAATGGCATCAGTCTGATGCCATTATGGTCTGCATTCTGGAGAACCTCTTTTCATATATCCTTCTCAATTTATTTTAACTTTTCAGAATATCTTGGGCCAAAGTCAACTGCCCTAAATGACAGCTGAACAGATTGATAGTGATCTCTGCAGCTGTCTTTTGGGTTTTATGCTGATTTTCACACAGCTGTTTAAAGTATTTTCAACCTGTCTTTTTCCCACTTGTGTGGAAAATTCTGGAAAACTTGACACAGAATGAATTAAGACATCAATATAAAACCAATGCAGAGAAATTCAAATTCCTTTATTTGAATAAGTGATTTCATTTATTGGATTGGGTATTTTGAAATATTAAATAGGTACACCTGCACTTTAAAAATTAAATTCCTACGTATGTTCTCTAACAAATGCCGTAGGAATAAATAAAATAATTTATTCCTGTATTTAAATATTACTTTCTTTCGTTAAGGGTTTTCACCATGAGACTAATATTTTGACTGCTTGAGGGATAGAAACAGCTGCCTATAATGGGGCTTAATCTATATTTTTATTGAATCATATTATCTCACAGTGTTATCAGAGCAGCTCTTAAAAATGCCAATGCAATCTAATTTAATTCTATTTGCTACCCAAAGTCACTTGTTGAGATGGGCAATCCACATAAATTTGATTTAAATAAATGACTGATTTCTCTCAAATTATGATCAAAACAATAACACAGGTGATGAGATCACCATACCGAAAATTCTCACATGATAAGCTATAATGAGATATGCTCATTTATTTATGGTTTTGTAAGTCAAAAAAAGCAAATTATACAAAAAATGATATATTTAGATGAAAGCATTTATATATAATGTTGAGAGTTATCTATGTAACGATTATGAGATCCCCAAAAGGCACCCCTGACTTTTCCAACGTTATTTACCTGTATCAGAAAAGGTCTATATTTTTCTTTCTTTTATGGTCCCTAGGCCATTTCATCAGAAGAACAACGCCATCACAAAACTTAGCTAATTCCCATACTGAGCCATATATATTATACTGAGGCAAATATATTATGGCCTAGTATGGAATATGGGGATGAGGTGAAGTGGGGACAATAAATTGTCAAGTTGGAATGTAAACAGTGACTGGCTTTGCTCATGTATAAAGTTGGAAGTTCCACTCTAGTTTATCAGCAAGGTACAGAGAAAAGTTGAAAGAACTGCATGTAAGGTCAGCCAATTTCCTGGTCACCAAATAAACGTGACAAATTCTTCAGCACACAATAGAAGAATGGGAACCAACCAGCCAAAGAGTGAAACAACTCCTGTCCCTCTTCTCTTCAAATTTTATCACCTTATTTGGTCAAGCAATATTATGAACCACTTACCACCAACCTATAAATTTTTGAAACTGAACAACCTGCATTTATGTGCTATATAGTAAGTTAACATACATTCAAAACTTGCAATTATTTAATTTATTTTGCTACATTTATATAACCAGATTGAGAATGGGATGCTTTTGGGAGAGAGGATTGCAGCAGGAGCTGTGATGCTTCCTCTTCTATAGGGATAACTAAGAACCATAGTGCTATAGAGGCTGTTAGGTAAAACCTAAATATTACAAAGAAAACATCTGTTTTTAGTGCTTTATTTTGCTAAATTCAAATCATGTAGGTTAGCACATACAATATGCCTGTTTTACTGTCAGATTGGATTGGAAAAAAATGGCGGGGAACAAACACCTCAGAGATCTAAAAGAGTTGTCACTGGGAACTTTAAGAAGTCTAAAAATATTTCTTCCAAACTATTCACTACTCTTCTAATAAACTCTGAATAATAGCTCTGAAACGTTTTAGAAATAAACATTACTAAAAGTAATAGCCTCTGGCTTTCATACTATCCTTTGACTTATTGCTGAAAGCACTTCACACATAAAGTTTTTCTCTTTGGTTTTCCTAATAGAATGTTCCCAAAATCAAACCATTTCTTATATGATGCACAAACACAAAGTGGAGGTGGGGTGGGAGGAATGAAATTAGATATCAGGATTTCATTGTAATTGATGACAGTTTCAACGAACTGGTTTGTTGTGAGTTTTCTTCAGAAATAACATTCCATATTTCTTTCTTCCGTATTTTACCAAAGAAAAATATTTACAAATCTCAATTGGTACACTGCTACCCCAAAAATCTAAAATCAAAAAGGTTTTAGTCTTCAGGATGATGAGTACAGTAATTCATCTGTCCAACAACTTTGTATGATAGGTTTTAATTTCCAGGATCCTAGCTCAACAAACTAATTGTTATATACCACTGTGGCTTTTATTTATGAAGACCAAGCAAACTAATTTTAATGAATACTCAAATACCTCTAGGAAGAACTGATATTTCTCAAGAGAATATATGGATTTGTGCAGGGATAAGAAAACAAAAACTTTGAAAGAAAAAGAAAGTGAGAACATGCTATATTTATCCACAGCTCTATCTACCAAGCCCCCTGCAGCTTAAAGCTGTATAAGTTTCAATCTCTCAAGATCATCACTGCAACTTTCTGCTGTTAGAGCAATGAAAACTTCGAACTGACCCTTAAAACATTCAAGAGCTGGATTTCTGACAGCTCTCATAATGCCTTGCCCAGATAGAAAAGGTCAGAATAATGGTTCTGCATAGTAACCACCTGCATGCCAGTTTCTGTGATAGATGGAATGTGCCTCTGGATTCCCAGCAGCCACACAAATTCAGGAGAATTGTCAAACTTTCCTAAGAGATCCACATTCCCGCCCCCTCACAATACATGAAGGGGCATAAGAAAGAAGAAGGAAGTTTGAGTAACTAAAACTGCTGGCCTCAATACACACAGATAGAGAGAGGGAGGGAGGGAGGAAGGGAGGGGGAGAGACAGAGTGAGAAAGAAAGAAATACATTTTTATTTTTAACCCTAAGCAAGCTGTTCCGAAATAGTGCAGCTCTTTTAAGAAAAGATTGAATGTTACCCAGTGTTTCAGGATTCTAAGGGTGAAGCGGGCACAGAGATGCTGAATTTACACACAAAAAAGAGTTACTATGCTGCTAGATCACCCAAAGACAGGGACAGGGCCCTGAGGCAGAGTAGCAATCTTCAAGGAAGGTAAACCCTCTCCTAAAGCATGAAACTACGGAATTGTCTACCACGTGGTTTAGGAATACCTTCTAACTCTGCCAAAAAGAGATTACACAACTATACTTATGGCTATTATGACGCCTATGTATTGTATCAGCACTAGAGGCAATAGTAATTATGGAAGCATGTATGGGAAAATGCTTATTGCACTCCTGTCTTCCTGTCAGCTCCTTATGGACATCTGGTTGGCTACCATGGAAACAGAATGCTGGACTTGACTAAAAATGCTGGACTTGACAGCAATGCTCTTCCGTTCTCTTGAAGGCATTTTCTGACAGAGGAATCATTTCTTTGCTTCCACTCTCCATGTCCCCAGGTTTATATGTTATTAATAAGAATCACTTCGGGGTTACTTATTATTTTTACTTTCTCTTTCTAATTGGAAAATAATAAATCTAGCAGCATCGGAAAAACAAGGATGATTGGAAGAAGATGAGGAAAGAGATGAAACTCTGTCCTATCTGGAATGAAAGACTTGGTTGTAAACTTCTCTGGGGCTATATTTATATAAACATATGCAAGGCAAGCACAGTCTTACCTTGTCATTCCGTTCTTTTTCTAACAGGTTGAAACATGTTCACTGAAATAATATAGTCTCTCAAAGCTCTCTTTTCCTCCATTTACTTTAAAGGATATACAGAGTCATATTGCAAAAAGACAATAGGCCTTCCAGAAAAATGAAAGGAATCAGTAGGTCACTAATAGAGATACATATTCCACTAGACTTTATAGGGTCAATCTTTTCTCTCCTTACTTTAATTCCCTTCTCAGCAAGAATAATCAAATATTTTTGTATTCAAATAACCTTGGAATAGCAGGAAGATTGTCTGTTTTTTATTTTAAAGCACTCTCAGTTTCATGGTATTGAACGTGCAGTTTAGGATCCAAATCATTGGGAGGATACAAACTTGTGTATTCCTGATTAAGATACTTAGCATAGCTTTTCTCAATATGTGAGCCCTCCAGATGTATAGATTTCAGCTCCCAGAATTCCCTAGCTAGTATGCCACTGCTGATAAATCTGGGAGTTGAACTCCACTATCTACACAATACCAAGATTGTAAAATGATGATTTAGCTCAATAAAATAACTTCTTACATAAGAATGGGGAGGGGGGTAGATTCCCACTGGACGTAAGCTATATGCATTTTGCTGCTAAGATACAGAAACAGGTTTTACCACTTTCTGCTCACAACCTTTTGCTGCCACATCCAATACTTGTATCCAGTAAAAGTTTCTTCACAAAGATAACTTGGTGAATGTTTATCTCTTGAAATAAAAACAGAAATACAGAAAACATCTGCAATAATTATCCCCCTGGGTCCTAAAAGTATTTAATATAAATGTATGCTAAAGCGCTCTCTCTCACATACACACATACACACACACACCCCTACTTACCTCAGATCCACATTGCTGGCTGTTCCATATGCCAGTATAAGTCCCAAAGGTGCTTTTTGAAGAGGCAATTGGACTTGTTTTTCTTTGAAGATCCCAGAAGCTTCTTCAGCTCTGACTGGATGGTGCATTCTTTTGAATAACAAGCCAAACGTCTTCGAAGAAAAACAAGAAAGTCGTTTCCTCTTCAAAAAGCACCTTTGTAACAACCATGACCTGAATGACTGAGAATCTCCATAGACATTATCCAGTATACGGAATGACATTATCAAACACTGATAAACTAAAAATTAAAAAGACTAGTAAGTCTGTTTCACATCATCCTTTTTAATTCTTTTGGGATACTTTCTACCACTTCAGTTTCCTTCTGTCTTTTATCTGAACAGGGGGACAAAGATCCAGCCAAATCACTGGACTGAAGTTTCTGTCATTTTTTTCTAAGAATGACTTCAGAAACCAGAAAGGTTGGGGAACACTGATCATCTTATCTCATCATCAAAACCATAAATCATAAATTCATTTTTTCCTTTTATCCTAAAAGTCCATATGGGGTTTCCAATCAGCAACAAATAAAATGCCATTTCTCTAACTAAACAGGTTGATTTGATCCCCTTAATAGGTCCCTTCATTTTTACCAACCATATCTCCACTGAATACTGCCAGATCTTTCCATCATTCTGCATAAATTAATCTTGCTGTGGTTATCATATATAAAAACTATGGTTCACTTGACTTTTCCAAAAGAGTGGAATAATAATGGTCTAAGGGAGAGGACCATGCTTATGAAATAAGTAGAGGAGTTGGGAAGAAGGTAAGTTTTGGGGAAAGCAAGACAGTTTCAAAAGAGAAATGGTTCGCAGTGTTTTCCCTGGTGGGTTTTAGTTTTTTAATGATTTTATCAGTTCCCCGAATAACAACATTTTAATTCTGTATAGAGTTCAATTTCTTTTGGGAAGATATAAATAATCATGCCTTTTGATGATGCATAGAGCGAAAAGAAAATTGAAAGCATTTGTTTGGTGGCCATTCTTGCAGCTAGTCTAGAAACTCTTTGGGAATTCTATAAAAAAGCATTCCCTATAACCAAGAAGTTAGAGGTAGAACAAGGGTGTTAAACTTGATTTCACTGTGGGCTGCATCAGAGTTGTGTTTGACCTCGGGAGCGGGTGGGTGTGGCCAGCTTGGCATCACTTGTTGAGGCTCCATTTTCAGTGATGATGGCCTTCTGCAGCCTTCTGCCAGCAAAAACGGAGCCTGGTGGGGCCACACATGGCCCACCCGGGCTCTGATTTTGGCTACAACGGCCTCCTGCAACCTTCTGACAGGAAAAACGGAGCTCCCTGAGCTCCATTTCCATTGGCAGAGGCACTACAGGCCGATCCTTCATTGTATCTGGTCCACGGGCCTTGAGTTTGGCACCCCTGAGGTTGAATATGAACATACTGTACAATTTAAAGATTTTGTACAGTGACTCATTCTCTCTTTAGCTACTATCATTTCTCAATAAGTAAGTTAAAATACATTTCTGGCTTTAAAATGAAAAAGATGGAGAGAAGGGAGATCAACCTGTGGAATTAAAAAATTTTTTTTTTACACTGGACAAGATATTTCCCCTCCTACACATATTTCAGAAGATCTGCATTTGGCTGTCAACCAAAACAGATGGCATCCATAATACAGGATGTCAGTAGGAAATTTAGTATTTTAACTATTGGCAATAGCATGTTTGTGGCTAAGAGACACAGGAAATAAGCCACCAGAGTTGACAAGGGTTAAAATTTTGACCATTTTCCCCTGTTTCCAGAGGGGTTGAGTATCAGAGGCTTAATAATCTATTTTCTTTAGATTCCTGATGAAAATCAGAAAGTGCAAATAATGCAATCTTCAGGAATATCACAGTTCTTGTCCTATATAATTTCCAGTTGTGGATGAAGGCAGTACATGACTGAATTTGTTCATATTCTTGCACATATACTGCTTGACATGAAAGTTTCTGATATATAAAATTTTCTTTCCCATAACTGAGCAATCAGCTCATATAACTCCTGATCTCCAGGCTGAATTTTTACACAAGTTTTGTCAAGCCTGGTAGTAAATAGCACTCTAGTTAAGGGCTAGGATATTCAGTGAGGGTTAGGCAGTCCTTAAGAAAGAATCTTAACCTCTTTAAAAGAATTATCACCTCTGCGATAATAAATTATCCTGTATTGCTAATAGGTAAAAGGCAAGTTGACATTTGATAGATAGACCTTCCCTCAGCATGGAATTATAGGAGTAGATAGAAATGGGGTCAATAAAGCAACGGGGGAGTAGAAGAAGACTAGCTATTACTGCCAGCGGGTGAATCATGGTTTTATTTGCTGACACTAGCTTCACCCAAGGAAGATGAGAAAGTTTTTCACGCCAAATGACTCATGGCACATCTTTACTCCACAGAAGCCGATACCTTTGACGTGCCTTCTCCCTTTTCTCTCCCATTTCTCAAAATCAGCCAGACTCACAAAGAGGAATCTTTCTACATAATATTAATTCTGTATAAAAGTCAATACCAGGTACTATTTGTTATTGTTGTAAAAGAATCTTAAACCTCTCTCTTACATGAAAGTCCAGCATTTCAGATTATTTTGTTGGTTTTTATTCAGGTATTTTTGTTATTTGGTTTAGTTGCATTGAAAATTATTCAACTTGTATTTTAAATGTATGGTTTAAAAAAGATCATTTATAAAATGGAAAAAGATCAACCTATCTTGAGACAAGAGGTGTTTTTTTTTTAACAGAACAAAACAAATATGAGGATACAGAGAGGCGCCCATGTTCAGCAATAAACTAAAGCCAATGGAAAGGAAAGTTAACTTTGACCAAAACAAGACATTCCACACTCTCAGATGCCACTTGGTTCACTAGGCTACCTTATGTGGTATTTCAGAAGCTCCATTCATTCTATTCATTTACTGGAGAATATTTCTGAGCTTCTGACAGCTTCTCTCATCCCCCACCTCTCTCTTGAAAACAGCATTGGACAAGCAAAAGCATTTATTCGATCATTTACTGTATATGTAAACTTCAAGAGCTGATCGCCTAAACATTTCAGCTTCCCTATGTTCTTCCCTTTGGAGAACTGTGAGGCATAAAAAAGCCAGCCTCAGGAATTTGGCAAATTAAGAGTCCAAAAGCTTTGCTTCTGTTTAAGGTTATAGTGGGTTTAATGTTAAGTAGAGGAAGGCAAGAAAAAAAAAAAACTGGAACAGGTAAGAATTGGGCACTCACATTCCTGGCAATAGAGACTGCTTGGCTGGGATTCAGCATTGTAAATTGTCCACAGAGAACTCTTATATTTTAATAGTGGAAGACAGAAAGTCTCAGCAGACAGCTTGAATCAGCAAAATGCACTCAATAATTTCCTCATTACTCACAGGAAAGTTTCTGGGCTTCCCATACAATTCATCTGAGCATCATCCAAGTCTCCCATTTGGTACACAAGATAGCTAATCTCGAGAGCTCTATCCAGACAGCAATGTCCCCACGGCTGATTTAGTGCTTATTCACAGCACTGGAGATGAAGTACATGTCAGGGAAGAGGAACAGCTGTGAGAAGTGGTAAATGGCTGTTCCACCAACCAAACTTCACAAACCATAAACCCCAGTGCACCAGAGTACACTGGACTACACTGCAAATATTGAAGTATTATTTGAAATATTGCTGGACTATAACCTCCATAATGCTAAATCATACTTGGTTAGGGATTATGAGTGTTAAGGAGCATCTAGAGTGCTCTAATCTATTATGGTTTCCTTCTTTCCCCAGGAAAATGCATATACGATAATAATAACAAAGTGTGGTGCATGCAGGCATAACACCCTTTCTTAGCCACACCAACACTTCCTGTGATATTGGTATACTAATGATGGCCTTTAAGTGCAAGAATTAGCAGAATCATTTAAAATATTTTTAAATAAGATACCAAGTTTAGAAAGATCATTAATTCCCTGTGCTAGCTGCTTTTTTTAGGGCATTCAGTACATAAAAACCTACAGCAGTAGCATTCACTTTCTACTAAGAATGCCAACAATAATACAAATTAAGCTGCACACACTCAAGTAAATTATAGGTATGATTTCTTTCATAAACCAAAACACTGAAAGCTGGGAATTGGATGGCTTTTTGAAAAAACAACAAAGGAATGATGACTAAACACATTATCTTTTATCTCTACTTCTAAAATGCCTGGATGGTTGCCTTAGAAAAATCAAATGAAAAAAATAAAAATAAAAAGCAAGTTATCTCGGGATTCTGGCTTTTCCAAAAGTCAAGGGTCAGTTGCTCTTCAACTTAAAGGTCAAGGATTGCATTCTGCAGGAATAACCTGCTGGAGACTATATTATATGCCAATGGCAGATGAAAACAAACAGTACTTGAGCAGAGAGCAAAAATGAGTGGAGGCATCATTTTTTTTCCTTTTCCTGTGCTTCTTCTCCCCCCCCCTTTTTTTTTTTACCCTTTTCTGCTTTTATTTTCTTCCAAACAGCAGACTGTTAGAGAAAAGACTTGCCTGAAGTCTGACTCTCTTTTAAAGGACTTTTGAAATTGTCAAAGAACTATATAAAATGAAAACAAAAGCTGTTATAGCCATGTGATTACAAGTTGCCCACAACTGACTTAAGGCCCATTTAGTACTTTAACTAATTTTAGCCCATCCCAGATGCAAAGAGATCTGAAAAGCTGCACATATAGGCAAATGTAATTTTTTTTTGCCGTGACCATAAATATGTAGGTATAATAATGGAGAAGAACTCATTATCTATAAGGACAGAAATAAGACAGATGATCTTTGGCTTCTTCCAGTCATTATTCAGATATTGAAAACAAATTTCTGCAGTGAATCAACTTTTAATCAATTTGGAAACTTTGCTTTTATTGTTCTTTTAAGAGGAAAAAAAAACTTTGGGGAGAGAGGAGATCTGTTTTAACTATCAATCCATTTCCCCCAAAATCAGTATCTTCTCATTCAAGAAGTTTACACTGCTAACATGCTAAACCTATACTTTTATATAAATTATGTAATAATTACTACTTTAATAAAGGCACTATTAGTTGTATTAAATTACTACTTATTTACTATTTGTTTACAGCTTTTTGACAAATACCACTCCTGTGGGTATACCATAAACACTAAAAGACATAAATAATAAAACCATATTAAATTATTATATTACTGTTAAGGGAAAATTTCAGATTTACTAACTTTTAAAAGGCCAAATTGAAAGTATGTATCTTAACTCCTTTGGATGGTACAGACCAAAAATGAGGGTGAATCATTTCCAGAAAGGAAACACTCCACTATCTGGAAAGGATGCAGGAAGGTGTATTTTCGGTCAATGAGTGTGATTTTGTTGGGTAGAGGGGATGATCTCATAAATACTTGGGTTTGTTTATCATAAAACCACTCTAAAACCATTTGAAAGGCTTAAATACATGAATATCATGCACCGAGCCTGAAAGGCAACTAAACAATCCAGATTTTTAAAAATATTTTGGAGTGATATGAACTCAATTTCATGCACCTGTTATGGTCATGCTTTATACCAATTTGAGGATTAATAAAGATCAGCGGTGACAGGGTGGCTCAGTGGCTAAGACGCTGGACTTGTCGATCAGAAGGTTGGCAGTTCAGCGGTTTGAATCCCTAGTGCCGCATAACAGAGTTAGCTCCCATTACTTGTCCCAGCTTCTTCCAACCTAGCAGTTCGAAAGCATGTAAAAAACGAAAGTGGAAAAATAGGAACCACCTCGGTGGGAAAATAACAGCGTTCCATGCGCCTTCAGTATTTAGTCATGCTGGCCATAGGACCACGGAATCGTCATCAGATAGCGCTGGCTCTTCGGCTTAGAAATGGAGATGAGCACCGCCTCTAGAGCCGGAAATGACTAGTACACATGTGCAGGGTAACCTTTACCTTACAGATCAACATCCACATTCTTCAAACAATTGGTTAGATTGCATGCAGTGTGAGCCCAGAATTAATTTTCTTGGAAAGGCCATCAGCACAGTGGCAGCTCTGTGACAATTTTTCATGGGATAGAAGAAAGAATGCCAAATTACCAGGAAGGCCTGATCATTATTCAACCTCTGCTTAGCAATCAGTACTTCATCTAGCAGTTTTCCAATCTATTCTCCGCTAGATTGGAGGGGGGGGGGTTACTGTCTGTCCACTTGCATTAGTCCAAAGTGCCATATGGATCTGAAGGTGAAATGGGGGTATCTCTGAAAGCAGAATGGAGAAGAAAATAAGACTTGATGAGGCACCCAGGCTGGACCATAGCCCAACCAGTGGTCTACCCCCAGATGTATATGTTCATCACTTGGCACAGGAAAAATACGCTTCAGTGATCCAGATTTGGCATTTCCACCAGGACAGCCCTCCTCTAATTACACTTTAGGATTGTCTTTCCCTTGCCACTTCCTGTTCCCAATTGCAGCTGTGAAATATGCTAATCTGCTGCTTACACTACAAAACAAGAGAGCTAATAATAACCTGCAAGTTTTCAAAGTGCACACAGAGAAAAGGGCAGAAGTTGGTGTCTTACCGTTCCTAAAGCAGCTGCCATTCCACACTGGCTGTCCCTTATATCAGTGGTCCCCAACCTTTTTGTACCAGGGACCAGTTTCACGCAGAAACACTTTTTCAAGGACTGGGGGGAGAGTTCAAGGACGGGGGAGTCTGAGTTTGGTGGTTTGCTTGCAGACGTTTCATTACCAGACTAGGTAACATCTGATGTTGTTACCTAGTCGGGTAATAAAACGTCTGCCAGCAAACCACCAAGTTCAGGGAGTGCCAATGCCTCCTCATTGCAACCCTGAGCGACAGATATTCTCTTCTATTGGGACATTTAAAACGGAGGGTTTCAGCTGCAGATTCAGGAACTGCGCCTGGCTGAGGAGCGCCTTCAAAACTGAGCACTGGGCGGTGGCGGCCCACGGCTGTCTCCGCGGCTCAGGACAAGTCCCTGCAGGACGGCTGAGAAGCCCCGCCTCTCAGCCCTGCCTTCCTCAGCCTCATCCCTCAGGTGTCTCCCTCCCTCCCTCAGCCTCATCCCTCAGGTGTCTGCCTCGTTCCTCTCTCAGTCGCTCTCTTGCTCCTCCACCAGCCCAGGAAGAAACTGCTTCAAAGAAGCCGGCAGGGTGGCTTCCTGTCGGCGCAGCTCCTCCGAGCGCCCGTTCACCCTACACAGCCGCCAGCAGTTCAATCCAGTGCTCCGTTCTGCCTGCCTGCCTTCGTTTCTGGTTGTTTCGGAGCAGCTTCGGCTGAGAAAAAGAGGCGAATAGTTATTATTCTCAGCCAAAGCTGCTCCGAAACAACCAGAAACGAAGGCAGGCAGGCAGAACGGAGCACTGGATTGAACCGCGGGCGGCTGGGTGGGGGTGAACGGGCGCTTCGGAGGAGCTGCGCCGACAGGAAGCCACCCTGCCGGCTTCTTTGAAGCAGTTTCTTCCTGGGCTGGTGGAGGAGCGAGAGAGCGACTGAGAGAGGAACGAGGCGGGAGGAAACCGAAGCCGCTGAGCCGGAGAGCAGGACAGGCTTTGGTTGCTTCCTCCCTCCCCTTCTCTCCTTTGTGTTCTTGATCCCTGATCCCAGCAGCATTCACCGAAGGCGAAGAAAGCCGCCATTTTTATTTTATTTTTTATTTTTATTTCTTTGCGGCCCGGTACAAAGTGATCCACGGACCGGTACCGGTCCGGGGCCCGGTGGTTGGGGACCCCTGCCTTATATGACTGGATTTGGCCCATTTTCTTTATAGTACTAATGCCTTCTCTACGAGGAATAACTCCTCATTCTAATTGAAGGCCAAATTTTCATTCATTCATTTCATTTTTCCCCTTAAAACATAGGTCAATTGCAATTAGACTTTTTTTTCTTTTTACCAAGTAATGCTAAAAATTTCTGAATGGGTTAACAATCCATAAAAACAGAGGCAGACCAAACTTTTCCGTCCAATAAATTCTAATTTAGTGAGAAATAATCAAAAATCTTATTTTGAACAGTTTGAATACTAGCTGGTCCTTTCCAGCAGGCTTTATCTTAATTACACCTGTAATCTGTGGATTCTGTAAATAGTGTGGCTATTTCCAGTTTTTACATGCAACTTGTTCCGCTTCAGTTCAATGCAAATGACACATTGATGCAAATGTCATAAATGATACAATCTGCATCTGTGTCATTGTATTTGTGCTATGTACATGCCTGCAATAGACTTTCTGAAGTCAGACACACTATCCCCCAAATTAGTCCATTAAAATGAGATTTCAGTGTATCACATACTTGTTAAAAGTGCCTCTCCTCATTTACTAGGCTGAAAAGAAAACTACAAACAAGATTACAGATCTGGAAAGAGGAAAGGAATGATAAGGTTTCGTACCCCTTCTAGGTTATGTGTAATTTATTTCTATTTATGTGTAGCTTAGGTCACTGAGGAGAGACATCTCTCTAGGTTGTTATTGTTAAGATATTATACAAAAAATTCACAATTAAATGGCTATAGAATTGACAGGACCTTCATGCTATTTATTACTGATTTCGGTCTACAACTAGTTTTAAAGCTGTACAGAAAGACACTGTTATCAAAAGCAGCCATTGTTTTTTCACAAGTTGCTTTACAATTTAATGAAAATTAGACACATATACTTAAACACACACACATACATACATAACCACAATATAAATATTCAGAAAATTCCTTTAAAAAGTTATAATTTCTGTGTCTGAACTACTTTACTTCCATTTTTGAAGCATGCTTACTCTTCCAGGAAATGAATTGCTATTCAAATCAATAATTTCAGCTTGATTTTCTATACTATCAATGGAAGTAGTTTCACATTAGGAATCTTTAGAAGATAAAAATTAGCATAATTAAAGTAAATATACCAATCTCTACCATAACATATTTAAGAGGCAAGAACATTTATTACATTTTTATGTCCCAGAAATGCCCACAGACGGTTTCTTTGAAGGAAGGCTTAGGTACAATAAAGTTCTTATTTACAAACTTCCTGTTCTGTTTCTAAAGTAGAACAGGGACAGCTGGCAAGTTTTACATATAGAAGCACCTACAGTTTGCCTTGGAAGGCTATATATACCCTGTAATTCAGTGTTTTAATATGTGGTGACTTATTCATGAAGGAAATACGTATTCTTCTTCTAATCTCTGTTGGATTAGATAGCGACCAAAAAATTAATCACTACTCTACCCAGCTTTTTAAAAATTTATTCATCCTATTTTCTCTGTTTTTTCTTCCCATAAACACTATAAATAATTTAAAGCAGTAAAGACACCACATTAAAACCCAGAATCAAAAGATGACTTACACTTAAAAATGTTTTGGATTTTTTTCACCTAGCTTTAGTGTTTGGCCAATAATAATAATAACAACAACCAAAGAGAGGAATCTTAACTATGGAGTATAAAAGTTCTAGAATTTCCTGTTCATTTTTAGAAAAATAGAAATAATCCCCCCCCCAAAAAAAGCTATTCTGGCCTATGGTTGCTCCCTGCTCATTTAACATTTCTTCATAGCCACAGGTAGTCTTTGTTTATCAACCATTTGAAAACAATATAAAGGTAACTTTATGACAAATTCTTGCATGGGGGAGGGGGAGGGAGGAGAGAGATACAACCAAGTTTTTAGAATCCATGGAAATGCTTGTTTTCCCACCAAGGTAATGCCTCCTTACCTTCGACTGGTGAAGTCTTCAATCTCTTGCAAATATTATGCACTCCCCCATAGGTATCATTTATTCGGGTCACAGCTTCCGAACTGCGAAGCTCCATAAGATTCCGTAAGTCCATAACGGAGCAGCCAAAGTCCCCTTCATAGCTGCCTTCTGCCACAGAGTTCCCAGGATGATGATCTGCAGAGTTATTTGTCATCTTGACAACAAGGGAGTGGGTTCAGTGAGGAAACAGGCCAGAAAAAGTTGTGTGCTCCGTTTTACCTCTAGATCTCTTTCCTCTACCAAGAGCAGGCAATGAAACTTTTGGAGCTCCACATGAAATGCAGTCCAGTGTTTGGTAGGGGGTTAGACACAACTCCTCGGGGAAGAAAAAGGGTCTCATGCAAGATTGTAAGACTGCAGATCCAGCACTTCCTTCTCTTGCTTCCTAGGTGATACTAGTGGAATTAGCCAAGTTCAACTTCTTCCGATGAAGGTGTAAACAAGATGCACATGTTACTGTGGAAGCAACCTTAGCAACAACCAGCAGGCATCTCCCAAAGAGAGAAATGGGTTCCCTGGATACCGTCTTCAACCAAAACTGCAAGACAAGGATTTGAAGCAAAAATTATAGTTAATAAAAGGCCCAAGAGGCCAGCTAATGTGCACATGGGTGCAGCAGATGTAAAAGCAATAGCATAAGTATCAGAACGGGGAATAAAATTGCTGGGAGATAGCAATGTTTAAAGAACAAGCTGATGGAAAATGCAGGCTTCTAAATTGACCACTTAAAGGGCTTTTATTAAAGTAACCATGGGAGACATTCCTTAATAGTTAACCCCTATTTAGTCAAGTGTTATCCTTTTATCCATATGAAGAATTGCAACTGCAGCTTTTATTTGTATTTTAAACAGTTAAAATACAATCCAAAATACTAAATATACCAATAAAAACCTGCACCAGCATATGTAAGATAATGTTTCATACTGCATGCAGAAGACCATTTCATTTTAATTCATTTAATGATGGATAAATCACATTTTACGTCAATATATTTATGTCTCCTCCATGATGAACGTGATATTAAATTCATTTGCATCCTTAACACATGATTTTTAAATGGCACTCACCAAAAAGTTGAGGCTATTTGCATTGAAAAGACTCAGTTTGTGTCCCAATACAAATAATAGGGATAATAGTACAACTGAGAAAGATAAGCCGCCCCCACTGACATACCCACCTGTAATTCTCTTGACAGTTATCAACTCCTCTACAAGTAGCTGCTATTTGAATTTTAAAAATCTGTACCTTAAATTGTAACTGTGTATTGCTCTCACTAAATTATTTCCCTAAGTTGTACAACACCACTATTGCCATACAGAGGGTAAACAGGCTTTCTAACTAATGTTAAATATTTTCTCCCAACAAAGAAGCAATTCTCTCTAGAATTTTTATAAACAAATCATCCTTAAATCCAAATTATGGTTAAATTGGCCTGGGCTCTCTGACTCATTTGCTCCATGCATTATATAATGATTTTCTGTTTTGCTATCACATGTCTCCTTCCCCTCTGAATTTTTGTTCCAGACAAAACACTTTCTTCATTAGAAACAGATTTATATCTGATCCATTGATATGAAGACTTGGTAACATAATCATCCTAATGTTCACTACAGATTACAGTAGATTCCCAGGTCAAGAATGGCAAAGATTAACTTTTTACAACACAGTCTGCTCATCTAAGTCTCCCATGTACCAAGAACAGCCAATATTTTTTCAGCCATGAATCAGTTTTACTTTTTCACAGAAGCACATTCACACGTAGAATATCACAACAGTAATAAGGGCACTGTTAAGGGCAATTTGGGAAAAAATTTCCGGAAGACTCCAATAAGCAAGTTAAACTTATTCTAGAGCAGGGGTGTCAAAACTCGATTTCATTGAGGGCCACATCAGGGTTGTGTTTGACCTCGGGGCAGGGGGACAGGGTGTGTGTGTGTGGCCAGGGTGGGCATGACCAGCATGACGTCACTGTGTCAGGGGGCACCTGTGGTGGCACGAGCACTCTGCCAGCGAAAATGGCCTCCCAAGCTCCATTTTTGGCTGCCATGACCTCCTGCAACCATCTGCCAGTGAAAACGGAGCTCAGGAGGGCCGGCCACACATAGTCCTCCTGAGCTCAATTTTTGCTGGCAGAGGCACTCTGGGCCGGTCCTTCACTGTTTCCAGGGCAGCACTGTAGGCCAGATCTAAGCACCCTGTGGGCCAGATACAGCCCCTGGGCCTTGAATTTGATACCCCTGTTCTACAGCATTTCTAGTTAGAAGATAGCAAGAAAATTGCACCACCCCAAATCAAGGATCTTGCAGCTGGATTTAGATGGTGGCTCCATTTTGGATAGTTCAGAGGGCTGTTGAGTTCCCAACAGAAAGCCTGTAAGTTTCTTGTCTTTGCTGCTGTCTTCTAACATCCATCTTTTTGAAGTGTGTGTGTCTATACAGTATTTGTGTGGGTAATCTGACTTTCTTCTTTTAAACCTGCAAATTTCCTGAGTTATCTATAAACTACACATCAGCACTTTCCTTGAAACCAAGCATCATTATAATTCTTAGGAGGAAGTTTGCATTAAAACAGAGAATGAAAATGACAACCTCTGCAGCCTTCTGAGTTAAAGAAGATATACTGTCATCTAGATACAATCTATTATTTGCTATTTTGAATCAGAAAAAGACATAGCAGAAGCTAATAGCCAGGTTCTACTATGTACCAGTGCATCCAATAGTGCAAATGACAATATGCCTAAGAAAATCGCCAGTTGCAATAGGATAGAAATAGGAAAAGTATAACAGATGGATGTTGGTGGAATCCGGAGGGATAATAAGTAAGTCTTCAAAGGACACCCTGTTTTGCTCCTTAGTCGCATCCTCCTCCAACCTTGATAACAAGGCAAGAATTGCTAGCAACCCTGTCCCTGCATCCAGAATTCTCAGTTTATTGGAGGAGGTTACTGTTAAGGTTATGTAACAGTAAAGCTTGTGAGTCAATGTATCTCTCATTCACTCCTCAACAGAAAAGGACCTATCTATAACACTCCATCTGTTTGCAGGATTCTGTTCATACTGTACGGCTAACTATTGGCCCTGAAGTATCAATGGAGATGAATAAATAGAAATAAAGTCCCCTTGGCCATTTGGACTCGTGGGAACATTAGAACTTAGGAAAATAAACAGAGACCATTCTTGCAAAATAGAGTAGTTTGGCCATTCAGAACCTGGCAATCAGCATGGAGCTGACCAAATACAACAATGACTAACTTGAAGGCAAAGAGTTGAGGAATGAGTTCTGTCTCCAACACTCAATTGACTTATTACCTTCAAATTTATTTTTGTGCTGGGTGGGAGGGAAGACAGGCAGGCTTCCAAACAAAGCATTGGTTTGCAAATAGCCCTCCATTTTTCTTAAGAAAAAAATATTCTTATTTTTAAAAGCAATTCTAAATGCATTTTTAAAAATAAAAATAATGCTGGATGCTGTCATTTTGCTGCTTTGTGGTGTGAGAGTTTATTTTTAAAAGTTAAAACAACTTAACATTTTTTAAAGGCAAACAGGACAATTGCGATCACATAAGAATCCATTCTGAAAACCCCCAAATGTTTTGGTTTATGAAATACTAGCTCTATACCCGTGCTTCGCTGAAATTATATGATCGGGCTTAGTTTTTGGGGAGGAAAATAAGGGGAAAAAAATGTGCCTCTGCCTACCAGCATCCATCAGTATTCATCTGGCTAGCATCCTGTCAGTGTGTGAGAGAATTCAGGGCTGTTTGGAAACTGAAACAGTATTTGCTGTGTGAGCAAGGAGGAGACAGCAAGGAGCCTGGGTGTGGTTTAGCTCAACTGTTTGGTACTAAAGCTGCTTGGTACTGTGAAACTAAAACTGAAACAAACTCCTCTCCTCTGCTTGTGTGGAACAGATTTCTTTTCAGGTGGGGAGGGGGAGTAGAACTCCTTAGCATCAGAGCGTGTTAATAATAATAATATATGAAATACTAATGCTGTGATTGTCATTTTGAAAAATCCTTTCTTAGTGAGCACCTAGAAGCCAAGAGGAACAAACATGCCAAATTTCAAGCTTGTAGGCTTTACAGTTCTAGAGATTTTGTGATGATGCATGAGTGGTATTTCGCTTTTATATAGAGAGATTTGCAAATTGTATTTGTGGGTCATACATGTATTTAATTAGTACACTGTATGGAAAGAAATTTTTATTTTCTTTCATTGTATTTTATCGAATGAGAAACATCTCCTTTCCCAATATACGGAAACCACTTACCCTTTCTCTTGGGCCATGTTTCTGATCTGAGCTGTACTTTTTCCATCAGACTATTTATTACTGAAAATATGCATTCCATTAACCATACATGAACAATTGCTTTAGATTAGAATAAGATGGAGCTTCCCAAATGTTCTTGGCTCATGGCACTACGAGCAGTTTCTAAACTGTGTACTGTGGGCCCTATGGCACCCTGGCATACAGCTTGGAAACCATGAGAATAAGAAAATAGTCATGACCAGGAAAAGAAAGATGTAATAAAAAGCCTAGAAAAAGGCCCGGAAGCTTTCTTACTTGGGATTCAGGTTATAGCAATGCACCCAAATTGTGTTTCTTCCAGTTCTATGGATTCTGTACTTCATGATCCTCAGCTAATACACCCCAATCTCTAAATCTGAAGTTTAGATCAATACCACTGATGGAGAAAAAGCAAAAAATGATACAGAAGTGTTGTATTGCAAGAGAAGGCTCCTTGGGAATAGCAACATTCCCAAGAGTTGGCACTGGCATGGATACTAATAAGTCCAGACTGAATCCAAGATGGGATGGTTTAGCTCACAGGAACATAAAAGCATACACAATAAGTTAATCTATTTACTACAATTTTTCTGACAGCTAGACATGTGTTTTGCCCTGGAACTTTCAACTTCGTTTTGCTTATTTGGATTTATTGATCCCTACCTGGGCATTAACCATGTTTTTTGTCCCTTTAGATATACATCTTGATTCTTCATTTACACATTGGACTGGATCACTTTTTAGCCTAGTGATCCTTTAGTCAAACTGAATTCTTCTCACTTAATCTTTGCTATCTAACTATCTCCCCTGCCCTCATGTATCTGCCCGACAGAACAGAAATCTAGAGCATGGATATGAAAATAAGATTTGGGGTTTTCCCCCTTCTGATTATAAATTATTTTATTTACTTATTTATTGAATTTATATTGCCGTCTATGGTGACTCAATAAACAACAAAAACTAACAAAAACTATAAAAACTAACAAAAAGAATCAAATAAATTAATATAGTACAATATAACAAAATCACCCCCCAACTCCCACCCCGGTGACAGCAGATCACACAAGCCATTTAATGGGCTCCATCCCACTCTGGGTTCCCCAGGCCCATTAGCAGGACCAGGTCTTCAGTGCCTTCCAGAAGAGTATTAGAGTAGGGGCCGTTCTAATCTCTCGGGGAATGATGTTTCAGAGAGAGGGAGCCACCACGGAGAAGGCCCTTCTTCTGGGTTCCACCAGGTATATCTCCCTCGGGGATGGGACCCTCACATTCCCTGCCTCCCCACTCTGATGGGTCGTGTAGATGTGACTGGCAAGAGATGGTCCCTCAGATAACCTGATTCCAACCATGAAGGGCTTTGAACCTTGAACTGACCCAGAAGCAAATCGGCAACCAATGCAGTTCCCGTAGGAGTCCACATCGGGGTCTGCACAAAACCATGTGGGCTGCTACATTTTGCACCAACTGGAGCTTTTGGATGCTCTTCAAGGGCAGCCCCATGTAGAGCGTGTTGCAATAATCAAGATGGGAAGTGAACAGGGCATGAGTGACAGTCAGTAGGGACCGTTGGTCCAGGAAAGGGCATAAGTGGTGCACAACCCACAGTTGTGCAAAGGCCCTCCTGGCCACGACCACCACCTGCTCTTCGAGCAGGAGTCGTGAGTCCAAAAAAAAAAAACACTAGATTACGCACAGGGTCTCTTTGGGGTAGTGCCACTCCATCCAAGGCCAAAGGGGACAATTCTCCCTGAGCCAATGAATCCCAAACCCAGAGCCACTCAGGTAAATTTATATATGTAAATTATGTATATCTTTCCCTTTTTTGTTCCTTTTACAGGGAACAAGTTTGATCCACAGATACAATAGGTGTACAAGATACTTTGGGCCCACAAAGTTTCAGAAGTGTATGACCCACATCTGTATGGAAAATATGCATTCAGTTCTCAAAAATGTGTAAAATAATGATTTAATGGTGAACGTTAGGCTAGGTCTAACATCCAAGCTGACAGTTAATTTAGTCAAGGAAACCCACTGTACAAATAATATGGGTGTGGGGAAAAGAAAATATTAGGCACACTTTCCTAAGTTCCTCTGAAGGAGGAAAGCTTTATCAGAAAAACTACAAATTAGGATTTTAATTTAAGCAAAATTCAGGGCAGACTTATTTATTCATATAGTCACTAGGCAACATCATCCACAGTTGCTTTAGTCTGCTCTCCCCTGCCCCAAAGCTATCAGGGAATCATTTCACCCTAAATCTTACAGCCCCCAACCCTTCCCTACCATGAACACACTTAGTAGATGCTGAGCTATTGCCCATATGGGCTCTAATGCACAACGTTATAAGGGCTGTAACTGGTGGTTGCCTTGGCTGAAATCCCAGGCCAACCCAACGTCTTCTACTACTGCTACTTAAAAAATCTCCTCCACAATTGGCATCCACAATATTCTGGTTAATCCACATTTAGCGTTGTTTTCTTTCCAAGTGTACTGTTAACCAACTGGACATTTTTTATTCATTCCTTGAAATTATCATTTGATTAACCTCTCAACCAGTAGGTGGTAGCAAAGAACTGGAAGTTTTATACAGGCAGTCTTTGACTTACAACAGTTCATTTAGTGACCATTCAAAGTTACAACAGCACTGAAAAAAGTGACTTATGACCATTTTTCACACTTACAACCGTTGCAGCATCTCCATGGTCACATGATCAAATTTCAGATGTTTGGCAACTGGTTCCTATTTCTGATTGTTTCAGTGTCCTGGGGTCATGTGATCGCCTTTTGCAACCTCCTGACAAGCAAAGTCAATGGGGAAACCAAATTCACTTAACTACTGTTTTACTAACTCAACAACTGCAGTGATTCACTTAGCAGCTGTGGCAAGAAAGGTCATAAATGGGGCAAAATTCACTTAAGAAATGTCTCACTTAACAACAGAAATTTTGGGCTCAATTGTGGTTTCAAGTCGAGGAATACATGCATCTCTTGGCTACTATGTAGGGTCATCTGATTTGTGGAGGTGCAGCCAATGGATAAGTTTAGCTACGGGTATTTGAACAGAAGCTGTATACTACCTTAAGAACATAACATGAGGAGAGGAGACAAAAAGCCAGAGCTCCCAGGGAAGCAACAATCACTGGGGAAGAAAATTCCCTGCTTAATGTAATTGATTCCTTTCAATTACATTTGTTAAACCTGGCACAACCTGATCACTTTAAAGCAGGGGTGTCCAACCTTGGTAACGTTAAGCCTGGAGGACTTCAACTCCCAGAATTCCCCAGCCAGCTTTGCTGGCTGGGGTATTCTGGGAGTTGAAGTCCTCCAGGCTTAACGTTACCAAGGTTGGACACCCCTGCTTTAAAGGTTTTGCATTCTATAGGTCAGTCAGTCAATCAACCCTTTGAAATATAAGGCTGCAGAATTTAGAGTTCCTAATTGGGACATAATTTTCAGAGTGTAGCACTTGAAGCCACCCCCTGAACTATCTCAGCTGCAGGATGCTGAGATATAGGCAGAGGCAGGCAAACATGTCTTCAAGAAATGGACAGTAGGCTCTTCTCAGATTATACTAAGTTGAAGAGCAATTACTAACTGTACCCATGTATCTACACTAAATACGCAATAACTTTTCAATTTCAGTTCAAGCCTGACCAAATGGAATGCTAGCGAAGTAGTTGGTTATGGATACCTTATGTATAGTTATGCTTAGAATAAACAGAGAAAAAGCCAGAATAACAGAGAATAGCAAGGCATAAGGATGGCAACTTAGTTTTGAGAATCTGATAAGAAGTCAAGAGATCTTGAGCCTACTAATACTGAAACAGGAGGAAGGAAGAGAACAAATAACAGGCACTATCTTCTCTGCCTACAAAATACATTGAAGCCCATTCAGAAAAGCTTTTCTGTCCTGTCCTCTGATAGGAAATTTTAATAGCTGTTTGACAGATAAACTCAACAAATGCAATTCTACACTCAAGAAAATGTATCAAGGGAAACTTCACCAGATGAATTGCAGCCTCAGAGCTGGCATTTTGCTAAATTGCTGCTTCACTGATGTAGGCATGCAGGAAGAAATCGTAACAGCATACAATGCAGTCAAATAAAAGCATCCCTGAACATTATTTCCCCCTATGATGAAAGCAGTAACAAGAAAGCATGAGTCCCGAAAAATTGCTATAGCAATTGAGAATTCTATACTTACAACTGTATTTTTGAGATATGTCATTGAAGTGCTCAATTTGTCTTAATCAAATCTCTCTTTTCTGACCTGTCTGTATTACTCTTTCATCTTCAAAAAGGATTCATTCCCTACCAGTAGGACATTCTCTGTTTCCTGCTCCAAATTGCCCTTGGACAGGTTCCAAGTATGGAGATGGAGAGCAGACGTGTATGGAGTAAGCAAAAGAGGTAATAGATGAAGAAGCCATGGAGTAGATTTTATTTAATACAGGAGCTGGAGTAAGAGTTGCACATTTATTTGTCCACTTGATTAATAACATGTAGTCCTGAACTATGTCATAGAGGTAGCAAATATTCATCTATGTGCAAAGGCATTAAAACTGCCCATAGTTTGGAAGCTAAGAAGCCAGATCCAATTAAACTAGCCCCTGTTGTTTAACAGCTTGTTGAGGGCAGCGGTGAGAGATTGTATTTTTCTTTTACTAATGTTTTCTTCTTTAATAGTAAATAACATCTTCTGAAAAGACTTCAGAGGTTAAGGGTGAAAAAAAGCTACTAATTAATATTGTGATGGTGGAGTCCATAATTACCCCTTGAGGAGCCTGCAGGGTACCAATCATTAACTTCCCATTCTAAGCAGCAAGATGCCTTTCCTTTTCCGAAGTAGAGCTCCAGGGATTCCTGGCCACAGGTTGAAAGAAAGGAGATTAAAAACAAAATCCCTCTAGGGGAAGAAAATGTTATCCACTTCAGTTTGATTTTAGGAATGGTCTTCTAAACTAGTACGCCAATGTTTAAGATCAACTGTCAGAAAGGAATCCCGAGAGACGGCAAAGAAAACTGCAGAACAGTTGCTTCCCCAGAGGACTGCGATGGGAGGATTTCCATTATTTTTCTATGACCTTATCATCAGGTCACAGAATTTGTCTTGTATTTTTAAACAGAGCCAGAAAGCTTCTTCTCTAAAGAAGCAACACTGCTCCTCAAACAAACCCTTCATCTAAGAATAATGATGTCCCTAAGGGGGGGGGGGGGCTAAGCTCTTGAGAACCTTGTTCTTAACATACATTCATTAGAGAAAAGAGATATTTTAGAAGAGCCATACTAGTCTAGGGTAACCAATCATCAGAAAGTAGCCCATTTTCAGTAGCATGTTATTACAAACATCAAAAGGTAGTGCCTTTGCCGAAATTATAATTATTATTATTAGGCATGAGCTTTTATAAATACACCTGGTTCCTCAAATCCATGGAATTGCTAAACTTTTATAGAATTTAAAATGAGATGCGATGGGGGGAAAGGGAGGGGGAAGTCAGAATAGTTATGGAGATACAGGTTTCATGTCAGATTACAAGTATCTTGTCAATTGACAGTTATACTTGTTGAGACGTCCTGAAATAGTCTGAAACCTCTTAATGTACTGTGTATGCAAGTTCAGCAATTTCTCATACAATTATGTTGTTAAAGTTTCTTTCCCCCCGAAATGGATACTTTGAGATCTGTAATGGAGTGTCCTAGAACAGTGATGGAAAACCTTTTTGTTGGGGTGGGTCGAAAGCGCATGCACGGGCGATAGCGCGCGTGCTGGCACCCACAATGCAATGCGCCCCTCCCTCCTACACATGCACACGCACCCCCCACTTACCTGGACTGCACATGCGCGTGTCTCTCAGCTGATTTTCGGCCCGTTTGAGGCCTTTTTGAGGGAAGCCTCTGCAGCCTCGGGAGGCCGAAAAACAGGCCTTCTGGAAATACAGGAAGTGCTGAAACGGGCCCATTTTTTGGCCTCTAAAGGCTGCAGAGGCTTCCCTTGAGACCCCAGGGAAAATGGCCTCTCCTGGGCTCCAGAGGCCCTCCGGAGGCTGAAAACGGGCACCTCCGGTATGTCCGAAAGGCCCATTTTTTGGCCTCCTGAGGCTGCAGAGGCTTCCCTCAAGCTTCCAAGAGGGCGAAAATGGCCACAAACGGGCAGAAAGTGCTACCTGTGGCATGCATGCCATAGGTTCGCCATCACGGTCTAGGAGGTTGAAGTACTACGATATTACTTTGTCCTTTTTTAAAATCCTCTTGATCTCAAATTTCTTCTGTGCAGTTTAGTCTATTTGTCCTTTGCAGAATTCAGAGGGCAATTGCTTGAACATGATGACGTTCATCATATTAAAGAAGTAACATATGAAAATACCTCAAAACATATATATGTAGTAGTTGAGATGCGTGATGGTGGTGTTGGTATAAACGTGGGGACAGTAGACATTGGGGTTTGTTATAGACTCTGGTTCCCATATTAGCATCCTGCTGTTTCTTATTTGTGAAAATCTGTTTCAGGTGTCTGTATGCAAGTATGGGTATAGCGCTAAATACCTAAGCGCAGTGTCCAGTATGGGTCATAGCGTAATAATGTCTTTTAGTGGTGTGACAATCAGTAATGTTTTGTTCTGTTTCTGTGGTCTCTTTTAATAGATAATCCCCAAGAACTGATCTGGTTCTATTGATTTGTCTATTGACCTAGTTGGGTGGGTAGCTGAAACTGCTTGTTCTATCCATCCCAACAGATTCAAGAGAAAAGGCATCTTGCGAGTCGCATCTGCTAAGGAATTCTATCTGAAGGAATTAAAAATCTTTTCTGATATGACACCTGTCATTTGGAACATCATCAAGGTGAGGTTAGCCCCAATCCTTGTGACTTTCTGGAAATCCCTTAAAATGGTTTGGTGACCAAAACACTTCCAGGTATCAGATAACACTTACCAATTTCTGCATAATTTGCATGCCAAAAACATTTTTCCTATTCTGAAATCGCTTTTTAAAAATCCTAAATATACATCCTGAATAGTAAGTTTATAGAATATGGTGCAGAAATATACAACACACAAACTTCCATACAGAGGGAGACATAACTGCATTTCAGAATGAATCCCTGGCCATCACACACTGAGTAGTTTTGAATCCTATAGAAGAAAAACAAACTTGCAATTGCATTGTGTTGAAATAATACTTGGGATGGAATTCAGGGTTTTTTAGATTTAAAAGGTTAGCACACTCATTCAACATATCAGGCAGAATATATCTGAAGCACAGGAAACAGGCATTACAATGGAATGAGGAACACACCAAAATAGTAGAACTTAGGAAATTGTGGAGTCAGGCAACACAGAAACCAAATCGCATCAAGTAAATAGTTATATTACCACCAGAAAATGCATAAATATTTGGAGCCCATCACTTCTTCTGGATGTCCATGTGCTTGTTCAAATTGCTGGCAGGCACTGTCTTGAAACAGCCATGTCTTTAAAAAGCAGGAGGGAAAGGAGTGCCCTATAATCTGTCTAACAGTAAATTCTTTCCAGTGGAAATTCACCAAGATTTCTTCTGTAATAGCTTGCTAGCTTCTGGGATTTGTAGTTCAGCTCATCCATGTATAGAAAAGAAATGATGACCTTGCAATTTTAACTTAAGGGTACAATTTTATATGTTTATTGGTATTATTTTTTTGTCATATGTCTTCTGCCTTGAACTTGGAGGGGGATTTTGGGGGGGCATGTAATTAGGTATTTTCTAAAATGGAATAAAGGTAAAATTATTATAGTGAAAGGAGATTAAGAACAATGGGAAACCCTAAGAGATAGAGACTACTCTGTAAAGGAAGTTCAACCTTGCAGTCAGTCCTTCTGAAATCTGTTTTAACTTGAATCCCCTAAAGCAGGGGTGTCAAACTCAGGTTGTCAAGGTGGTGTCACGTGATGTACCCCCTTCGCTAAACCGGGCGGGGCCAGCACGTGATGAATCCGGTCCACGGGCTGGGTTTGGCACCCCTGATCTAAAGGTACCTAGCAGTTCTGGATCCTCTGAGGAGAAGAAGCCGTCATTAAAGGCAAAGAAGTATCATCCCACATTGTAAAATATATATTCTTTACATTCACAGTGCATCGGGTTGAGTTTGTGGCACTCTGGTGTCTGAAAACATCAGGTACAGCAGGTGACCCAAAGTCACTGCACCCAAATCTCTGGAAAACCATAGCTGGCAAAACGTACCCCAAAGTGGGCAATCTTCCTTAATCCTTAAGCACCCTCAGACAACCTCAGACAACAGCACATAATATTTCAGCATTCTCATTATGAAGCAACATCTCAAAACAGAGGAGGATTTTGGTAGGCTTGGAGAAGCCCCTTGGAAGGAAAAGGTGTTGCTTGATATCCTCAGGCGCTGCACTAGAGTCAGTTAATATTTGGCAAGATGCACACATTTCAAGGCATTTCAAGGCTCAGTATGTGCAGCTTTCCCCATAGTCACCAATCTTCTTTTAGAAAACCAGATAACTACAGAATGCTTGACACTTTTCCCCCCTAAAGCACTCTCTCTGCTGACCAATCACTGCAGCTGTCAGTCTACAAGCAATGGAGCGTGTAGCTGAAATCATATCCTTCAGATATTTTGCACCATTCAGGGTAGACAAGCAGGTTTTCAAAGGATCTACTTGGAGAGATCAGGAAATTTGAAGACGAGTGGAGACCAGTTTGTAAAAAAATGAAGGCATTGTACTCAAATGGGTTTGCAAAGTGTAAACAGGAGGCATGTATCTATGAGTATGAAGTGCACATGAACATGAAGGAATGACTGCAGGACTGAAGTGAGAGGAGGTTGCAGCAAGCACAAACAAAGGCTGGGCAAGCTTCAAAATCAAAGCTGCAGAAGCCTGAACAATTAAAGTTATGGGCTTAACTCAAATGAGAAAAAAATGGTGAAGGAAAAATAAAGTGGATGATGTTACATGAAATGAGAAGGTGCATCAAAGAGGCTTTGTAAGGTTCAGATTTCAATAATATTAACATTTCTCCTTATGTGCTCATTCCATTCCCCTCCCCATTTCTTCATTCTAATTCTTCCTTATTCTTACCAAGCCCCATCGTCATAGTGAGGCTAGCAGCCAAGCCTCTCCCCAACTAGTATGTTCACCCACTCACCTCACCCACTCTTCTCCTTACCATTTCAGAGTTTAACCAAGTGAGAAATAAGAGGGGGTTGGTTAGAAAGGGGGGTAGAAGGGAGTAAGAACAACTGAGGGGTAAGGAGAAAGGGGAAAGGGGGAGAGGAGTAAACAGCTGATGAAAAATGATGGCTGATGCAGTGCTGCAGACAAACCTGCCTGGAATAATAAACGGCTGCATTACACCTCTGTCCCGCCAGGCAGAGATCATGATTTCAGTGGAAGAGGGAAAGCCCTTCTAACAGCAGATGCAAGGCAGCCAAAGACAAGCAGCAACAGAAAGGACGCTATCTTGGGTTTATCACAGGAGATGAATGATATGGATGAGACCCAAAGTCTAGGCAATTATGAGCAGAACTGAGAAAGAAAAAAAAAACCCAGTTTATTCTAATGTCTGATTGAAAACAAAACAATACTGGTTACAGGATGAAGGGTGAAAAGGGGGGGGGGCTCTTAGGCAGTAGTGTTTGTTTGTTTTTTGACAATATTGTTTGGTTTAGTTTAATTTTCCACATACCTTTTAAAAATGGGGAGTATGTGAAAGCTGCTGGGTTTTTCATGTTTCTCTCAGTTTCTCTCAGTGCAACCTAATCCCATGTCCACTTATTTGGAAGGAAGACCTACAGTTGGATTGATTTGCAAGTTAATGTTACATATGTGAAAGGACTAAGAAGAAAACTGGCAGGCTAGCATCCTGCAAAATAGACATTTAACCTTATTTTATCTGCTTTTCTTTCACAATCAATCAGCAATCATTCATTCTCCTCTATATTTCTAAACTGAGTATTTTATGAAGGGCACAATTTCTTTGGACAGAAATTAGATCATGCCAATATTCCAAATTGCACTTTTATTCTCCATGATAGAGAGAGCCTTTCTCTATTACATTCATGCTAACATCAATTCAGGAATGCAAAATAAAATTGCTAAACATTCTTCCTCTCTACCAAAGTAATCAGGAAACAGAAACATTTGCAAGGAAAGCAGCTTCCATTATTAAACATAACTGTAAATCACAGTAAATCACTTTAAAATATTTAAAACACACAATCTAAAATACACAATTAAAGAGTCATTTACTGACACATTTATAAGGACTAGCAATAAAGCTACTCAATTTAATATGACAGACAAACTGGTTAGGAATGATGGGAGTTGCTATTCCTCATGTCTGGAAGGTGTTACTTCAACAAAGCAATTACACATGGTCACGCATGTACACCTGACCTATTTGGGAGGGGGGCAGAGAAGCTATACATATATGTCCAAATAAACGAACATGTAAATAAAATGATCCATCCTATCATGTAGCTTCCTTATTTCTTATTTATGCAACTTCCAGTGATGATTTCTTAAACGAGCTTTTTTCTCACAATAAAATCTTATTCCTGTTTGAACTCTGAAGAGTTGCTATATTCAGTGGGAGATGTGTCTGCATTGGTCTGTAATTTTAAATTATTATTTTAACATGGAAAGAGTACACATATTTAACAATCCTTGATTTTGCCAGAGACAGTTTTACATGACAATGCACTGCCTTGCTTCCACTGGGAAAGTGAATGCACTGAATGCTGATTTGTATTGATTTTTTATTTGTCATCATAACTATACATAACATTTCCCCAACAGTAGGAGGGGATTGCAAAACAATAATGAAGGTGTGGCTTTGAAATGATGACAGTTGCTTCATCTATTTCCTTTAAGGAAGGCAGCCTTAAACTTGAATTGGAACTGTTTAAGACTTGAGACAGCTAAAATCCCACCATGGAACCCAGTCACTTTTTAAAGTCTTTGACTACAAGTTTTCAACCAACGATATACAGGTAGTCCTCAACCTACGACCACAATTGAGCCCAGAATTTATGTGGCTAAGTGAGAAATTTGTTATGACTTTTCTTGCCACATTTGTGAAGTGAATCATTGTAACTGTTAATTTAATAACATGGTTGTTAAATGAATTTGGCTTCCCCATTGACTTTGCTTGTCAGGTCACAAAAGGGGATCATGTGACCCTGAGACATTACAACTGTCATAAACATGAACCAGTTGTCAAGCATCCAAATGAAAATCACGTGACTATGGGAGTGCTGCAAGGGTCATAAGTGTGACAAAGGGTCATAAGTCACTTTTTTAGTGCTGTTGTAACTTCAAGTGGTCACTAAATGAACTGTGGTAAGTCAAGGACTACCTGTAATCATGAAAAGCAAAACTGGTTCATTTTAATAGAAACAGAAAAGGGAGAGAAGCAAGGTGAATGTTTGCAGTAAATTCAATTCCCATAGAAGTAACCTGATGACCAGTCCTCAAGGTAAAATATTTACTGGTGTAGTAGTAATTAAGTGGTGATTAAAGTTTGAAAGAAAGGCAGGGCCATTCCACATGTCAGGATCAGGGGTGGGATTCAAAATTTTTAACAACTGGTTCTGTGGGTGTGGCTTAGGTGGTGGGTGTGGCTTGGTGGTCATGTTATTGGCTGGGTGTCGCCAACTCAATATCACTCACATCGAGGCACGCATCTCCTCGCCTGGCCTCTCATGACTGTGGGGATGCTGCAACAGTCGTAAGTGTGAAAAATGGTCATAAGTCACTTTTTTCAATGTCATTGTAACTTTGAATGGTCACTCCACACAAGCAAAGTACCAGCAAAGGAGGGGGGGAAAACTCCAGAGACGTTCCTGAGACAGGAAGTCTAGTCCTGCCAAAAATGTAATAAGGGTTAACGGAGAGGCAGTTTCTGTAAGCAATACCAGCATGTTTCCTTCCTGCCTTCCTTACAGGATTAGGCCAGTAATTTCTTCTAACAACCTGTTCTCTGAACTGCTTAGAATGTTAACAACCGGTTCTAGCAAATTGGTGCGAACTGGTAGAATCCCACCCCTGTTCAGGATCCCATGAAGGTAAAAGCCAGGGTCTTTAGTTGTTTGTAAGTCAGTTATTTCCAAGTCTATCACAATATGCTGAAATGCTGCTGCATACCAAATAACATAACCCCCTAGGTGGGTTAAGCAGGAAAAAAAGCACTCCTTCTCAAGGACAGAAGTGATTATAGCAGATCTCTTTAAGGAAGCAAAAGCAGCAGAGATTGAAGAGAGCAAAAAATCAAGTGCAGAAGATTATTCTAGGGGGGTTGCAGTGAAAATTTCCTTTGCTAATCCAGCAGTCATGTCTAGTGCCCTTGACATTTGCTTGCCAATAACAGGATCCTTCAACAGCCCTACTGTTGCTTCTGCTAGCCTCTGAAATACAGCACTTATTCTCAGCCATCCTGTTGAGCCATTTGGCTGGCACTTATTGAGTTACAGAAGCAAAACTGAACTAGGACCTGAAAGTTGCTCAAAGAGTTTGGTCTTCTGATCGCAACTGCTACTGAAAGCTGCCATATGAGATACTTTTCTCTCTTTGAGTATCCATATTCAACAACTGAGCCAAGATGATTCAGCAAAAATGCAAGAATGTCTCAAAGAAGAATCCAGGAGGAAAAATTATGAATCCTTTCCACATCTCTACCCTTTTGTAGGAGTTACCTTAATTTTAAAAGCAGTAAATTAAGTAAAAAAAAAAAAAAAAAAAGATTAGCGCAAACATAAAAGTGTGGAGAAAGTAGATTGGACTTTTTGGAGACACTAATTCCTGTACATTATTAGTGGTGGCAGCAGCTGTCTAATCCTACCTTGGTGCCAGGTAAGAAGCAACACTTAAAGCAGCATGATAGTCCCCAGACACCTTTGGGAAACATCTCAATTTTCCACCATTTTCCAAAATAGTGTTATGCCAGAGGCACTGTGGGAAATTCTGGCTTCTTAAATCAGACATGATATTGATATGAGTAATGCAGGACAGACATCTGACATAATCCTGCGATCCCAAGCAGCTGTCTCCAGAGCCTGAGCTGGATTTATAAACAGTTAGAGTACCATGTGGATAATAAATAAGAATGCAACTGGCATGTGCATGTTGTTTTGAATACAACTGCAGCAAGACACTTCTGCCTACAACTGTCATAAATAACATAATCTATATCTAAGTCCCTGGAAAATCCCAAGAGAGAAAGGCTTTTCATGCAAAAATTGCTAACAATTAGAAGCAGCCTTGTGACAAGGCAACAGCTAAATACAAATGGGGCTTGAGGAACTGCAGAAACTCCATTTGAATCTGGCTGCAAAAACTCACACCAAGGTGTCTGGCACATCCAGGCATACTAATAGCTGTGAGAAGCCTGTCACTCATCAATGCATAGCTACGAAGTTTGTTTCAATGCCCTCTTCTTTCCTTTTCCCCAAAACTTGAACTTTCAGACCACCTAGGTCAGGGGTACCTCCTGCAACCTTCTGCCAGTGAAAACGAAGGTTGGTGGGGGCGCACCGTTTTCGCTGGCAGAGGGCTGCAGGAGGCCATCATGGCTTAAAATGGAGCCCTCCCGAGCTCCATTTTTGCTGGCAGAGGCACTGTGGGCTGGAGCTTTGCTGTTTCCAGGGTGGCCCATGGCCCAGATCTAAGCACCCCGTGGGCGGGTTACAGCCTGGCAGGCCTTGAGTTTGACACCCCTGATCTAGGTTGAAGTATGTTTTTCTTTACCTACCTGCAACCCGCATACTTTGCTTTCCGTTGCCATGGAAAACTTAATATAAAGATCTGCAGAAAGTGAATATTAAATAATGCTGGTTAAGCTTCTCCCCAGGTCTAGGAAGAAGTACATATATATGCCCACCAATTAGACCATGGGGTTGCAAATGTGTTTCCAAATGTTCACATGTAACAATTCTTTTCAGAGATAGAGAATATATGTATTTACGGTAGATTAAGGTAAGAAGATGCTGCTGAATCCCTCAGTCTAGTCAATGGGGAGAAATGCTCAGAACTATAATTTAACACTGTATAGAAATCCCACCATTCCCTAGCTCTGCTGTCAATCCTTATTACAATGATGATAATTACACATTATTGATTTAGCTGACTCCAATTTTTTCCAAGATACATAATCATTTTGATTATAGGAATATATAAACAAATAAACAAAATTTCTCTTGAGCAACTTACCCAATTCAAGTTCCTTCTGATACATTGAGCTACACTTCTTGTAATTCCAAGCTGCATATTTACACCAGCGATCTTAGCTAAGAATGAGAGAAGATTGGCTACTCTGCAGTATTTGTACCATGCATCCTCAGCTTAGGGATCAAAGGTTAATGCATGGTTGCCATTTAGAGCTGACTCTCACCTGTATGCAAAACAATTATGCAAACAATTTCCCAACATCTGTTCTGATCCATCTTTACTGTTGCCATAGGCCAAAGTATCTCATCCTAATATAGCACCAACTGAATCTTATATTGCCAAAATTGTTCTCTCTCTGTAATATCCAACTGGGTGGTGTATCATAGGGCAACACTTCTTGAACTAAGGAACTTCAAACAAGCTATCTTACAGAATGTGTTCAAAATCTAGGACTTACGGGATTGAAATTTGACAAAGTTGTTGCTGCTTCAGCATCAATGTGCTGCAGTAGTTAGCCATGGTCACAAGATAATAATCTCCAATGTTCTCTTCCAGCTTCACACAAGTCAATAGAGAAGTTCACAGGAAGTCTAAACTCAGTTGTGATTGCTAGCCCTCCCTGATAGCTTCCCAGAAGCAAAGTCAGTGGGAACGGTATGCAGGTGTGCTAGTGGAGGAGGGTGCATGGGGGTGCAATGCAGATTGGGGAGGATGCACGGAGGTGCAGTGCACAAATGGTCAATTGGGGGGGAAACAGGACAAAAAGGTATTAGGGAGGTGGGGAGTTACTTGAGCAATTTGCTATGGTTTCCCCACTGGCTGTAACCCTGTAAGCTTCCCACAAGGAAAATCAGTGGTGAAGTCAGCAGGATATTGGAAATTTCTCTTGCTTCCACATTTTTGCCCCGGCCATTCAGTTCATGTGTTTAGGTAAGTAAAAATTTCTGAAATGACACAATTGAAATGATGATCCAACAGGAGATGTGTTGTCTAATTATAAATAATACCCTCTCCCAAATATGGGATAAGATCGTTAATGTGCTTAAACAGAAAGAAGATTTCAAAAGAATCAAGCCACTGAAAAATAAATTCAATGGTGTATCTATTTTGAAAGAATTGGCTAAATGTAAACTTTCCCAACATATATAGTATACATACATACACACACACACACATACATACATACATACATACATACATACATACAGACACACATATTTTCTTTTTCTTTTTTTTCTAAAAAGTCTTTTTTGGTAATGATACTTTCACTCTCCAAATTGTGCTGTTTTGCACAGGATGATTGCAAGGCTCCCATTACACCTTTTAATTAGCACTCGGAACCAGGGCATATTTGAGTCCCAAGCAAGGTTGACTCACCTCTGCATAAGTTATTTTGTCAGGAAAAAGAGAAAGGGAGAGAATTATGTGAAGTCAAGTGCCAAAGAAACTGCCAAGGGGATTGGGGGAAGAAAGAGAAAGCTGAGAGAAAAGATGTGTTAAGTGCTACCTCTGGGGGTTATTTCTGGATACGAGAACACCATGTGGAGATAGCACTGTTGATTGTACTGTTACGGGGAAAGGCACTCAGTTCTGTCTCTCTTTTTCCCAGGCTATGGTGGAATTTGGTCTTAGCTAAGGGAAGGTTTTATATCAATGAGCATCCCCAGTTTGAAGAACGAAAAGAAGCGTAGTCATGTAACAATTTGGATGTGCTAATCTGGATGTTAGTTCTGCAATAAGAAAAAGAGAAAAAGGACATAGCTGGTTGTGTCTGCACCTAGGATTTTCACCAGAGTTAACTAGCCTACTAACCTAAATATAAAACCATCCAAAATTAAACAGTATCAAGGATGCTCTAGAAACTTTCTTCCTCCACAAGACAATAAACCTCAGGGTTTGAAGATCTCTGTCAATGTCACTTCAGTAGTGAAATGCATGTTAATTTAATGTCTATTTCACTCTAGAGACTCACTGTCCAAGCTTGTCTTCTCAACAAAACTGACATGAATAATGATGATGACATGAAATTGGCACTCATTTAATTATTTTAAAACAACACTGACAGAAATTTTACAATTCCCATTGGATAAAAACCTAACAGGCAAAATCTCAGTTACAAGTAACCACTATCAACAACCAAAGCACTACTTGACATAAGGCATTAATTAGTTTATGTAATTAACTACTAGCATTAATGATTTTTAAGAAGCACTCAATCAGTAATTGAAGAACAAATACACTAGATAATATTAGCCATGATAAATAAACACAGAACGACCATGCTCAGCAATAGTGTAACTCTAACAGACAGTGGGAGCTATTGAAAATGGAAAACGGATGTAGCTCAAAGATCAAGCACTTGTTTTGCAGAAAAACTCCAGATTCAATTTTGATATCTTTAGATAGATTTAAGAAAAATCCCTACCTGAACTCCCTTGCTCAAAACAAGTGAGCTCTACCACTGGATTACATTGCTGCATTCTGTAGTTTAAAGTTCTCTTTTCAGTTTGCAATGGAAAGATGCTGACATACCTTAGGGGGAACTTTTATGAAACCCTTTCACACTTCATTCAGCATGCTTCAGGTGTATAAAGGTATGTGAGAATGACCTTGGGAGACTGAGGGAAGAACTTCAGCCAGAGGCTCAGAGCCTCCAGCAAGAATGTGGTGTGGCAAACATTTCAGAAGGCACCCTCCCTAATTTACTGGATTATAAAGAAGAAGGGATTAGATTTGTATTTTCAGACTTGCAATATTCTGTTATTGTGTCCTTACAATACAATAGAATTAATTCATCTGGGCGTACTTGCTGTCTGGACTATCTCAGAAGACTGACAAGCTATTTGCATAAATAAACCTGTATTATTTCTTCCTAGCTTTCTAACTAAAAAAAGGACACATAGACTTTTAAATCATTTAATTGAGACTTGGGGTGGATGGCTATAGGGGATGGGTGGAAGAAGAGAGGAATCCTTTCACAATACCCATTAGGAGGGTCTCACCACACTGCTGCTTCAGGACAGCCTCTCAACATCAAGATCATTTGTTCTTTTTCATGATCCAGAAACTTCATCTGCAGCTGAAATACTTATCTATGCATTCAACAAAATAGAGTATGCATCAAATAAAATAGATAAGGAAAGACTGGAAGGATTCAACTATCTAATGTGCCTTCTGCTTGGCATGCTTTTTTCCCCCTCTCTTACAGCTTATTAAGCTGGTGAAGCCCTGACCTAAGCAGTAAATTTATAAAGCTGCATATTAACTTTAGTCAGACATTTATCTTGGAAGGTTAATTGAAAAAGAGGGAGAAGGACAAGCCATCCTTTCCTAATCTATTCTCCCAGTAATACAGAATTTTATGGCAACTGTTTCCATGGGCCTTTTAGTGATGCGTCAACCCTCAAGTCCATTCTGCCACCACTGCAATTAAAAGTATGTAAACCAGTGGCCATCCTGTCCCAAACAATTCAGTTTTGGTGAAGGGAAAGGAGAGATGTTGAACTGTGTTCTTCCAACCCCAAGCAGGTTCCCTCAATAAGTCAAATGAGAAAGTGTCCTGAAAACCTGAAACTGAGAATTTTTCCTGTTCACATCACCATGCAAATTTGTTTTTATAATACCCTGTTATATTAGTTTCTCAGCACAAAAGGGAATTGAGGCACACAGAAGAAGCTCAGCATCCTCCAAAAAAAAAAAAAAAGCGGGGGTCGGTGGGGGCGGGCAAGGGAAACTAGTTTCCCAGGTGAGTGGAAGCTTGGAGCCTGAGAGTTTGGAGTGAAAAGAAAGTTCAATTAATTTGAAATTCAAAAACTTTCACTTCATACAGAAACAGATCTCTTTCTCGTACTTCAGCTGCCTACAGACATGCGACAACAAAGACACCTCTCCTTAGAGAAATATGCCACTCCACAGTACACCTTGTTCCAATATGCTCGGTCTATGTATACATGTAAGTAACACTAATCTACAATAAACCAGACACAGGAACACAAGTAGAAGTCTATGGGCCCAAGGTAGACTTCTCCTATAGGGTCTCTTACCCCAACATTAAACCTTACTTAAAGAGCTAAAGGTTATATTTAAGAGAGCAGAGCAGCTTAAGCCCCTGGGGCTTGCATACAGAAATACTCTCAAGAAAGGCAATGATTTAGATTAGATAAATTTATTGTCATTGTGCTCAGGAACCTGAGAACAACGAAATAAGGTGCTCTTTCGCAACATACAACTAAACAACACCAAAAGACATATACAAATAACAATATAAAACAAATTAAAACAGATAACAATTAAAAACTGTACAACCAGGATATATATATGTTAAGACCACCAGATTCATAACTCTGCATTTAACCTGATCACAGCACTTGGGTAAAAGCTATGTTGAAATCTACTTGTCCTGGCTTTCAGCACTCTATATCGTCTTCCTGATGGTAGGATCTCAAACATTGGGTGGCCTGGACGCGAAGGGTCTCTCAAGATCTTTTGTATCTTCCTTCTACATCCCATGTTGTACAAATCCTCCAATGTGGGAAGAGGACATCCGCTGATCTTTTGTGCCCTTTTTATCACTCTTTGGAGTGCCCTTTTCTCCGCCTCTGTACAACTCCTAAACCACACACAGAGGCAATAAGATAAAATGCTGTCTATAGAGCTTCGATAAAAGGCAAGCAACAGACTCTCTGGCAGTTGTTGTGATCTTAATAGTCTTAAAAAATACAGTCGTTGATGAGCCTTTTTTTCTAGGGCTAAAGTATTTGCCCCCCATGTTAGATCCTGTTTCAGGGTGATACCTAAAAACTTACATTCTGCCACCTGTTCTACCAAAACACCATCGATGTACAACGGCTGAATGTCTGAACTGCTCTTCCTGTAATCCACTATGAATTCCTTCATCTTATTTATATTAAAAATAAGATTGTTTACTTTGCACCAGAGGGACAGCTGATGAACTTCATCCCTGTACGCAGACTCATCATTATCAGAAATGAGCCCCACCAACGTTGTATCATCTGCAAACTTAATGATCTTATTACTCAGATGAATGGAGGTGCAATCAGACGTATAAATAGTGAATAAAAGTGGACTCAATACACAGCCCTGAGGAGTGCCAGTATTGAGGATCTTCGCAGAAGAGATATGTCCATTCATCCTAACCCTTTGTGAACGATGTGATAAAAAGTTCAGAATCCACCAACATATGGAGTCCGGTAGCTTCAGATCTTTAAGCTTAGACATCAATCTGTGGGGTAATATTGTGTTGAAAGCAGAACTAAAATCAACAAATAATATTCTGACATACGTTCCTTTTTTCTCCAAGTGAGATAGGGCAGTATGAAGAACAATATTGACAGCATCCTCAGTAGATCTGTTTGTTCTATAGGCAAACTGATAATTGTCAAAGGTAACAGGAAGGCAAGAAATAATACATTTCCGAACTAACTGCTCGAAGCACTTCATTATCACAGAAGTCAATGCCACCGGCCTGAAGTCATTTAAAGCATTTGCAGGTGACTTCTTAGGTACTGGAACAATAATAGAAGCCTTCAGACAAGTTGGAACAAGAGACTGTAGCAAAGAACGATTGAAAATCTCAGTCCACACCCCGGCTAACTGATCTGCACATTCTTTTACTACACAACCAGGAATGTTATCAGGTCCTGCAGCTTTTCTAGAGTTTACCGCTTTCATTATACACCTAACATCATGCTCCTTCACAACAAGAGGAGCACAATGCTCGGTCCACAATGGTAGTGGTGATGGTAACTCCACTTCCAGTTGGTTCATCTCAAACCGGGCATAAAAGGTGTTTAATTCCTCTACCAACTCATGTTCTCCACCCATACTAGCCTTTTGTGCTTTAAAATTAGTTAACTGCTGAATCCCCTGCCAAGCTTGTCTCAGGTTATTATTAGATAACCAGTCTTCTATCTTTCCCTTGTATGCAGCCTTGGCTTGTTTAATACCACGCTTCAAATTTGCTCTAGCCACACTATACAGTGAGGCATCTCCAGACTTAAATGCCTTATTTCTCTTGTACAAAAGGGACCTAACAGTGCCAGTCATCCATGGTTTTTGGTTTGGGTAGGATCAAATACACTTGTTCGTCGTAACAGTATCAATGCAATGGGCCATATATCCCAAAACTGCAGCTGTATAATGCTCTAAATCTTGATGTTCAAAAATATCCCAATTGGTTTGCTCAAAACAATCTTGAATGGTAGCCTGACCCATTTATTGAAGCAGAACAGTGCCAGCAGGTGGTATTAATGTTAGGTTATAAAAATCTGGATTAATGCTAGATGGCAGCAAAATGCTATCTTCCTGATATTTTGTCTGTAGGGTCAGCTAATTTCAGTCCCACATTCCCTGCCATTCACTTCTACTTGCACTTTTTTTTTCATCAATCATACTGCCATAGGCAAAAGCCTACCTTTTTCTGGGGGCATGAGTTCATCCTGTAGCAAACTACAAACAGCTTTGGGTTAAAAAAAAAAGACTGAAAACATCCCTGCTTTGGCTACTTTTATGCTGCTGATTAAATGAGTTAATCATCGGTCAGATTTGAGAAGGCCATCAAAGCATTGCTTACATCTTATCAAAAGAAGTTAATGAAAGTTAAAGCTCAGATATACAGAACAGACGCTAATCAAGAGCTGCCTGTCTTAGAAGTTACTACTAAGGGTTGTTTCATTATGAACAAGGAAGTGAAGTGAGTTAAGCATTTACACATCCACTTCAAAGGAGATATGGTACCATTTATCTCCATTATCTACCATTTCCATCTGATTAAAGAGAAGGAAAAACCAGAAGGAAGGAAGAAATTCCCAAGAGAACGGTTTTCCTATATTTGGTGAGATTTCCTGGGAAAATCAAGTATAAGAGAAAGGACAGCCAAAGCAAAATTAAGAAGCAGATTTTGACTTTAACAATAGTTAAGTTAAAGTAATACCAAAGGGAAATTTCAAATTTTCTTGCATGACAAGGCCCCAATTTTTACCATTACAGAGTCTGGCCTAAATGTTAAAGCTATCATACACATACACACACACAGAGAGAAAAATAAATGAAGTACCGTATTTATCGGCGTATAACACGCACTTTTTTCCCCCTGAAAATAGGGGGCAAATGATGTATGCGTGTTATACGCCGATATAATGTTAAGAAGCCTTCGGTGAATGCTGCTGGGATCGGGATCAAGGACACAAATGAAAGAAGGGGAGGGAGGAAGCAACCGAAGCCTGTCCTTCTCTCTGGGTCAGCTCTCTCAGTCGCTCTCTCGCTCCTCCACCAGCACAGGAAGAAACTGCTTCAAAGAAGGGGCTTTCCTGTCGCCGCAGCTTCCCTGAAGCGCCCGTTTCTCCCCACCCCCACCCCGTCCGCCCGCCCGCCCGCCGTGCTCCGTTCTGCCTGCCTGCCTGCCTTCGTTAATGGTTGAATCGGAACAGCTTCGGCTGAGTAAAAGAGGCGAATAGTTATTATTCTCAGCCGAAGCTGCTCCCAAACAACCAGAAACTAAGGCAGGCAGGCAGAATGGGACACTGTGGATTGAAGCGCGCGCGCGGGGTGGGAGTGGGGGTGAAACGGGCGCTTCGGAATAGCTGCGGCGACAGGAAAAGCCCCCGCTTCTTTGAAGCAGTTTCTTCCTTGGATGGTGGAGCAGCGAGAGAGCGAAGCCTCCTTCTCTTCTCTTCCCCCTCCCCCATCCTTGCAAAAATTTTCTGCTTGAAACCGGTCCCTGGTACAAAAAAGGTTGGGGACCACTGATTTACCTTATAAGTGGTAATAATATTAATAAAAAAAAAAGTTCTGAGCTACCCTTATTTTGCTTCAAAGTTTTTATTTAGAAATTTAATTTTTTTCCCTGAAATTTCCCTCTTAAAATGAAGATGCGTGTTATACGCCTGTGCGTGTTATACGCCGATAAATACGGTAGTTTAATTCAACTACCAACTGCTCCATGGGAGAACACATAATTTGTATGATGAAGATTCAAGTTCACACTGGGGTATTTGGGATTAAAAGTTAAAAGAGAAACCATACGAAGGCTTCTGTTGAGAGAATGCAATGCAATGCCAAACAGAATTAAAAGTATTTTTTCAAATGGACAAGAAATTGATCTGGAATTAGGCAATTTCACAACTTAAGGGTGGTTCTGCTGCATGAAATTACAACCCATATTGCTTCTGGCTTCTGAAGAAAATGGTTCTCTGAGTCCATAGGGCAATTTTAGACCGGCAAGCCAATTCAAACTGACATTTCTCTGATAAAATTTATCTCCTGCAGTGATGAATCTTGTTTTCAGAATTTTTTACTTTTAACTTGAGATACACCTGATGCAATTTTGACATCTGCAAGGCTACAAATAAAAGGAATACCCAAGATATAAAACAATGTGGTGGGTAAACTTGTTTGGACCGAACTATGGATAAAAGAAGACTGGGATACCAAACCACTCCATTATTCTGTATTTGATAGACTAACTGCAAGTTACAAGGAAAAATGATGTATCTGAGTTTCAGTCCGGGAAGCCCAGCTAAAATCAAGAGTCTGCAATGCTTAGGCAACAATCTTGGTGGCTTTGTAGTATGTACCTTGTAGTATGCTCATTCTTCATTTTTTTTTGTTTTGAGGGCCTAGGAAAGTCGCCTAAAGGTTTTTCCTTTTCCTGACTTGTCTGCTGTTGCTTTGGGAAGCATAGCAACCATTGAGTGTGTTTCACGCTCCAGCAGAGAAGCAGAGAAAAACTATTCTAACTTGCCTTTTCAAACCTGACACCCTCCAGTTATGTTGTGGCTGTCAGCTTTAATCTCTTCTGATTGCATTTTAAGGAAGCCTCTTGGCTTTATAGTATGTACCTTGTAGTATGCTAATTCTTCCAGTATTGAGAATTGTTAACTCCTCCTCTCTCACAATAACCCTGTAAGGATGTCCATTTGAGCACTGCTGAACTATTATATTTCAAATAACATGTTACATGGGAGAGAGAAGACTAGATTGTCTAATTTTATTTTTTATTTTAAAAAAAACTGCTATCAGAAGGTACACTTTTGATCATAGCAACAAAGATGGGCAAGGTTTTCTAACCTTTCTTCTGGGTGTATTTCCAGTCAAAATTGTACCAAGCAGCACCAGGCTGCAGGAATTAGCAAATATGTATAGACAGCGCAGGGAGTAAAGTATGCACTCCACCTCCTGGCTGAATTTCAATGTTAAAAAAAATAGTGGGAAAAACTGACTGTAAGAAGTAGCATTGGCATGGCTCACCCAATGAGTTCATACAAAAGCAAAGTTTGAATCAGAGGTTTTGAAGGCTCAAGAAAGGAGGAGGTGTTGCAATTTAGCAACTGATATAATGAAAGGACTTTGCCCTTCTCTTCATTCTTCATACCAACATATTTGAGCTTTGACCATTAACTAGTAAGAAATGCTAATGATTTCTGCAGTTAGAAATCTAAGCCCGTATACCAAAAGTGAATTTGAATCCCTCCTAATAAGAGTGATCAACATTATGCTTTTGTTCAGTATAGCCCAGCCTCAGTAGATACAGACCTTCACATAGAAATGGTTCATATAACACATATAACTTTTGGTCCTGCCAACCAAGGGAAGCAGTTGTAACACTCTAGTTGTGACCTAACAAATGTGATGGGCTTCAGTGTCCGTTATCCATGCTGCCTAGATATTATAGAAGCTTAAATCCAATGTATCTGGAAGACACCAAGTTGGGCAAGGCTGTGCTTGAGCCATCTGGATTCTCTGAATCGATTTCCCACAAGCTACGGAAAATCCTTCTTCTCTATTTAGCTAGAGAAGCTGCATGCCTCATGCAAGTTTCCCCCAATCTACTTTGATGTGAAGGCACACCAACTGGCCTTTTCATTTTCTTTTATACCCAGCATCTGAGACCTGTCACCACTCTCTACTACCTTTCTACAGTAAATGCTGAAAGAGGGAGGAACAAAGGCAGCTAGGAAACAGATCAAATTAAAATCTCCAGCCTCCCACATGGCACTGACTCCTACACACCTCCCTGCCAGCCATAAGCTCTTCTGACGAGCTGCAACTTGAGAGGCGGTAATGGGAAGCAGGAGCTGTTACCATAGGAAGCACACTTAAAGGCAACATTCGCTCTTTTTAAGAATGTTTACTGGTGATGGGAAAGTAGAAGAAGCAATGGTGCAATGTTTCATATGATTTATCTTGATAACATCTCCATCAGCAGACAATGTTTCCCCAGTAAACCTTTCAGAGCTGGGAGACTGAATTTGTGAGTTACTAATCCCTGAATTACTGTTCCCATGAGGCATTTTGGCATGGGCATAAGTCCTCAGGCAGAAGTGAATAACTATACAAATCAGGGTACCTATTCACTGTGGCTTGCGCCAATGATCAATTGTGCACATTACTGTCTAAGATTGGTATTTGCTCAATACTCAAGGTCTGCAGCTAAAATATACACCTGTAAAGCCATAGGTTTACATTTCATGAAATGGACAAGATTTAAGATGACGCAATACGGTACTCTGATGAAGCACACAAATTATTCCTTATATGTCATCAGGTTAGGATTGACTCTTGATGTCCACATAGGATTTTGTCTATGGTAAACTGTCCCTAACCTAGTTCTTCCAATACTGTACCCCATTGCCACTATAACCAAGTCTATCCACCTTACTTCTACTTATCCTCTTCTTTTCTTTCCTTCTACTTTTTCCAGCATTAGAGCCTTTTTGGAAAACTAGGACTTTGTATAATGTGTTCAAAGGAGGGTATCTTGTGACATAAGTTGGGCTGAGGGCGAATGACTGACCCAAGGTCACCTTTCATGGTTAAGGAGGGACTTGAACTCATGATCTCTCAATTTCTAGACTGCTGCCTTAACCACTAGTTATCTAGAAATAACAATAGCACTTAGACTTATATACTGTTCCATGGTGCTTTACAAGGGAAAAAAATGAGGAAGATGAGTTATTTGTAAAAAGAATAAAGGATATAAATAAACAAATATATAAAGAAACAAATCAGTACCATAGTCACTGATTCTTCCAAAACTATACACAACATTTGTAAGGGCAAAATGCAAAGACACCATGCAGGTAAAACTACTCTGATGAGGACAGAACTGCCAAATTTACACTGAAATATAGATATGCTCCAATTTGTCTATCATTTGAGTTCTCAGAATGAATCAGAAGATCACAAACCATTCAGACCTCATTTTTAAACAAACAGCAGCTAGCCAACCAGCTATAACAGGATTTTTATAAAGGCAATGGATTCAAGTTTAAGACAAAAAAAAAAGAAAAAGAAAAAGCTGCTAGAACCATGATGTTTAAAAGCTTCTTAAGAAGTCCATAGACATACAAGGGAATAGGGGTATAAACTTATGATACATATACATGAAATTTATTCTCCAATTTAAAAAAATATCTACTTCATTTTCATCCTTTAAAAAATAATAATAAAAGTTCCCTTGAAGAGAATCCATCGGGTATCAGAACAGAATGCACATTTCCATTCTGTTTTCTAGAGAGACAAAAGCAAATCTACATTTTGCTTTCCATGTATCAAGTTAAAATTATATGGCATTAAGGGGAAAACAATCTACCTCCAACAATTTTTCCATGGTCACGAAGCATTCTGCAATTATGAAAATGGAGCCAACTATACAGAGAAATTTGTCAGATTAATGCTCACTGGCCATTTTATTCAGGGGTAGAGAAACAACTTAAATTATTGTTATCTGTGACTCAAGAGGTGTTTCTAATATTCCTGTCTCAAGGTTTTTCCCCTTAAGACACCACTGTATACTCTACATTAGACAGAAGGGGGGGTTAAGGGAGCTGGGGAGCCTCTAGGAAGATTGTTAGGGGAAACTTTTCCATCTAAGGCATTGGTATGCTTCTTCAAGCATCTGCAACAAATCATCTGTAGCCTCAGTCTTTAGTGCTACTGCAACTGAAACTGGGGACAGTGAGAAAATGACACTGCCAGCGAGTGTACGAAACAGGGTGGAGAAGTTAATTTTGTAAACCAAAACCAACTGAGCAATTATTTCCATTCCACCAAGACCTAATGCCAGTTCTGGGTCAAGATTGCTCATAATAGCCATCAAGCAGATGTAACATGGGCTGAAGAAAAGAGGAAATGGACTGGATACTGAAGAAGGAGGTTTCATACTCAGATCTATTACCCAAGACAAATCCATTGCTCCATACAAAAACCACTTCCCTCTTTCTCCCTCTGAAGGAACATTTGTCTATAAATTCATGTATCATTCTTAGCCATGATTTCTATAACCATTGCTTGGGTTATAGTTTCCAATGCATACTAAATTCCACCTGACCAGATAGCTTGAAATAATATATGAACTCAGTCCTTGTTTTTTTTTTAGTCCATAAATTCTGTCAAATAGGGAACCCTCCATTATATACACAATAGAACAATTCCAATGTTCTAAGGAAGATTTTGAAGAGAGAGAGAGGGGGGGGAGGAAGGGAGGGAGGGAGGGAGAGAGAGAGAATTAAAGAAGAGCAGGAAATTGAGATATAAACACATACTGAGACCTTACTATTCATTGTAAATTAGTCTCATTTATGCTATCATTTCGTCCTCCACACCTCTTCATTTCATCCTCCACACCTCTTCATCACCAGGTAATAGTCTAAAAGCCTAAGATTGCATGAAGTATTTTAAAAAGTGGACCCTTTTATAAAATACACTGCTCAAAAAAATAAAGGGAACACTTAAACAACACAATGTAACTCCAAGTCAATCACATTTCTGTGAAATCAAACTGTCCACTTTGGTAGCAACACTGATTGACAATCAATTTCACATGCTGTTGTGCAAATGGAATAGACAACAGGTAGAAAGCACAGGCAGTTAGCAAGACATCCCCAATAAAGGAGTGGTTCAGCAGGTGGTGACCACAGACCACTTCTCAGTTCCTATGCTTTCTGGCTGATGGTTTGGTCACTTTTGAATGCTGGCGGTGCTTTCACTCTAGTGGTAGCATGAGACGGAGTCTACAACCCACACAAGTGGCTCAGGTAGTGCAGCTCATCCAGGATGGCACATCAATGCAAGCTGTAGCAAGAAGGTTTGCTGTGTCTGTCAGTGTAGTGTCCAGAGCATTGAGGCGCTACCAGGAGACAGGCCAGTACATCAGGAGACGTGGAAGAGGCCGTAGGAGGGCAACATCCCAGCATCAGGACCACTACCTTCGCCTTTGTGCAAGGATGGACAGGAGCACTGCCAGAGCCCTGCAAAATGACATCCAGTGGGCCACAAATGTGCATGTGGCAAACGGTCAGAAACAGACTCCATGAGGGTGGTATGAGGGCCCAACGTCCACAGGTGGGGGTTGTGCTTACAGCTCAACACCATGCAGGACGTTTGGCATTTGCCAGAGAATGGGCGTTGGGAGAAGTTACCGTGAACGCCCTTTCTATCTATGCTGCAAGAGAGCCCAGGATGGGGTTGACTCCTTCCTATGACATCATAGCTGTGTCTGTACTAAGATATAAAAGCCAGCCCCCGGGAGAGACCCCAGCTTTGGCGAAGATACTTGACAGACTGAAAGATGTCTCTGAAAGCCCAAAATAAATGCAGAAATATGTCTTACCCTCTCCGGACGAATCAAGGGAGGGGCTGGGCTCTCTCACAGCATAGATAGAAAGGGCGTTCACGGTAACTTCTACCAACATCCATTCTCCTCCATGCTGCATCGAGAGCCCAGGATGGGACATACCAAAACTTGAACCACTCGTTGAAGCACCCGTCTGCCGAAGGCTGCAGTCGCCGAGGCAAAAGCATCCAGATGATAGTGTCTGATGAAAGGAGATGGGGATGTCCATGTGGCCACACGACAAATCTCCTCCAAGGATGCTTGAGTCGCCCAGGCAGCAGAAGTGGCCGTGCTTCTGGTAGAGTGCGCCATCAGACCTCGGGGAACCAGAAGGGCCGCAGCTTTGTAGGCCTGCTCAATGCAAGACCTGACCCACCTGCTAATAGTAGGAGAAGAGGCCTTGTGCCCCAAGTGAGACGGGAAAAAAGAAACAAACATGGCTTCCGACTTCCTGAAGGAGGAAGTGCGCTTAATGTATGTTCTAAGAGCCCTTCTTACATCTAACGTGTGCCACTGCCACTCTATGTCATGGTGCGGGAGAGGACAGAAGTCAGGCAAAACAATGTCCTGGGACCTGTGAAACCACGTGTTAACCTTCGGAATAAATGAGGGGTCCAGATGAAGAACAACCCTATCATCGTGAAAGGAACAAAGGTCCTGTCTGATGGAAAGAGCAGCAAGCTCGGAAACCCTCCTGGCAGAATTGATGGCAACAAGGAACACTACCTTCAGAATCAGGAAATGGAGAGACACTGTTCTAAGGGGTTCAAAGGGGGACTTTGTAAGGGCATTAAGGACCAAAGGAAGGTCCCAGAAAGGATACCTGTGAACCACCGGAGGGTGCAGGTTGGAAGCCCCTTTCAAAAACCTCCTGACTGAAGTGTGATGGGATAAGGAAGGAAGCGAACCCCATGAAAGGACTGAGGAGAGAGCCACAACCTGCCTGCGTAAGGTGTTGGGGGCCAAACCTTTCTCCAGCCCATGCTGAAGGAAGCTAAGAACTTCTGCCAACTGGGCTGAAGCAGGAGAAAGACCCTCCCTGAGGCACCATCGGGAAAAAGCCTTCCAGGTGGCATCATAGATGCGCCTTGTAGAAGGTTTGCGAGAAGCCAGGATAGTGAGGATGACCCTTTCTGGAAGATCAGCCTCCTCTAGCCGCTGCCGCTCAAGTGCCACACAGTCAGCTTGAACCACTGGGGCTCTGGGTAGAGCAGGGCCCCCTGGTGAAGGGAGATTAGATGGGCAGGGATCCTCCAAGGAGAAGCCACCAATAGGTTGACCAGGTCCGCAAACCAGGGCCTCCTTGGCCAATAGGGTGCCAGGAGGAGGAGCTCCGCATGTTCCTCCAACATCTTCCGAATTACTGCCGGAATTATGGGAAGCAGGGGAAAGGTGTAGAGGAGACCCTTGGGCCATCTGCACCGAAGAGCATTGGTCCCCTCCACTCCCTGGCAAGGAAACCTGGTGAAGAATCTGGCGACTTGGGCGTTTTGAGGAGTGGAGAAAAGATCCACCTCCAGTGTTCCAAATCTGAGGGAAAGATCCCTGAATAGAGATGGAGGAATGGACCATTCTGCCTGGTCGACTAGGCTCCTGCTGAGCCAGTTGGCCTGGGAATTGTCAACCCCGGAGATGTGGTCCGCCGAGATCGATAACAGGTGTTTCTCTGCCCATAACCCTAACCATAGAGCCTCTCTCATGAGGGCTTTGGACCTCGTCCCCCCTTGCCGGTTGACATGAGCCTTTGCAGCCATGTTGTCCGTAAGGACTAGAACATGAGAGCCGGTCACTGATTTCCTGAAATGCTTGAGAGCCAGAAAAATGGCTCTGAGCTCTAGCCAATTTATGGGAAGGGTCTGTTCGGATCTGGACCAAACACCCTGAGCTATCTGGCCCTGCATATGGGAACCCCAACCCAGGAGGCTGGCATCGGTGGTTATCACTAGCCTGTCTGGGTCCCTGAACAGGAGTCCCCTCCAGATAGATGGGGAATACCATCAATTGAGAGATCTCCGGATTTGTGGTGGGAGTGAGACCTTGATGGATGAGTGGCTGGTTCCTGCTCGTTGGTAGGCAAGCAGGAACCATTGGAGGGCTCGGGAGTGGAGCCAAGCCCACGGGATGATGCCAATACAGGAAACCATCTTCCCCAGAGGTTTGGACAGCAGTGACAGGGGGACAATTTGATGTTGCTGGATCTGGCTGATGATCAAGGCTCTTTCCATGAGCTGGGGACAGGAAAACCTGGCACGACATGGTATCGATGACTGCTCCCAAGTGTTGCAATTTGGTTGTAGGAGAGAGCTGGCTATTTTTGGTGTTGATGGAAAATCCGTGGCTCTGGAGACATGATAGGGTAATTTGCAGATCCCGATGGGTTGCAAGGATGGAAGAGGAAAGAATCAAAATGTTGCCCAAGTAGCATTGGATCCTCACTGGAATAGAACGCAGAGATGCCACCAATGCTGCCAGAACCTTTGTGAAGACCCTTGGAGCCGATGAGAGGCTGAAGGGAAGTGCTCGATACTGGTAATGGGTATTCTGATAACAGAAATTGAGAAACTGGCAATGATGAGGCCAAACTGGGATGTGGAGGTAAGCCTCAGTGAGATCAATGGAAGAGAGGTCGTCCTCCCGAACGCTCTCTAAAATAGAATGCAGAGTCTGCATTTTAACTCGCCTGTATTTTACAAATTGGTTGAGAAATTTTAGATCAAGTATGGCTTGCCACCCCCGAGGCTTTGGGAACGATGAAAAGGCAAGAGTAAAGTCCACGTCCCCGTTTAGATGGGGGAACAGGTTGAATAGCCCTGATTTCAAGAAGGTGCTGAATGGCCTGATTCATGAGGGCTTGCCTGGAAATGTCCCGAGACACAGGACAGATCAAAAAATTTGGGGGTGGGGTGGGGTTAGGAAGTCCAATTGTAACTCTGACCTAATAGTACTGAGCACCCAGGCGTCCATCGTTGACTTCTCCCATTTGGAGGCAAAGAAGGCTAGGCGACCTCCGATGGATGGGGAGAACGAGGGATTACTTACAGCGATGGAAGGAACTACCCCTCCCCCCTGAAACGGCCATTTACCAGTAGAAGGTTGTTGCCTGCCAGATGTTTCCACCCGTTGGTCTTGGCGTTGGGAGTATGGCCTGTGAGAGCGGGGGAAGCGAGATGAGGTCTCCGCTCGGAAGGCAGGAGGGCGATAAGGAGCAGGGCGATAGTCGGCTTTCTTCCCAGAGGAAGAGAGAATTTTACGTTTATCTCTGGTTTCGATTAGATAAGGTTCCAGAGCATCGCCAAAAAGCTTATCGCCTGCGAATGGACCTGAAGCCAACTTCCATTTTCGGCGTGACTCCGCCCGCCAATTTCGGAGCCATAAAAGTCTTCTTGCTGCTACAGAAGATGTCATGGCCTTGGATGCAAATTTGGTGGAATTGAGAGTGGCATCCGCAGTGAATTCCGCTGCTGCAATAATCTTATTAAGGTCTTGGTGAGACCAAAGGTCAGAAGCAGGCAATCTATTCTGGAGTTGGTGCAGCCACCGTATGGATGCCCTGGTGAAGAAGGATGCTGCTGTTGAAGCCCGAACAGCCCAAGCAGCAGCCTGGTGATTGCGCTTGAGGGTCTGTTCGGAATGTTTATCATCTGGTTTCAGGATATCTTCTGGCTCCATGGAGTGCCAGAAGATGACAACGAGGCTAGAACCAGAATGTCAACAGAAGGCACTGCCAGGGCATTGTCCAGAGCTGCACTGACATTGCAGAAACGCAATGTTCCTTGACCATGTCCAGGAACAAAATGGGAGAAGGCAAAACCTCTGCATGCACTACAGGCTTGCAGAAGAGCAAATCCCCTTGGCTAGAGGGATTTCCTTGTGGCTCGGGAGCCACTTCCTCTGGCGACAACTTGGCAGTGACCAATGCCTTGCTGAGTAATGGTCTGAAGAGAGTAGGTTTGAACCAATGCAGAGGATGTCTGCTCTGGGCGAGAATCCTCTTCCTCTGAAAGATTTTGGTCAAAAATCTCACCCTCTTCACACTCTGAATGAGAAGAGTAACTGTGTTCAGATGGTGAAGGCCTTCCTTCCTCATCAACCTCCTCCCATTCTGAGGTCCTGAGGCCTGTGTAAATCAGGATGATGAGGCAAGGAACTTATAGATTGAGAAGGGAGAAGGGCCTGAACCCTTTCCAGAGGTTGAAAAATTTGCTTGAAGCCTTCAGCCAATCCCTGCCTAATGGCTGATGAGACTACATCTTGGATATCCCTTGGCCTATGCTCAAAGGTAGAGGCAGAAGGCCAAAGGCCCGCTGCTGTGGGAGTGAAGGTGGCTTCAGGCCTAGATTGAGGAGAGGTTGGAGGCCTGGAGGGAGGGGGAGGAGCATAGGGCACAGAAGCCTGTTGGAAATAAGGCCCAGGTCTGCTTAAATCCTGAGGATCTGACTGTACAGCAAGAGCCTCAGGAGACCAGGATGGAGGATGGAAAGGCTCATAGATAACTTCTCCTCCCCTGGGAGGGCTTGGTTGGGGCCCATGAGTATCACCTGAAACATGCTGTAGTTGCACTCCCTTCTGTTGAATAGTTCTGTTGAACTGCCTCTCTAAAGCTGCATGTCTGCGCTTCTCTGCCCTCAATTCAGCCTGAGTTGCCTTCTTAGGGACTAGAGCCTTAGCTTTGATTTTAGCAGCCACCTCCCTCTAGACTGATTGGGTGCGTTGCCTAGGTCTTTTTCTCCTATTAGGCTTAAGAGACTGTTCCACTGGGGGGGAAAGCTCTGCCTGAGCCTTATCTTGCTCCATTTGTAAAATAAAGGCTCTTGCGTTGGAAAGAAGCTGTTTAGAAATTTTTCTATTAAGCTAAGCCCCTTAGGGTATAAATGGCCCCTGGGCTTACAAAATGGCCGCTCACCTCGTGGTGGAAGGCTTGAATCCAAGATGGCCACTGGCTACAGGAAAACAGGCTCCAAGATTGAAGAATCGCTCCTTAGGCTATACAGAGCCCCAAGCGAAGTCAGCAAGGGAAAAACACAGCAACCAGCTACACCAGGGTCCTCAACCACCGGGCGCGGACGGACGTCCATGGAGCACTCTGTACCGGTCGCAAAGAAAATTTTTTTAAAAAATGGCGGCTTTCTTCGCCGGTGAATGCTGCTGGGATCGGGATCAAGGACACAAATGAAAGAAGGGAGGGAGGAAGCAACCGAAGCCTGTCCTGCTCTCTGGCTCAGCAGCTTCGGTTTCTCCCGCCTCGTCCTCTCTCAGTTGCTCTCTCACTGCTCCACCAGCCCAGGAAGAAACTGTTCAAAGAAGCCGGGGTGGCTTTTCCTGTCACCGCAGCTCCTCCAAGCGCCTTACCCCACCCCACCTGCCCGCGCGCATTCAGTGCTCCGTCTGCCTGCCTGCCTGTCTGGGAGCAGCTTCGCTGAGAATAATAACTATTCGCCTCTTTTTATCAGCGAAGCTGCTCCAAACAAAGGCAGGCAGGCAGAACGGAGCACTGGGTTGAACTCGGGCGGGCGGGTGGGGGGGTAAACGGGCGCTCGGAGGAGCTGCGCGACAGGAAAAGCCACCCCGGCTTCTTTGAAGCAGTTTCTTCCTGGGCTGGTGGAGCAGCGAGAGAGCGACTGAGAGAGGAACGAGGCAGACACCTGAGGGAGGGAGGGAGACACCTGAGGGAGGGAGGGAGACACCTGAGGGATGGGGCTGAGGGAGGCAGGGCCGAGGCACTCCTGAACTTGGTGGTTTGCTGGCAGACGTTTTATTACCCGACTAGGTAACAACATCAGATGTTACCTAGTCAGGTAATGAAACGCCTGCAAGCAAACCACCAAACTCGGATCCTCCCCGGTCCTTGAAAAAGTGTTTGTGCTTGAAACTGGTCCCTGGTACAAAAAGGTTGGGGACCACTGAGCTACACGATCAGCTGGATGGAGCTCTTATCAGTTTGCCGATCATGTTTACGATCGCTCCAAACTGCAGGCGTGGGGGGAGGTCTGCAGACGCTGCCCAGCTTGCCTGCACAGAGCTCTGTGACACTGCTCCCAACGTTGCAGGAGAGAGACCTGCTCTCCTGGAAGAGCAGCTGCCCAGATCCCTGGGAGCTGCTTGAAGAGAGGAAAAAGGTACTGAAGATTGCTGGTGATTGCTATCTAACAGAACGCTTTCAGAGACACAGCTACTGACTGAAAGGAACTGAGTCAAAAGCTGGGGTCTCTCCCGGGGGCTGGCTTTTATATCTTAGTACAGACTCAGCTATGACATCATAGGAAGAAGTCAACCCCATCCTGGGCTCTTGATGCAGCATGGAGGAGAACACCAAGATTGGCAAATTCGCCACTGGCGCCCTGTGCTCTTCACAGATGAAAGCAGGTTCACACTGAGCACATGTGACAGACATGACAGGGTCTGGAGACGCCGTGGAGAACGTTCTGCTGCCTGCAACATCCTCCAGCATGACCGTTTTGGCAGTGGGTCAGTAATGGTGTGAGGTGGCATTTCTTTAGGGGGCTGCACATGTGCTCCATGTGCTCGCCAGAGGTAGCCTGACTGCCATTAGGTACCGAGATGAGATCCTCAGACCCCTTGTGAGACCATATGCTGGTGCGGTTGGCCCTGGGTTCCTCCTAATGCAAGACAATGCTAGACCTCATGTGGCTGGAGTGTGTCAGCAGTTCCTGCAAGATGAAGGCATTGATGCTATGGACTGGCCCGCTCATTCCCCAGACCTGAATCCAATTGAGTACATCTGGGACATCATGTCTCGCTCCATCCACTCACACCACATTGCACCACAGACTGTCCAGAAGTTGGGGGATGCCTTAGTCCAGGGGTGGGAGGAGATCCCTCAGGAGACCATCCGCCACCTCATCAGGAGCATGCCCAGGCATTGTAGGGAGGTCATACAGGCACGTGGAGGCCACACATACTACTGAGCCTCATTTTGACTTGTTTTAAGGACATTACATCAAAGTTGGATCAGCCTGTAGTGTTTTTTTTTTTCACTTTAATTTTGAGTGTAACTCCAAATCCAGACCTCCATGGGTTGCTAAATTTGATTTCCATTGATAATTTTTGTGTGATTTTGTTGTCAGCACATTCAACTATGTAATGAACAAAGTATTTAATGAAAATATTTCATTCATTCAGATCTAGGATGTCTTATTTTTGTGTTCCCTTTATTTTTTTGAGCAGTGTATATACTAGTAGCAAAACAGACAAATAGAAGAGACAAATCCCCTGGCATGGTATCCATTGTGGTACATGCTGGTTTTAGAATCAGCCTGGTTAAATCCTTTTCAAAGAATGGAACACAGCCTTTATGGAGAACCTGACATTATTAAAGAAATGGGGATAGTCTGCCTCTTTGTTCATTCTGACCTTGGTTTGGCTCTGTGGAGAGCTCTTGAGATCAGTTGGGAAATTAAATAGAGAGGAAACTACAGGGTGTCCTGCAAATATAAGTTATTTGGGACAAATTATTACCACCTCAAATAGCTTGCACCATTTTTTAAATATAAAGCAGAGATACATACAAACTCTTAAAGTACATATTACTCATATTTAATTATTTGTTCATATAAGGAAAAGTAAAAAAAAAAAAAGGAAAATGACAACAGCAATTTAATTCCAGACTGTTGCCAAAGACAATGAATGAATGTATCTATGATATTACCAAGAATCAAGCTCAATTAAGTTTTTACTATAAAGGGAGATTGAATTATTCCTTTTGTAAATCATCAAATCAACTAAAGACTCGGACTTTTAATATGACAATCAACATCAAAACATCTACAGGATACAACCAAAATTTAAAATGCCCATGTAAAAATTTAGGGGGAAAATAGAGCTGAAGCACACAGTAAATTAAAGTAATAAAACTACTCCTAATGGTAGTAATATAGATGATGAAACACAACCACCAAATACTCCTTGGAAGAATTCCAACACGAGTAGATTCCAGTAGGCTGTCATAGATGGAGCTAATCTTAATTCTAAGAGGTGCTCTTCAAGCTGATCTAAGGGCTGTGACAGAAAAACCTCACAGCTGATTTAACTTCCCCTTTTAACATTTAATGAAAAAAGTGGACACTTGGAAGATACAGTTCAAAACCCACAGGATAGACATCTGTGGTTCCCAATTCAAATTTTTGGCTTCAAAATTCTCACCTGAATATATCACTACATTTCAAACACAATTGCCAAAAATTAGCAGTACAGTTCCCCAACGCTTCCCTAAAATGAATGGGAATAAATGGAAATAAAATCAGATGCCATTCATTGATTTTTAGGAATGCATTTGAGAACTTCTCTGTACTACTGAGATGCTCTTCTTCTAATATTACATCAAAGAAAAATTAAAATAAGAGCTCCATATCAGTTCTTTCCCCAAGTAGAATTGTGGTTATAGTAATATAAAAATATTCCTGAAGTTAATTAGAACTTTCCTGATTTTAGATTCAATTTACTTTGCCTTTTTATAGTTTTATTAAACATTAAATAACATTTAAAAAGAATGAAAAAACAAAGGATTTCATGAAGATTATAACTTTCCAGCGTAACATGCTGAAAATACTGCATTGCTACAACAGATTAAACAGTGAACTGTTTAAGAATGAAGACCAAGAACTTCAAACTATTTTTTTGCTTTTAATAAAATTAATCATGAACTTGACTGATTTAATCATGAACTTGATTCATTAGTATCAGTTTTCCTCAAAAGTGGAAAGTAAAAGAAATGATAGAAATCAGTTATTGTAACATAGGATAACTTTCAAATAATAGTAAAAGGGGAAAAATGAAAAGAAACCTAAAATTAAATCTTTATTTCAAGAATAGGTAACATTTGGCCTACCAGTTGTGTTGCAATTCCAGTTTGTATCAGGAATGGTGAGGCAACAAGTATTTTCTAATTCACTTGGAGAACCACATGTTAGTCATTCCTGTTGCACCAACAACAAGTTTAAAGTCAGGCTAAATAATAAACATTAAAACCTGCACTGAGAAAAGTTTGAACAAAGGTACAAACTCTGGTCATTAAAATTAGGTAAATATCGTAGAATTCAATGGGAACAACAAGACCATATAGTACATAGTAGCCCAGTGCCATCTATTTTCTCCTCACTGTTCCATCACACTGGAGAACAAACACTTGCAGATAAGAACTCTACTTGTCTAGACAGACTGTGCAATTTAAAATTCTACATCTACATATTTAAAGCATCACACTGCACAAATTACTTCTCCAAAGTACAGAACCAACAGAGTTAGCAACAGGAGTATGGACAGTGAAAGAGGAGTCATTGCACACACATATACAACATTTTCATTTTACAAGATAAAACCACACAAACCATCCTCAAAATTTGTGTCATAGGGTATATTACCTGTATTCTCCATAAAAACTGAATGGATAAAGAATGGTGGCAATTTTAGAAAACAGAATTTATGTGAAAGCAACCAAACACAATGTCCTATTACTGTAATAGCAAGATACAGGTGAAAAATATAGAACAGACTGTGGGAGTTTTCTCCCTAATCAAGTTTAAATTGCTTACGGCTGCCGTTGTCCCTAGCCAGAGAAGCTAGCTTTTAAATTTTGATATTCTCCAAGCGTTTTGGGAGTTATACTTCCAACTATTCTGATAAGTATCAGGTTGGGGAAAAAATGGTCATAAATTCTTGATCTCATGGATTAAAGAAATCAGAATATAGTACAAATCCTTTTAGGAATTTATGAAACAGCCTTAATCTAATCACTAATGTAAACATGATATAGAGAAGTTTACAAGTGAATTCAGGTTCTTTCAATTAAAAATAGTTGTGCTGAAATCTTTTTATGAGAACTGGTAAAGAAGAGGATAATTAACTCACTCTCACATCTACGGTAACTAACTCACATTTCCCATCTTTTTATGCAGTTCAAATTACCCCAGCATAAAATGTTATTCATCTGACTGACACCTGTATCTTCCCAAAGGGCAAAAAAATACAGAATGCACATAGTTAAAATATAATGGGGGAAATAAAATCCATTTGATCTACACAGCTGCTCCAATAAAATTTGGAGCCTCCAGAGCTGTTTTTAAAATGGAAATTAAATTAAAAAAATCAAATTGATCGTTGATACAGGACTGTGTAGATTACTTTATTTAACCTAGTACTATTTACCCCAGCCTTCATAAATCTGTAAATGAAGAGATTGAATCCAGTGTGGGAAGTGAACTTCCAGAAACCACTTTTCTGGCTTTAATTCTTGTTCCAGAGCAACAGAGAGATGTATCCACTATTTCTGTCACCTCCAAATTAGGCTAACAGTACTGTCCTTCCTCTCTCCTAGCTCCCCAATTAAACAACCACTCAAAGACAGAACACAAATTGCTCAGAACAGAATGAATAAACCTAATAATTATAGTGCTGGAAGAAAAGCTGAAGCAAGCCAGAGTGTCTTTGAACTCAATAAACAGAGAAACCTTGACATACATGTAGGGCTACATTTAGCAGAGGCCAAGGAGGCAGATGGTGTGAACTCCACCCATTTTGCCTGTACAAACACACTAATGAAAACCCATACCTGGCAGTTTAGCTTCACACCCTTGGCTCCACCTTTAGTGGGTTTATTTCCCAAGCATGCCTCCTCAAAGGAAAAATAAATGTTTTCAAAGAAGCTGCTTGCATTCTGGCAAGAGAAGATGATTGTTATAACTGTTTGGCTAGAGGTCCCCTAGTTTAACCACAAACTCACCTATGATTTAGTCTGACATTCTAAACAGGTCTGGTGCAAACAAGCTTTCTAAAGCAATCTTCAAGACTGAATTGCATGGGGCTTTAAGCTCTGAATCTTCTGGTAACAACCTTGGATGAATAATTAAGAGGACTCTTAAGCCAATATCTTACTGGGTGCTCTTCTTCAGCTGAGAGCTATCTCCTCTTCAACTAAGTTGTTAGAAGTTACATGTCAGCAAGGAACAGAACCAAAGCAAAAGGTAGGTTGGCAGGTGCCTTCATTCCTTTTTCTCACTGCAAGCTCAGTGAGCTGCTGGCAGAAAGAAAGATTCTTGTCTCGGGCCTGAATTAACCACTTACAGAGAGCATTTAAAATTTTACTGATGGATATAGCAAATAAAGGCAGGGTCTGCATGTGGCTTAGGGTCACAGAAGGTCCATTCCTGGCTTTGGCTATTCTTAGTTCCTAATTACAACATGGTGATGGTCAATGAAATAGCTTGCATACATGAAATCTGTAAAGTTAATGATATTGATTGATATTTCTTATTTCATGATATATAAATGATTTCTGGAAACAGAATGTTATGTTCCCATAATATAACATCCTGCAAACTGATACCACTACCATTTGAGTCTAACAAATTTCTTGTATCTGTTTCCTGGAATGTTAATGGATCACTTGCATTCATGTCACCAGGCAACAGGATCATGTTAAAAAGTGGCTCATGAGTGACAGAGTTTAAGAAGAGTGTCAGAAAATGCACAAGATCAGGAATGGGAGAAAGTACTACAATTCTTCATAGTCCATTGAACAAGAAAACTAAAGTCAAACCATTTGGCAAAATCTGATTTCTCTCCAGAGTAACACCCCAGAGTCAGCTGATAAAATTGTTGGTGCAGTATCTTTGAAGAGGTTCCAAAATATTAATCCTTCTTCTTTCATCATTATACTATACACACATGTAGAATAGATATAAGTAAGAAATAATTCAGCTGCAGACCAGGCCATCATACTTTAATTGCAGGAATGTCTGCTTTAAAGTGTTTGTGTCTCTCACAGCTTAGTGCCTGGCAGATGTGAGGGGCTGCATTCCCAGTTAGATGGCCACTCACCATGCCACACTAAAGGAGGAGTTGGGGAGTAGTAGTCCCAGCACATCTGGTAGAAGCAGCAGGACAGAGGAATGCTGGTCTGTCATAAAGTGCTTTCCAACCGCACAAAGGTCGTGAGCCAAGGAAACATACTGCCCTTCCAAACCTAGCCTCATCTTCTGCCCTGAAATTATTAACAACCACATGGGTATCAGGATTACTCATCTGTGCAACACTATTGAAGGCAGAAAATAATCAGGAAGAAGAAAAAGACAAAGAGGGAAAAACAGACAGCAGCTAAGTTTTCCACATTTTAGAAGAAATCTGTAACTTTAAAACAAAGAAACATAACTTCAGGAAAAGCCAAACAATTATATTCTATCATGCAAACTTATTTCTTTGATTAAAATAATGACTATTTTGATTTTTGCAACTTACCTATTTGACTTTGGTTGCAGATTATTTGTCACTCGTGATCGTTCTACGATGGGCATACATTTGAGAACTGGCTACCAGAACTGTCTAAAAGCAGAATTGGTGTAATGGAAAGATTCTGGCAAGCATTGCCTGTTTATGCAAGCCTTTTACAAAATCTACATGGCAATTAGCTCTCCAAAGGAAAGTGGATGGAAAATGTAATGTGTTGCATAGGTGGGTGGAGTAGGACTGAAACTGTCTTTTAACCCTTAAAATGATTCTTGCTAGCAACACTTTTTTCCTTGTGGGGTTTCGTTCTTCAATTCCTTGAAAGAAAAAAAAGAATGACTTCCATTTGGCTGTAGCAGCCTGAGAAGGGAAGGCCTACTCTGGGATTCTCCTAAAAGGTTGGCATTGGTTCTCCTTCAGTTATTATTCCATAGCAGCTGCTCCAAGAGGCTACCTCAACATTTTTTCCTTCTCCTTTCACCATAACTGCTTCCTTGAGTATTATATCTTTTAGTAGTAATCTCAAGAATAGGCAATGCCTATTCAGAAGCCATTCTGGAACCTCTCAGATTGAAGATCACATTAAAATTATTGCAATAAATACATACACAAAGATACAATTGGAGGGTGTCTATTAGAAGAGGAAACTGATCCCAGTTTGCCTATGCTTTATTTTATCTATAATTGGGTTTTCCTCTATAGCCCCCATGCTTTATTTATGCCATTAGGATGAACAGTGATCAGACTTCTGTGAAAGCAATACCACATCAGATGGAATTATACTTTTCCATGCTACCATTGCTAGTGAAATCATGTCAGTTGTTTACAGCAAGGTGATTTTTGTGCTGCAATCGTGTTCCACCTCAATTGTTTGTCTTCCTATGAAATCCTATAGAATTGATTGGGGGGGAGATTCATAAAAAGAAAGCAAAGAAGAATCTTGGGGTTAAAGGAATGAATTATTTTAATTCCATAATTATAATTTGACAACTTGACATTTGAAGCTTGCCTACAGAATGACATATCCAATAGCCTTCCAACTATGTTTGAAACCTTTCTTGCAGTTTTTTAAAACTTTATTTATTATTACATTTGTTTGTCACCCATCTTACAGTTCAAGGTGACTCTGAGCAGCCTACCATTTGCATGGGCAGTGATGGGCATGCAGTGGTGCAATTCAACAGGTGTTACAACCGGTTCGGCGATTGCGCGCACGCACCAAAAACGCATGTGCACACCATTTTAAAAAACCCATTTTCAGCTATAATACTTACCTTCTACTGCAGCCCCAGTTGAGTAAAACAGCTGAGGCATGGCAAAACTGCTCTGCCATGTGAATCAGCTATGCTCCAAAACAAGGAAATAAAGCACAGGAAAAGAGCAAGTGCGGGCGGGCAGGGCCAAATAATCACCAAATGAATTATTGGTTCTCCCGAACCGGTCCAAACTGGTAGAATCCCACCCCTGTGGGCATGTCTCAATATGCCCAATTAAAATCTCTGCTTCACAAGCTACATTGGTTGCCACTTTGCTTCTGGATGTGATTCGAGGTGCCGGTAGTCACCTATAAAGCCAAACATGGCACAGGGCCTATTTACTTAAGGGGCCGCTTATCTCCCATAGTATCTGCTTGATAGTTTGATTTGGTAGGGTTAACATACTCTGGGCTCCAACCAGGGGTGGGATACGGCAGGGTTAACTATTGGTTCGATGATTTACGAAGTTCAGTGATTTATGATGTGCTTCCCTGCACGCTGCGAGCAGACACCTGTAAATCATCATCAGCACGCTGCGAGCAGAGAAGCAGCCTTTGAAACAGCCCTCTTTTCCTGCTTTTTTAACTGCAGCTGTGCCTCGTTCGGCAGCTGAAGTTGAAAAATCAGGAAATAAAGATCAGGTAAGAGCCTGGGTGGGCAGGTGGGAAAAAACATCAGCAGACATAGAACCGGTTCTATGTCTGCAGCTCTTCAGAGCTACCAGTTCTACAGAGGTGGACAAAACCGGCAGAAACCCACCCCTGGCTCCAACAGTTAAACACTGTACCACTGCTGTACCACCCTATACCACTGCTTGTCCTCTGGAATGAGATCTCCCCTTCCTGGAATTTCGAAGGGCCTAAAATGACTCCTTGCTCAGGAAACTAGACTTCAGAGAGAATGACCGTTGTCCATTTCTTCCTTTCTGTTCCCTTCTGGGTTTTCACTTATTTATTTTGCCATTGTTGTTCCATTGTCTTCTGCTCTTTCTATGTTTCTGTATTGTTCTATTTTTAAAATGTTTTAACAACTGTTAACCTCCCAGAGTCCCGGGAGTTGGGCATTATATAAATTTAATGAATTATCATTAGTCATATTCAGGGCAAATTCTACTAATAAATTTAATATAAATTACATTCTGTCAGCAGTATCTATATATAGATTTTTTTGCTAAGATTTCACTATTATTTTTGTTGACTCCTGATGTATGTAATATTGCAGATATGTTTTATTCACCATGGTAATAATTATTCTGTCTTGGCCTTGTCTAGCTAAATCTTTTCCTGGAAGAAGCAGAAATAATCTAGTCTTACACCAAATTATTATACTGCATTGCCAGGAACTACATGGAACTAAAATAATCCTCTAGCAATGTTCAAATAGAAATTATATATTACCTCCAAGTGCATTGAATTGTTATTTGAATCTACAGGAATAACCAGCACAATTCCCTTTATGTGCTGTGTGAACCACTCTTAATGAATTCCTCTTAAGGCAATGCTACTTGAGACTAAAGAAGGATTTACAAGACACTTCATTCCATATTCCTCTTTGCACAATAGCAAAAACTTGAACACAAAACTGAAAAGAATATACACCACTGCAAAAATAGTAGGAAAGATGACAAACTTGTGGAATTGCTATTGCCAACCTACAAACACACCAGTTACTTTTGGATGCAAGTGAAGTGATGCCTATTCTGAATGTTTTAGGACTAAAATAAAAATTTAAAAATGACTGTGTCTTTTCCTCTTGCTAAAAGGTATGAGACAGCCATGACTGTGTTTTAGGAGACAGCTGGACCAGAAGAAGTTTCATCACTTTAAAGCCTTCTAGGGTATAGTATAAATTGATCAATGGAATTAAAAGTTTTGGGGCGGGGGGTATGGGGAAGTAAACTGAATGAAAAAGGGCTACTGAGAACAATTTAAAAATAGAGGTGTCAAGAGGCACCATATAACATCTAGCTAAAGCTAAATTCATCTTCAATTTCTAATACTCATCACGTAAAAGAGCCTCTTATTTTTTTAAGAAGTCTCACGTGCATATGCCCAGATAAGCTATTTTATGTAATTATCTGTATTTTGGATAAAGATGGTAAAAATAACCACACACTTGACAATGGCAAAACCATTTTGGATTGAAAACAAAATGATACACAGCCTTTGTGCTCCTTCTGAGTTGTTTGCTTATAAGAGAAAACGCTGCTTGGGAAAACGCAGTTCCACAGCACTTTCTCTGAAATGCTTGCACCATCAAAGGTTTCCTTGGCAATAGCTTTGATAAACTTGAAATGTTTTCTTCCATGGAATAATCAATGCCCAATTACACTTAGAAGCATTATTTTATTGTTAATGAGTTCACCAGTCAAAATCCCACTGGGAGAGACAATAACCTGCTGCTTTTCCTGAATCACTTACTGAACCTTCATGAATAAATAAAGAACTCAAACCCCCTATATATTCTATGCACTTCTATCATTCCATGTCTAGCTCCAAAATTATATAGATGTACAGAACAGTTCTTTATCTAGTCCTATTCTTCTCTTCGCTCTACAGATTTTATGTCTGCTGGAGATCTTAGAGAAAAAAATATAGTTATAAAGTGGTCTGGGAATTAACATTGGAAACAGCCTTAAGGTGGCTTCACATTTAAAATTTCTTTATAGAAAGGCACTATAATAATAATTTAAGGGGGGAAAAAGAAAATATGTAGATTCAAGAGGACTGCACTGGTACACATATTTCAGAGGACATATGAAGTAGAAACCTGACACTATAATTGGCTATTCATCAGTGGTGGGATTCAAATTTTTTTTCTACTGGTTCTGTGGGCGTGGCTTGGTGGGCATGGCAGAGGAAGGTTACTCCAAAATCCCATTCCCTCCCCACCCCACTAACCTGCTTTCCAGCTCTGTTCTCCTGTGCAGGGCAACAAAAGAAGACCCAGCCAATCAGCTGGGAGGCAGAGAACAGATGGGGTGGGGCCAGTCAGAGGTGGTATTTGCTGGTTCTCCAAATTACTCAAAATTTCCACTACCGGTTCTCCAGAACTGGTCAGAACCTGCTGAATACCACCTCTGATAGTCATGCAATCCTGACATGTAAAGCATCAGATGGGAACTGTATTGTCTATGTCCTCTGATTCCTCTTGCCTATAATTTAATGAAAAGAAACAGGCTGCCTTTTAAAAATCAGCCAATATATTGGGGATTTTGACAACTAAACTAAGATAGACCCCCACCTCCTCCATATTTGCATTTTCCTTACTTTTTCCATCTTTATCCATTTTAAACCAATTTTAATGTTACAATTTATTGTTTTAATGTTTTAGATGGATGTTTTACTGATTGTAAGCTGCCTAAAATAACCTCTAGATGAGATGGGCAGCCTATAAGTTTGATAAATAAATAAATAAATATAAACTATATTAGGGCTTTTTAATTAAAAACTTACAAGCTTTTATAGTTTGCTGTAAAAAACCAAATTCTCTGATGGGATTTGCTGCATTATTTATGGACGTAAAGGTGATCATCACACATACAGCAGAATCACTGCTGTGTATGATATAAATAGAATTCCTAATGCCTACCTGAGATTTCCCCAGGATATAATAAACAAAAATGCAGTGCATTAAAAAAAAACTTAACTTAAAGTCCCAGATTTATCATTCTGAAACCCCAGAACTTTGCTCTCCAGATTCCAACATAGTGAAGACTGCTTTGGTTAACAAAACCAAACTTCGGAGATTATCTACACTGAAACAGGAGCTTCAATTTGCAATCTCTCTTTCTCCAAGGCCCGGTCAGCTCAGAAAAACATTTGTCATCTGAACTTTGTACAGGGGGTAAACAGAAATACAAAGAGCCGGTACAAATTAAGGGGGAATAAATAAGGATTGTCTTCTGGAGAGACCCAGCTAGCTTGCTGTTAAGTTCCCCTTTCCAGCAAGGCCTGCTCCTGGGAAAGTATAGGCTGTTTTCCATATATATCTGCAAACTGTTCCATGTAATAAGACAGCTAATTAAAGGGAGGGCAAGAGAAAAAGACATACGCTGAAAACTAAAAAGCAATACTTATAAGAAGAATAATGCCTGGGATGGGAACTAAATTAGAATCCTAGAGAGCTGTGTTTATGGTAGTCCTGGAAGATCAGTCCAAATCAGGAAAAGAGAGGTAATTCTCAACAATCATGAAAATGCACAGAGAAGCAACATTCAGGGTGAATGTGTTAAAAGCCAATAATCTAAAGAAGACAATGTTAATTTAGGCAGCTCTGAGTATATTGTGTTTCCTGTTATTTACTTCAGAACAGGTATTTTACTTGGTAATTTCTAGTATTATGCTTCAGGTAGGTTTTATCTTTGATTTTTAATGAAACATTCCTCTGCTATTAATGTAGGCTACATCAGTTTGACTGAAAATGCTTTATGCTCCTGCTTTTAGTTGAAAAGCTTTAGGTATTGGTTTGATAAGTTTTATTTTTTAAGTATAATTTAAGAAAACATTTCCTTTGAAAGAGTGAGTGATTAACCTATGAAACTATAAAATAACCTTACATAGTTTGTAAGAAGAGAATTTTTGCCTGACATATATGCAGCAATAAAGTAGATTCCTGAATGAATCTCCCTGGAATAAGTATATTGCAGCTAGGGAAATGTCCAGTTAACCATCTTTATCTCATAGCAAGGGAAAACTCCCAGTTTACGCCAATTGATGACTATTTCAGGAAGGAGAACAAAGAATTGGTCACTCTGTATTTACTGTCCTTTTAATTTCCCAATTCGGCTTCTATGTTGTGTTTTAATAATTTTATCTCTATGGGGCAGTCAAGTTGTTTATTTATTTATTAGTTGTGGTGATTGATTTTATTCATTTTTAATCTTGAGTGTGTTTCTTTTTCTGCATGTAGCTTGTATCCTCATTGGAAGGAAGAGCAATAGTATGGTGGTCGCTAGATCCAAGTTTTCATGAAATACTTGTGGTTAAATTGGCCTTTGCTTGCATTTCTTGGCAAATGTGCCAAGATCGATTGGCACTGCTATTAGTATTAACATGAAATGCTGCATAGCTACAAACAAGGCTGATAATCTAGACCAGTGATCCCCAACCTTTTTTATGCCGCGGCCCGGTACTGGCATCAGCTGGGCGCCGCGCCCGGTACCAGCACCAGGTGGGCGCCGCCATCTTTTTGATGAAAAGTGCTTCCGGTGACTCACCGAAGCACTTTTTCATCAAAAAGATGGCGCGCTGTTGGTGAGCTTTTCCGGTAGAAATGGCCTTCTACCCGGAAAGCTCACCGAAGCGCTGGCGCCGCCATCTTTTTTCATGAAAAGTGCTTCCAGTGAGCTTTCTACCCAGAAAAGCTCACCGAAGCACTTTTTCGTCAAAAAGATGGCGGTGCCCAGCAACCAGCGGCCCGGTAGGAGTTGTTCCATGACCTGCACCGTCCCCGGATCCGGTGGTTGGGGACCCTGATCTAGACAACACCTTTTTATCTTACTAAAACACATTGCAAAAAAGCCTTAATCAAGGAAACCCATGAAGGAGGTGGAGGTTCCGTTATCTTTGGTTTATCTGGTTCAGTAGCCATTGAGACATGTATGGATGTTAAAAACTTTAGCTGATTTACAGACAGGGTATGATAAACTGAAAAATCTTGAATTGTGGAATGTTTGATGCAAATATGGAGTTGAAATTTGATGCAAATATGGAGTAGAAATTTGGCTGCTGAATGCAGTAAAAGTGATATAATGGGGGAAGTAAAGAATGTATAAAACCAAACATTTAGTGAACATTCTCAGTTTATGCATACTTGGTTATTTAATTTATTTATGGATAAATGGAGAGGAATGATTGTGGTGCCATCAGAAGTGTGTTGGTTGGAGAGTTAAGTGTATATGCAGTTTTGTATGCGGACCATGTTCAGCATATTTGTTGACTAAGAACTGAGGTGATTTCCAGTGAACATTAGATAAATGATACAATGTAAGAAGTCTGACACTAAAAATTAATGTATCAAAGACTAAGATAGCTTTGTTTAAGAGGGAAAATGGAATTACAATTTTATACATAAATGAAAAAGAAAAAAAAACCTAGTAGCAAGTAAATGAATTTGTATACCTTGGCTGACTGCTTACTAAAGTCAGCAAAAGAGAAGGACAAATTTTAAGACATGCACATGTTGTTAGAAAGATAGAAGAAATTATGTGGTCTGTTGAATGAATATAAATGAAAGTGAAGTGAAATTAAAATGTTTATATAAAAGTGTGTGCTTTTGCAACTTCCTATTTGAATTGGTAACTATCGGTAGGTATATCAAGAAAAACAGAAGTTAGTGAATTCATGGAAATAGGGTCCTTAAGTGCAAGTTATAAAAAAAAAAAAGGCAAAGAATGAATGGATACTGAATTGACATGGGTTGATAAAAAAAAGTGAGTGATTGTATGAAAGAAATATTTTGAAGTAGCTTGGTAAGATACAAATAGTCCCTGATTTATGTCCATTCATTTAATGATAATTTAAAGTTTTGGTGGCCTTGGAAAAACTGACTTACAATCTGTATTCACCACCTTGGCAACTGGCTCATATTTATGATCAGTTACAGATCCTATGGTCATGGGAGAATGACTTACAATCCTTTTTGCTGATTTCCTGTTGGATGTCTTTAGGCCAGCCACTGACTCTCATCTCACAAGATAGTCAATGTGGAGAAAATAAGAGAAGGAATCATCATACACACAGTACCATTGTAAATTGCACAAAATAAAAGTGGAATATAAATCAAATAAATACATTAAAATTTGCTGCAAGTCCATCATAAAACTTCTTGTTTAGTAGAACAGAAAGCAGAGTACCGATTTTGTAGTAAGGCACATAGGATTTGAATCTCCTCCTCGCCTCCTCTTTTTACTATTTAAACAAGTAATTCTAAAACATATTGATATGGTCTTGAGACCATTTCCATACCCAGCAGGATCATCTCCGAATTGTATGTTTAGGAAAAACAAAAAACCTAAAGCCATTTATCATTTACCATCAAAAGTAAGACAAAAGAAGATGTGGTTCAGCTGGTCAAAGGGATGGCAAGCAAACAAATGACCCAAAATAAATTAATTTTCCAAGAGAAAGCAGAAGAATAAAAATCAGACAGTGAAAAAGTGATTTTCCTGGAGCATCAATCTTAAAGAAGTGGCCATTCTAGAAGAAAAAAAGGTGTAAAACATTGGGTGTTCTACACCAATCTCCAGGAGACAGTAAGAAGAAACAAAATGCATTCTTCAGACAAGTTCACCCATTGCTGCTGAAGGGAAGGGCAGAGAGTACAAGCACAGTCTCAAAGCACAATCAAGACACCAGAACAATTTTTGAACTACTAGAAGCACAGTTGGAAAAAGAGGGTAATAGCAGTCACATGCAATCTGTGGAAGTTCTGTTCTCAGATATTCCATGGGAAGGAAGAACTTGTTCTAGGCAAAACACTGCTGTCTCATTTCTTGAGAAAGAAAACAGCCATTTGGGGTTATCTAACTCAGACTACCCTTCCACAATCAACAAAATTTCTCAGAGATAATTAAAAGATACATTAAAATAATATCCCTAATAGCTTCAGAAGTGAATTTCCATAGGGCATATCTGATAAGTGTGTGCCATCAAAATCAAATCATGACAAGTTGGCAACTGAAAGCTAGGCTCCCCCAACTGAACCCCAATTTTCAGCAGCAAACCATGTATCTTATGAGACAGATATATCATATAATTGCACAATTAGCAATTCTTACACACATACAGAGCCTTGAATTGCAGATAAAAATATGGCTTCATTTAATTATTTTTCAGAGTTCTTACTGTAATTTAAGAGACCCATTGCTTCTTATTTGAAGGAGGTCAGGAATTTACTATACTCTAATAAAGTAATCCACATATGGTCATCCTTTACTGTTCAAATTTCACCTGTGAAAGGAATTCCCTCTCAAAAATCATTTGGGTCATGTGAGGGATTGGAAATCCATTAAATTTTTGCCAATGATCTACCTTTGGACATATCTCTGTGATGTCTGTTTGAAAACTAGTTTGCAGTTGGCATTTTGGCTTTTACTTTTTGTTGAATTTTTAATGAGGCAAAATTGGGGCTTTAATTTCTAAGATATAAGCACCTTTCTCATCCCTTTAAAAAAAATTCAGAACAATTCTTCCTTTTGAGAGCAGGAGTCAAAGAACAAGAGCCAAAAACTTAGGGATATTGGCCACATAGTCTTTACTGTATAGATTGTCATGCTACAACAGCTGATAAGTAGCAGGAATCCAGCAATTCAAATCTCAACTGAGTTGTGTTATTATTAGTGATCTCTCTCTCTCTCTCTTACACACACACAGAGAGAGAGACAGACAGACAGACAGACAGACACAGACACACAGACACACACACACACAGGAAGTCAGTATAAGAGAGTTTAGGCTTAGGAAGCATAAAACCACAAATGTTTTCTCTGTAGTAAGTCCTACTGTGACCAGTCATACTTATTCCAAGCAAGTATGCTGAGATGGATCTGTTTATTCCAGCTAAGTTTGCATAAACTGGATGAAAATATGGGAAAGAGATAATTGAAATGTTGAACTGGGTTCTTTCCTCTTCCTTGCCACAAGAAAGTAAAATCTTGATACAAGACTTTTATGTTGGCCAGGTAAAAAGAAATTTCTTCATCCTTAGCCTATAGTAAATCTCACTGAATTTCTTAGTTCTTACTCCCAAGTAACTATGTTGAGGACTTCTAGTCCCATTCAGTCAGCCTTATTACTATCTTCTCCTTCATCTGTAAAGGTTAGTTATTGTACTGGAAAGATTGTCCATTTATTTATTTTGTGTGTTGACGAATGTTATATATGCCCAAATTAGTCAACTCAAAGATTCTTCATAAGTCTTTGCAAAGATGAAGGATCTTGATCTTTCAGACTGAATCTTCCTTAGAGTGAGGACTATGACTTTTTTCCTCACTCTGTTTCAACTATAGAATCTGCTTTCGTTATTTGAAACTTCCCACTCTCTGGGATTGTAAGATACTCTTCTTCCAGTTTCACAGGGAACTATGTGGTGAGAAAAAAGGGACAATCTTTATTTCAGACAGATACAACAATGCCTTTATTTGGAAAGGATGTCAGAATCATAAAAGTGTGCTGCTAGAAGGTATCAGAATTAGTTCAATCCTGTGCAAGGTGCAAGAAAACCAATTAAACCATTCTTGAAAAGCAGCTATCCAGCCTTCTCCTAAAAATGCCAAAAATAGATAAGATTATTTCATTATTTTACATCTCTTACCATCAGGAAGTTCTTCCTTAATATTTAAACAAAATCTAGCTAGCCATAACTTATAGCCATTATTCTGGTTCTATTTTCTGCAATGATTAAATTATTTATATATTTATTTACAAGGCTCATTAGCCGTTTCAAATACAACTATGAATAGCATATGATTCCAATTGTTGTAAACTTAGATGTAAAACAATCAAATCCCGCACTATCAAAAATAACCATTAAAAAAAACAGTATGGAAAAAAGGGAATAGTCACAATCAATGGGCCAAATCTTAAAGCATCACTCCTCACTAGAGGAAGCTGTCATAATATTCTGGCTCCTGAATTCTGATGGAACATCCATTCTCAAAGACTATGTTTTTGAAGACAGAAGGAACCATTGTTGTATCAGGGAAGAAGCTATTTCTGACAAATGATAGCCAAGACTGAAAAGCCATCTTTTTGAGATAAATGACTATCTTTTCTATGTATCTTTTAGGTTATGAACATTGAGATTATGTCCCCATCTTAGTCTTATTTTCTCCAGACTAAATATCCCAAGTTCTTTCACAGGGCATGTCCTGTGTTTTCACAGGATATATCCTGTATAATTTTCAACTTATTTCTCTGTTCTTATTCATTCTCATCCCATCTCCTAGCCCAGCGGTCCCTAACCTTTTGGGCACAAGGGACTGGTTCTGTGGGAAAAGGTTTTCCATGGACCGGAGGGGCAGGGTTTCACATGCTGCCTGCATCCCGTGGATGGGGCTTTGCTTATTTACGTGGACCAGTTTCTGGCATGCTGCAGCCCAGTACCAGTCCACGGACCAGGGGTTGGTGACCTCTATCCTAACTTATTGTGCTGGAAAGGAGATCGACATTACTGCAATCTTTATCCACTCCATATACCAACAAATTCTGGTATTGACTATTCCTGAATTCATTGGCCAGAAAAAAACATTAAACAGGGCGCATCTTGGAAACCAATTCTAGCAAATAGTTAAGTGGATTGTTTAAAGTAATCAGCAGTTGACAGGAAAAACGCAGATGGAGGCCACCTTGGCAACAGAACATTTATTCCATATGTTAGAGTGTGCTTGTTTCCTTTGCTACAAACCCACTTGCTTGCTTTCAATTCAACTTTTGAAAACTGTAGGGAATGCTAACAACAGGCAGCAAAACATTACAGCTATTCTTCATTCCCATAGCAGCCACAAAGCTGAAACAAAACGAGAGATGTGAGTCACAGGATTTCCTCAAATCCAGCTGCCTTCCTCACAACCATAACAAGAAGACAATGTCAATCATAACAGTTTGACTTCTCTGGTAAGACAAGACTACCCCTAACCAACAGCTAAATCTGAATCTTTTCTTCAGTGGGTCATTACAAAGCCAGCACACACCCCACTTCTTGAAATTATACTTTATTGCGGAGAGAGAATCCTTCTGGGAATCTGTGTGTACAAAAGACCACAGCATACTGATACATACACTCTGCGCTGCAGCCAATCAGTGCATTCTGCAGAGATTTGATGCATTACACGTTCAACTGCAGCACACTGCAATGACATCAGGACTGCATAGCTGGCTGCCCGAGACAGCAGCACAGCCAAAGGAAAATAAAGGTAAGGGGTGTGGGTGTTTGTGTGAACAATTTTTCTCCCATCAACTCCTCCCAACACAGAGTGGGTTCAGTTCCAGTCAGTGTTGCTAAACGTGAGTTTTTCTGCAGCACAAAGTGGCCACACATACTACCAACATGATCCCAGATGGCAGTCAAAAGAAGCAGCCTTACATCTGGAGATGATGAGTCTGATCAACTGCAGATGGTAGGCCTAGATGAAGGAAGAAATTGTACAGCCAAACACTAGAGGGAAAAAAACAACAAATGTAAATAGAAGATGTAGGCAAGAGGGGGGCTGCCCAAAAGAGATTACATCTGCTTTACTTGATAGCTGCTAACAAATGGTCACTACAAGATTGGCCAATCATTCCCAGTCATCACAGGGAAGTTCATCATCTATTTGTTTAGATTTACATTTGAAATTCAGGATTCCAAGAATGCAGCTACAGTTGTTACAACCAATGCTATAAGGAAACCTCCACAGCCATGAATGCAATAATTACTTTTTTCCAGCATTTAACACATATATGCTGTCTCTGATAGAACCTCTATGATATTTCATAAGTTTGAAAGTTAAGTATCAACCACTATTTGCCAGAATGCCAGGAAGAAGAAAAGAAAGGAAATGCAACACAAAGAGAGAAGAACAGGTGGTACAGGAGGGATAAGAAAAGAAGGCACAAAGCCAAGAATCTTATGGTTCCTTACTCAACACTAAAATACCCCTTATTTGAACTTGTATTGCATTGTGAACTCATAGCAAAAAAACCAAACAAACCACACACATACTTTTTCAGATGCAAGGGTGTGTCTTTTTGTACAGCATCTGAAAAAACAGGCCTTGCTTGACCGTAACTAGAGGCAGAACTTTGGCAATAATGCTGTGGGTGGAAGCAGAAGTTTGGGAAACAACAATATAGCAGCTGCATTATTTGCCACTTCCCACATCTGCATTTAAGCTTTCATAAATACCATTGCAAAATAAACAAAGGCAAAGGAACCCAATAACCATTTCTGAGCTCAGTAAATCTACAAAACATTTATGACAGGCCATGAAGTAATAAAAATGTCAAAATACTTACTCTATATGGAACTCAGATATGGAATTTATTAGACTGTTGGATTAAGATCAGATCAGATCAGTTAAGTAGAACGGAATTCAAAGAGTGATTTGGGAGACTTGGGGTAGGATGCAGTGTACGCACAATGGGGAAGATCTATGTACAAAGGGAGGGGAAAACCAGAATATGCACACACAGAAGCTGTTCTGTTCTACTTTTAATTAATATATAATGGGGGGAATCAATGGGATCTTGACCGGACCAAATCAAGGCATGAAAGTTCAATCAAGTCTAAGCAGGTTAGTTTGACCAGGTAGAATCCAGCTGGCATAAGTGAGTCAAATCAAACCAGAAGTCATATTGTGAGAAAGATGACAGAAACTAGAACTCCATGAGTAAGTTCGGGTGAACTTATCATTCCATCTCTTTTAGAGGACCTAGCTAGAAATATAAAAGGCCTTCACTTAATTCTTAAACTGCTAGGGGTTTATCCTACAACTTTGACAATGATGTCATAGATTGGGAAGACCTTGCATATGAAGCTGATTATGAATTCCTAGGGGAGAAATCTAAGAACTACCCACAAAGTCTTTTGTTGTTTTCTGAAAGATCTACAGTATGTAGTCACTGTGGGGAGAAAGTACAAATATGAAGAAAAAACTAAATTATGGCTTCTGTGTTCAAAGAGAAATGCTGCAAAAGTCTTTGCGATGTAAAGATTAATTAGATGGCACAGACAAGCAGATCATAAAGCTCCATTGTTAGAACACCCACATATAATTTTTCTAACATCATTCATGCAGCAGCATATTTGAAAAAGATTTGGTTTGCTTTAAAGGTGGATTGGAATTACATCAAAAACAGCTTACTAAAGGTAGACTGTCAGGTTTTTTTCCCCACTATCAGCTTTCTAGCACTTTCTAACTGCAAAAAATAAAATATGAAAATGGATTAAAATTAGCTCCAACAAAGAGCTAAAATGTGAAACTACCTTAAGATGATGGAAGACATCAGTATTCTATGGATATGCAAATTGTGTTTTATCTGCCCTAAAGGTAGGAAGGAACAAGCATGAAAAGATAAACATAGAATAACTAAAGAAAGGATTCTAAAGGAGGGACAAAATGAAATGTGCATGTTGAGGTAATTCCCCATTAGGAGAATGAGCGCGTACAGGGAGACGTATTGAGAGAAGTGTTTGAATAATACACACACAGCACACAGATATACTGTACAGTAAATGTAGGTTTTTACTTCCAGAAACGTTTAACCAGTCCAAACACAGTCCAAAGTCATTCACAGGTTAAATCAGTCAGTTTTCAGTCCAGGGATAATCTAATAACAAAGTCCAGTGTCAAAAACAGTTCAGTATCAGACTTACATCAAATCCAAGAATAGCAGTCAATAGAAGGAACAGCAATACTCTCCAACAGAAAGAAAACAGAGACTCACCCACACTCTCTTCTGAGACTAAGACTAAGACAACCCAGGTTTCTGGCTCCATCTTATGGCCGTTTGAGAAACCACACCCAATTACAGTTTTGCATTTTCTTAAAGATACAGTACTAAAATGTCTATCCTGGTTTATATATTGTCGAACCCAAATAGCTGTTAGGTGACTTATATTCCTAACAGTGTATGACAAAAATTAAAATATTTTTAAAATTATTTTAAGTAATTAAATTGAATTGAATTGCCCTGCAATTCAGTGAGTTGTCTTGCAGCGAGTTGGCCGTGGTGAGCTGTCCCATTCCGCATCTAGCCAGTGTTCTCTTTCACACAGTGGCCTACTAGATATATTTAGAAAGCCCATAAATAAATGGGCAGATCCTCTTCCATTGTTGTTCCTGTGCACCTAGTAGGTAGAGGTGGAGAGCCTGGAGTTCAGTAAAGCCTGGCATTCCACAAGCAATTCCAACAACAAGACACATTGACCAGCCTACAAACCCCTCAGAATCCAAACCAACCACACAACCAGTCAGAGGCAGCACCGACCCTCAACCAACCCATGCAACCTCCCCCACCAGCACTTCCCAAATGATTATAGAATTATAATTCAATAAAACTGGAGAGTCATAATGTGGTGTAGTAATTACACCACAATTAAGGTATCCTTCCAGGACCAGGGAGACCTAGACCTCGTCTTCAGCTGTGAAAGCTCAAAAGATGACTTTAGACAATTATTGTCCCAGCCCAAACTACTTCCCAGTTAGTTGGGGGGGGGGGGAATTGGATGAAAGTGTGCTGTTTAAATAATCATTTATTTTAATATACAAAAATAAAGAAACAAGACACCAAAATCAGAAAAGGGGGGAAAAGAAGGAAAAGCAGAAAAAATATCTTATAAGGCATATAAAAGCAGCTCAGTTTTTAAACACAGCATTAAGGCTTGAGCATTTGGATTTATATTGATTAGTCTTTCCATTATATTCATAGCCATTTCATAAGCAGAGAGTAAACGCATAATCTATCCAAGACTGTAAATATAGTGTGGCACTACCTTTCCATTGTAAAATTGTAATCTAAATGCATGGTTCCTCATAAATGAATACTGATAGATTTTTGGCATCAACAGTTAATTTGAAAATCAGATGCTAGATGCAACTGGCAGAATATTTCATCAGCATTCATAGTCAGTTATAGAAGCTTTATAAAGGAAGTTCTTAAATATATTTTTATAAAAGCATTACTATAAAGCTCTAACAATGTAGAAATAAACAACACCAGAGCTGGGAACTTCACGCAAAACAGAGATGTCATGGACCGAGATACAAGCAAGGAATTCCCCATGCTCATACCCTGGAGAAAACACTGGTATTTCAGAAATTACCCTAAGCCTAAATACAAAGCTACTACTGTACTAGGAATATTTTCAAAAGAATGTCAATTGTTTTATTGCTCCCATGAAGCCAACTATTCAACTGCTTTGAATGGCATAGCTAAATTCTATTTGTCATCCAGCAGATGTCCCAGTAACTACAATTTCTTAGGAGAGCAGGGGCCTGTGGATTTAAAAACCTGACCTTCAGCAAGAAGTTTTTTTTGTTCTCAAATATCCTATGTTCCAGGGAACACGTCAGACAGTCTGTCCCAAAGGGTGAGTTTAGTTATGGGAGCAGGTCATCAGGTTACTGCCACAGGTTACTACAGAAAGGGAAATACCATCATAATAGCTGCATAACCTCAGAGTAGGATTTGGGATTCAATGAGTAGCTTATATAAATGAGCAAAGTTAAAACACAAGTACTACGGTATAAAAGGTATCCATTGAAATGTACTCGAAACCTTAGGCCTATTTTTTTAAATTCTCACATTCAAAAATTCAGTGGGTAAAATTACATATTAATCCACATAAATTGGTGCAGAGCATTTATTTCATGCTGTCATCCCAGAAACTTTTAAAGCCTCTTTTTTGACAGAAGATTTGGCAAAGCAGTAAAAACAGAAACTTGCTCCTTTCTTCGTAACAGACTTCATCTGTGCTGAGTCACACACTGCACCTTATTTTGGAAGCAGCAAACAAAACAAGTGGAAACATGGCTGAACAATCCAATTAAAAAAAAAATGTTTACCCATCTTCAGTACGAGCTTAAAATATGAGAAAACTCAGCATAACTTCCAAGAAAATAAATCTCCTATTTTTGATAATTATCAACTTAACAAAAATGTATTATGAACATAGATGTGTATTAAATATTTCATTTCTCCTCCATGTTTGCCCCTGTTGGAAAGTACAAATGAATGGATCAAAACTAATCCTATGCAGCATTTGCCTTGATTACTAGAGAAAGAGAAAATAATGAATAAATCTGTATAGTAGGACAACAGAAGGAAGAGGTACAAAATCTTTCTCTATTCTTTTATTTGAATTTCCAGTGAAACAGCAACCAACTGTAACAATACTATGCCATACCTTTTAGAAGTTAATGGTTGATGTTAATACACAGCTTCACAAAATTCATTTTATAGTTGATCAAAACTAAAATCCTGAACAGTTACTAGATAGTTACTGATGAATGAACAAATATAAAAGACAGCTAACTCTTAAAATTGAACAGCCCCATCCAATTTGGTGTCCCATCATGATCAAACAGCCCCAGATATGGCTAGCAAGAAGGATGGAGTCATTCATTTATAAGGCAGGAGCTTTGCTTCCTACTGCATACTCACATTCTCAGTCATCCAGGTCATAGTCGTCCCAAATGTGCTTTTTCAGGAGGCAACTGGACTTCGTTTTTTTCCTTTTGAAGATGTTTTGCTTCTCATCCAAGAAGCAAAACATCTTCAAAAGAAAAAACAAGAAAGTCTAGTTGCCTCCTGAAAAAGCACCTTTGGGACATCTATTGCAGGGGTATCAAACATGCAGCCCGTGAGCCAGATACAGCCTGCGCAGGCCACACCCACCCGAGCTCCACAAGGGCAAAAACAATCTTGATATGTCATAATACAGACCGCGATGCAATCAGATTTAACACCCCTGATCTATTGGGATGAAAAATGAGGACAAGAGAGAAAAAGAGATGCCTACTTTTGTTGTAAGACCCATCTATTACTGACATATTACCCCAAGAGACTGCAGTTCCTAATAGACAAATCTTATCTTTAAATGCAAATACAGGTAGTCCTCGACTTACTACTATTCATTTAGTGAACATCTGAAGTTACAACAGCACTAAAAAAATAAGTGATGACCATTTTTCATACTTGTGACTGTTGGGAGCATCCACATGGCCACATGATCAAAATTCAGGCGCTTGACAACTGGCATGTATTTATGACAGTTTTCTGGTCCTATGGTCATGTGATCACCATTTATTTACCTTCACAGCCAGCATCCAACTGGCAAAGTCAATGGAGGAAGCCAGATTTGCTTAACAAGGTGCATAATTCACTTAACAATTGTGGCAAAAAAGTTGTAAAATGGGACACAACTCACTTAACAATTGTGTTGCTTAGCAGTGGAAATTTTGGGTGCCATTGTGACTAAAAGTCAAGGACTACTTGTACTTGCAGTGTTTGACAAAGGCATCTAATATGAGCAAAAAACAAGGTGACTCAATGAAAATATGTATCATAAGCAAGATGTCAGGGTTCCTGGAATGGTATCATCCTTTAACTTTTTTTCCTTTGGCTGATCCTAATGGAGCACAGGAAACCTGCCGAGCATGGATTTGTTATACCAGTTTTTGAGGACAACATCAACAGTCCTTATTAAAATTGAAACTGGAACAATATCAAACCATAATATCACACAGAGAATATCTTTTAACAGCTTTTTGGGATTCCTAGCTGAAGCAAAATGGTGCAAAATGGGTGGGTCTGTGTCACATATGTGGAGAAAACATACGGTTAGCCTTTAAAACTGTTTTCCCCCCCTTATATCAATTTAAAGGCTTATACTAATAACATTATTACATTTCTGTTTCCAGGTTCAAGATGGAGACAAACACCATCCATGATATTTGGCAATTGCATGCCAAAATTTGGTGGCACAATGGGCATATCTGGAAACTACAATAGACCCTCAGGTTGCAACCCTAGCCTTCAACAATAATATGACAATATATTTGTTCAATAAAGAAATAGAAAAGCTATTCACAACTAAGATGCTTGCACTTAGCTATCAAAAGTATCATTTTTCAGCAAGCATGTAGAATGTAGAAATCATACCCAAGTCCTCTATGGGTAAGGTTCATTTTACTCCCTGGAAAGTAATAAAACATTTGAATGTCAACAATTATATGACCAAAGCTAATCTTACAACCTACAGTAATTCAATTTTACAAGAGTTGGTAACTTTCTCAAGCTATTTTAACCAGGAGCCTATGTAAGCTATATTAAATATCCTTGCCGATGATAGCATTTTTCATCTTCAGAGATAGCAGAAGCTTTATTCTTGCAAATAACAGATACACCTGTGGTTACATCTTAATGATTTTATCTTTGCTTGTTAAACTAAAATATGAAAAAGCTTTTTAACCCCACGCAAAGGACCTTTCCTCTTTTTCCCCCTAATTCACGGAAAGAAGTTGGGAAGTCTCTACTAATATCTTCCTGTTTTATCTATAGCAGGAGCTATGAGTATCACCTTCAAAGATCTATGGAGTTTCTCAGTCATCCAAACATGGTTGTCTCAAAAGTGCTTTCTTTTAAGCAACTGAAAATTCTGTTTTTTCTTTAAGACGTTTCACTTCTCATCCAAGAAATTTCTTCAGCTCAGTAGTGAAGAAGAGAAAGAAAGAAGTTCAGAGAGAAAAGTTTTTTTTAAAAAAACCCTCACAGATCTTTTTGCAGATCTTTTACCCAAAACCTGTATTGATCCAGATACTGCAGTCTCCAGGAATTAATGAATGAATTAAAAAAGATTGCAAAATGTGTGTGTGCGCTAAAAATCAATGGCCAACTAATCAATGAGTACAGAGGACTAACCACAGGATTTCATCAGTCTGAGCACCTTCTTATTTTCTTGCCCTGAAACCATGCTTAGCACTATCTCTACCCATCGGCAGGGAAGTCCACAGGCTGGCCTGGGAGTCACTCTTGGCTCCTAAGGATAGATTGCTTATTTTTAGGTATGAGAACTGAATGAGTCAGCAAGTATCCCTCACTCTCAACACTTAAAAAGCTGCTACATATTCCCAGTTTGGGCACAGCATCGAAGAAAGAATTTTGAATCTGGGATCAGTGCCCTAATAATACGTGAAGACATGAGCAATGCAGCAATTTGTTTGTCATAACCTAGAGAAAGAGGGTCCTACTTTAAGAAGTAATAACTTCATTATGGGAAAATCAAATAGTGAATGACCTGGTATCTAACCCACAGCAGTTGATGGCATAATAAATATGCTAGTTTTACATTAGGGGGAACATGTTTTCAAATTTATGCAGGGTACGAAAATACAACACAATATGCCTCGTGTAAACTGTTGGTGCTGATTTCTCATTTTCTGATTGGAATCTCCATTCTTCTCTGTGCATAGTACAACCATGTAATTAGCAGTCATTCAACTCCAGTTGGCAACGAAAAAATATGACCAGGCAGCAAAGATATTGGTCTACAAGTTCTGCCAGCCTTTAACTGGTAAAGGAATTGGGACACAGATGGGGGATAGCAGACCAATACGCCACCAAGTCTAAAATATGGGTTTTCTTGGTTTGGACTGCTGTATTCTCTCCATGTATTTCAAGCAACCTTGTTATCAACAAGCACAATAGCTAACATTTCTACAAAGCAGATAGGACCTGAGAAGTTGTTGACAGCTTCAGGCCTTCCTATCAGGTGAGAGGTTAATTCTGTAAACAAAGTCAGCCAAATTCTTTTGTAAGACAAGTGGGCAACTACCACCAAACTGGTTTTACTAAAGTTATTCTGCCAAAAGATAACTAACCTGAAGTGGCTAACTATGAGGACGATGTTAAAAGTCACAAGATAAAAGAGGCAAGGTTCATTCATTCATGAGTGTAGGGACCAACTATTTTTAAATACACTTTAGATCTCTTTATAGCTGATTTAAATGCTAAGAATGGAATTCTGAATTCTTGTATTTCCAGGAAGATAATATAGATTTCTGCTTGGATTTCTAACAACTGTATAGTTTTCAAAAGTTAAAAACAAAAATTTTCCAAGAGTTTATTAGGGCTTTGTTCAAAATGTTGCCATTTTAATTTCAATTTAGTTATGACAAATCGTTAGGATTGTAGTAGAAGGACTACACACTTTGAAAGCCTTCTTCCTAAGAAATGATCTATACAGAAAAGCCAGATGGCGTCTCAGACAATCAAAATTCAATTCCTGCCTTGTCTCCATCGGCCTGAGTGCCAGTACCAACCCATCTTCATATTATTCACAAATATTCCATGTAACATATATTCAAGAACCATTGTTTTGCCCATCAGTTGTTACCAACATTGGTCTGCTTTCATAGCCAAAACCTTTACCTTATGAATTAAGGCACAAAAGCCCTCTGATCAAGTTAATTAATATATATATCAACAGCAGTACATTGAGTGTTGTTCAAGTTAGATAATACATATGCCAGGTAGATTTTATCACCATGGGATAGTCCACACAAACCTGAAATTGGGAAGTAAAGGTACATTTATACTACTTGAAAAATCTGTAACTCCTCTCTAAAAGTGCAACTAGTTTTTAAAAGATGGGCGGAGGGAGAAGGAAAAGAATACAAATGGATCTCATTAAGAATTCAAAAAGCTTCTTACCATTTTTGATAACTGCTATCAGTCAAGTCAGCCTCCTAATACTCATACTGTGAAGTCACTGCTTTCACAACCAAGTTTCCCTGGCAGACAACAAATTGCCGGGCATGGGGGAGGCAGGAGGAGATGAGACAACCATCATATAGCTGCCCAGAAAGATGGATTAATAAGATTTGTAAAGTTAGAGTAGGCTTTCTCATTCTTTTAATTTAAAAATGATATATTCTCAAATGTTATTAGAGTCCTGAAATTAAAACTGAGATTAAATGTTTGGGTTTTGTTTTAAAATGATCATAAGCATCATCACGAAATTTACAAAAAGATTCTGTATGAGGAAAATCACACATGTCCACTTGTATAAGACCAAAAGATATCTGACTCCTGATCTACAGACTCCAATGACTACATTTAACCTTTTGCAGAAGTCTTGGCATTGAATGTCTCATTCTTTAAGACTGAAACCATATATAACTTTTCTCGGTATGCTCCACACTTCTTGTTTATGAACCACCCTAGATTTCTCAACAAGACCTTTCAAAGTTTCTTTTTAACCGTTAAGCACGTAGGCATCCCTGACCTACTCCCCAGGCTGGACTGGGGCCACATAACTTGGGAGCACTGCTGAGTGCAATAAGCTTCCTTTTCAAAGAAGTAAGAAAGAAACAAGGAGACAGATACCTGCGTTTATTTGTTTTGAGCCACCTACATACGTTGGATACAAGATGGGCAGCAAATAAATTTCATAATAAATAAATAAAATTTATTTACAATGCTGATCTACATGGGAATGCTTTTAAGACTCACATTTTAGGGATTATGTAAGATGTGGGTTAGCTAGGCTTTAAGAGAAAAACAGATATTCTAGGGAACTTTATATTTTCCAAAAATGTTATTACCCAGCAAATATTTCACAAGTCTGAAATTGTTTACTATCACCACAAATCTGGATGGGATCAAGAGTGAGATTCTCCCGGTGTAACAACCGGTTCACTAATTGCGTGCTTCACGTGCATAGCTATTGTAATTGCTTACCCTCAATGTTACTTCAGGTAAGTAACACAGCTGAGGCATGGCAATCCGCTCTGCCGTGCTGAGCAGATATAGGTGAATACAGTGCAAGGGTGGGCCGGTGGGCCCACTTAATTGTCAGATCGAACTGGTTCGGAGCCAGCTGATCATTGCAGCTAGGGGTTTGCCCAAACTGGTCCAAACCAGGAGAACACCCCCACCCTGGATGAGATACCTGTAAAATCGGATGCCAAAAGAATCAGCACAATTGCTAAGCTAACTATTATGGGGGCAAAAAGAAAGGAAACAATCTGCTTGGGTGATCATAAGATTTAGTAGTATTTAAAAAGATGGATTATTCATGCAAAATCATTCTTTTGTTCCATTCTATGTACAAAATACCGATCCATCTTTGGTTTTCCCTACTGGTCTGTCAGTAGGACAGATTTGGACAATAGCATCACCTTGCTTGGCTTTATGGGCATGTAAAACAGGAGTCATAAAATAGATGCTCACTGTCATACTAGTTAGTATGTGCCATGACATCATCATCATCATATCATCACACTGTGTCTTTTTTTCTTCATATTCCATATGAAAGCTGCATAGTTTCTGTCTTTTATCTTTCAGATTTATTTCAGAAATAGCATAAAGAAAGAGTGAGACTGGCATGTATGAGTCTTTGTGCACAAGACACAAGAATCTTTAAGAAAAGATTCTAATCCCATGGAAATTTTATTATCTCTGATATTAAAGTCAATAGCTATTAATTAAAGTATCAGTTGTTTTTATTAGTTTAGCCTTGGAATCTTGGCAAGGAACAAAAAGTCATCTCCATTGATTAAGTAGAGGACAATATTTTTCTTGATCTTGTGGATGCTCAGGCAGGTAGCCAAATATACATATAGAAATATACACAACGAGATTTATAAGTAAAGGTGTGTGTATGTGTGTGTGTGTGTATTTAAATATCTTTTTCTGCGTCCATATCCAGCTTAGTAATCCAGTGGTTCAACAGTCAATCCCTCTTCCATTTGCTATAGAGAAAGGAGATATCTTTTATTTTAGAATAGAATAGAATAGAATAGAATAGAATAGAATAGAATAGAATAGAATAGAATAGAATAGAATAGAATAGAATAGAATAGAATAGAATAGAATAGAATAACAGAGTTGGAAGGGACCTTGGGAGGTCTTCTAGTCCAAGCCCCTACTTACGTAGGAAACCCTACACCACTTCAGACAAATGGTTATCCAATCCCTTCTTAAAAACTTCCAGTGTCGGAGCATTCACAATTTCTGGAGGCAAGTTGTTCCACTGATTAATTGTTCTAACTGTCAGGAAATAGGAACTGAATAAGTTTATAATTACTATAGGAGCAGATTATGGAAAGCAGAACACATGTGTTTTATTGTAATATTGGGCTACAAATCCCATTGTGTTCAGTATGAACATTGTCCAGGAATGATGGAGACTGCAGCTTAAATCACCAAGACCCAGATAATCTATTTTTAGCTATCACCAGGAGTCTCTGAATACTGTTGGATTTCCTTGTTCATAAAATACTTTATTTTGAAGAATGCAACATTTTAAGACTATTGTCTATAACATTGCCCTTATGTTTAGAACCTCTAGTCCAATGAAATCATGTATTTTTCATTCTTCTGAAAACTTATCAAATTTTACAACTCCATTTCTCTGAAAGTCAATATGATTGTTGAGCTGTGATCAATATTTAGAAATGCTTGAATGGAAAGGCATGTTGGAATATCTAGAAATATCTAGAAATGCTTGAATGGAAGTGCATATTTTGCTTTTAAATTGCTTCTATGAATAAAAAAATTGAGTTGACAAGGAATATAAGTTTATGTCAATCCTGTAATTATGAAATATATCCTGCAAGTATTTCTTCAAAAGAAGAAATGGAAACAATCCAAAGTGTCAATATGCCTCAGATTACTAAGAGACATTTCTGGCAACAAAATATTGTATTTTTCTTCTTTCGGCCCTTCTATGATTTTCCAAAGAAACTACCAGTATTAACTTCATCCAATATATGTTACCAGATTTTCAAAAGAAGTACTGCATGGTAGAGCTAAGAATCCTTTAGGCTTTTATCTGAGATGGATATACTGTATTATTTTGCAAATTATCTGAAGAGAATATAATAGTAATCAGGCAGAGATGTGTTGCAGACTGAACCTCAGCTCATTAAAAAGCAGATGTTGAATACTGTGGATATATCTCAGACATGAGATCAGCAGAATTCAGTTGTGTTGAAAAGAGGGTATGGCTGGTGATTTTGCATGGAATGGCTTAAGAAGTAGCATATGGAAAAAGCAATGACAAAAATTCCCACCTACCCACTTCCTTCTACAGGAACTTTCCACAGGACACTGCAAGAGAAACTCTTCTATTCATAAAAACAAATCTGGCTCTAACTATTAAAATCAGCCACAACTATTGTTCTTTTTTCTATCCCAAATCTCCTTATCTTTTGGAATTTATACCAAGAAAGACCCACAATCCACTTAAGAGACAGCAGCACTTCTAGAGCTAGAAGTAGTACAACAATATAAATATTACTGTAACACTCCAGGGACTTATAATCCATTAAAGCCCCATCATAGCCAATCAGACAAATGATAGACAGAAGCTGGCACATCTCAGCAGGCAAAGCTGGCAAACTCTGCCGAGATGCACGTAAAGGAAAAAGAGCACAAGACTCGAAGACTAAGAGTCAAACTATGAATTATATAAAACAGTCAGTACTAGAACTCTTGATGGTATGTGTGATTTTATTTTAACGCAGTCACACGAGGATCTACAGTTGATCACAGCAGTAACCCTGGAGATTCTTCTTCTTACATCCAAGAATATGATGCTGCTATCAAGCCCTTGGGAAAAATAGAGGGACTTACCAACTGCATTTGGGCTGGACTGAAATGCTGGGCTTTAGGAATGCACAATCTACCCAATGAATAGAAAATAACACAGTAATTAAAGCAGACTGTTTTAAGTATTACCTCACCACCACACAAATCAATATAAAAGCCAAAAAGATTCAAACCCCAGTTGACTTTTAGTAATGCTGCTTAATTAGCTACCCAGTACTACATTCTTCTGGGTGGAATTGTACTGTATATGACCTACTTGAAAAGAAAGATGGTATCGGCTAGAGTTATGCAAATATGAAGTTTTTCCAGTATTACAAAAATATTATTTGTCTATCTAAAAATGATACTCTATTAACTGCCATTTGGTGACTCTAAGGTAGAGGTGTCAAACATGCGTCATCATGGCATAGTCATGTGACATATCAGGACTTTTATCCCCTTTGCTAAACCGGGTGAGGGCAGGGCCAGCACGTGATACATCTGGCCCATGGGCTACGAGTTTGACACCCCTGCTCTAGGGGCTTAACTTTTATGGAAGACTATTGTAAAAATTACAAGACACTTTTAGTCATATTTTACATGCGTTTAAAGGAACAACTAAATAAAATAACTTCCAGTTAGGCTCAGAACTATATTTGGGAGAGAAATTGTCTTTTAACTCCTTAAACAGCAACAACAACTACAAATCCAAAAGACAGAACATCTGTTGAGACTACAGCAGAGTATTCAGCCGGTTCTGACCAGTTCTGGAGAACCGGTAGTGGAAATTTTGAGTAGTTCAGAAAACCGGCAAATACCACCTCCAACTGGAGATTTTACAGTATCTTCCCCAGCCACACCCACCAAGCCATGCCCCACAGAACTGGTAGTAAAAAAAAATTAATCCCACCACTGGACAACAGCATTGGGAAGGAGACCCACCAGCTCACCCAAACACATAAGCTTCAACTCCCAACATTCCAATCACCAGGGCCATATTCTGGAAGCAAAAGCTTGCTATCAGATTGGGAAAGGCTGATCTAGTCTGCTTGTCTTTCAAATTTTTAATATGGTACTGGGTACTTGTAGTAATATACCAAGAATCACTATAACCCATCATCAAATATTAGATTTGAATCAGAAAGACCAAGTTAACCATGAAAGCTTATTTAACAAGTCATACTGTTCCCAGACTTAAGTCCTGGAGAACTAAACATGTTTTTAATGCCTTCCAAAAGTCAGGCAAGGTTAAGACTAACCAAATTTTAGGAGGATGTTATTCCAACTAGCCTTCCTTTCTTACTGTTTCAAATAATAATTCCTGTTGATAAATAAGAACTTCTACATGGGTGTGAGATATATTGCTGAAATTGTCATTGGTACAATGATCCTTGAGTATTAATTTGTGGCTAAGATATATGTGTGAATGTCCTTTCCTTAACTAACCAATTCTGTCTCAGTTAGTGTTGAAGCTTTCTAGCTTCGCAGGCTTCAATTAAATCCTAGACACATCATGAGGACAGGTGAAAGGGCTTCAGAGTATCTCTGCCACCCACAATAAAGTAAGCTTTTGAAGAAAATTTAAAACAATTTCTCAACCATTCTGAAAATAATATTAAAAACAAAAGGAAGAAAATACTGATGAAATTCCAAGGCAAATTTCAGCTAGTTACTTTGAAGGGCTGAGTACTGAAGCTTGTTTTGTGAAATGTTTTAATAAAATGATGCCAGCGAAATATAGAGAGATATTTTGCTGGACCTATGTCCCCAGAGTAAAGGAACATTACATTTCATTGAGCACCTGGAGATAGAATTTCCACACCTATAAAATTAGCATTAAGCTTCTTATTTCATTTTCCAGAGATTTATCCTTGTTATTCTGCTGCAACTAAAGCAATCAAAGCTTTGAGGCATCTAAAAAAAAAAAAAGATATTCTCTGCTAAATTTCACAGTTGATCTTGTGCCTGAAATGGTCTTAGAATCACTAGGACAACTCAGAAACCAAGCAAATGCCTGTCTTTCCTGTTTCCTGCCACATAAAGTAATTTGCCTAGGGAAAAGTTTTGTTCATGCAGAATTTAATGTTTACTGGTAGCCATAAAAATAAAGAGCAACATTATACATTATAGCCCATTCTTTACTCTTCAAAAAATCAGGGTGGAGAGTATATCCTTCCTGTCATAAAACTGCCCAAGCAGATTTCAGACAACTTACATATTAAGGACTTTGTGCCGATTAGCCAGGCTTCCCTCATATGTATTTTAAAGAGGATCCATAGATCATGCATTTACAATTCTCCTGTGCGGAATGTCCTTTTGAGAAAGCTGGAAGAGGAACACAAATTCCCTAAACACGATTCCTTCATATATTTTTTTAAACGGCCCACTTTTGATCTGGATAATGACATATTGGAGAAGTACATTTATCACAGTCTAGCACACATTTGTTATGTCAGTTAAAAAGTCCCCCAAAGCAGAGATTTGCCAAACTCCTTCCCCCTATCTATTTTTTACTGCTAGGAAAGTTCAGAGACTAATAAAGCAGCAGGCCGCCAGCTCTTCTGGCAGCCTTGATATATATACATCATGGGGCTTATATACTGTACATCCACATATACATTCACCCAGGGGGGATGATGATGATGATGGGACACTACTGTCCTTGTTTTTTCCATGGGATGAGCTTCCCACCAGTTTAGCTACAAAGAAACAGCCTTCACTTTCCTCAATGGAGAAGGCTGTTGGGAGGAAAGCAACACCTCTCTTTTGCAAATCTTTCAAATTCACTTTCTTGAAGTTCCTTATTGCCAAAGGTGATCAGTTAGTTGAAATGCTTGCCTAGAATAATCAAACATTTTCCTGTTATATAGTTGAAGGGGGAGGCAGGGCGCAATAATACATAAATTTAGAGAAAATATTTTGACTTACAAACTCCAAAGTTTTTTTCAACTTCATTTCTTAATTGGAAAATTCTCAACCTACATTCTCAATCTATTTTTAATGAGCAAAATGATATATGTACATGAAAGAATGTTACTGTACAATGTCCTATGCTACCAAAAATATTATGTTATCAAGATGGAGCCCCTCCCTAATTAAACACATCCATTCCACTCTTCTACTGAACAAAAAGTAACTACTTTTTAAAAAATCATCAGTAATGAACAATATTGCTTGGATTATACTCACTTAGCACTAAATAAATTACTTTTTTATTTTGTACAAATTCTACAAATTGTTCAAAGAAACGGAATTTTGTTTCCTTTTCAAAAAGTTACTCAAGAGAACATAGACTTTATCTTATGGTTACTGACCACAGGACCAGAATGTATTAAGATCAAAGATTATTCCAGTCAAATAGAACTGGTTATCACAGAGTTTGTTGACTGAGGTAACAACTATTTCAGCAATTGTCCAAATGCTTAAGATGTATATGATGCTGACTGCACACACAAATAGTACTAAAATAGTGAATTCATACATGTAAATATACCCATTTTGAATGCTACATTTTGCAAAGGATAAAATTGGTTAAGAAATGGTACAGCAAGTAAGAGAAATTAAAGCAATAAGAGAAAAGGACATATAGCTAAAGCTGGTTTACAAGCACATTGTAATTCTATATTTCTGTCTCTATAGACTATACTTGCAACTATCACATCCAAATGCTGTTTTATACATTGCCCTTTATTCTTTAAGCTTGTCATCTCCCCTTTTCAAGATCTCATCAACTTCATCCAACCACAACTTTCTTTGGCTTCCTCTTCCTCAAGTAATTCACCCTCATCCTCATATATTTTGGTAATTCAATCTCAGTTGTTCTCTCACTACAACCAAACACTTGAAACATATTTCTTTCTATTTTTGCTCATTTTTAACTGAATTTAAAGTGGATAGAAAGACACTTTTGCTTCTTTCCACAAATATTCCTTATAAAATATTTCAAACATGCCATTACCTTTCAACCAGTATTTGCACATCTTATAATATTTCCATCCATTGTCTATTATCAGTAAACATATTAAATCTATCAAGATACTTGCTCTTTTATTATTGGTATAACTTGCAATTATGCACTTGATTTTCATCAAATATATGTATTTGATCCATTGATTTTGAGGTCCATATTTTTTGCTATGTCATCCATGAGACATAGAAGGTCTTGGGAATCTATAAGCATAGTGTTGCTTCTTTTGTATTCAACAAATAACTAGCCTAAATTACAGGTCCATTTCCTCACTCAAAAATCTACATTGTCAGTACAAGTAAATAAAGATGAACAGCAGATGATGAACTGTCTTCTAGTCCGACCCCTTGCTCAAGCAGGAAACCTATACCATTTCAGATATATGGCTTCCACTGATTAATTGTTCTGTCAGGAAATATCTCTTTCGTTCTAGGTGGATTTTCTCCTTGATTAGTTTCTATCCATTGCTTTGGAGAATAGGTTTACCCCCCTCTTTGTGGTAGTCCCTTAAATATTGGAACACTACTATAGTTCAGTAATATCTGGGAAATCATTAAGTTCCCCATCCATTCTGTGGTTCTTTATCAGCATTTAGAATTATTACAAACACAGAGATACAGAGAACAGTTATACAGTGAATTACACAATGCTTTGAAAAATGGGGGGGGGGGTAATTTACATTCTGGATAAAAAGTTTGTCTCTCAACAAGACAAAAGAAAAATTCTGACTCTGTGCAATTAGCATGGTAGAAAACCATTACAGTAATGTCTGATATATTTAGTAGCACCAAAATTTATTACACTGACAAAGAGGATAAATCCTCTAATGTGCCTCACAAATCAACAACAGATTTAATAAGCCAGCATAGTAGTTAGGCAAAGAGCATTTCTACAGCTCATCTTACAACTGGTAGCTCATCTGTGCTGCTGTAGTCCATCTGCCCAGTTCCCTGAAATATCAGGCAGAAGAAAGTGGATTCAGTTGTTTGTTGTTTGACAAAAGCAAGTCAGTAATAATAATAATAATGATACCATCTAGCTTGTTAATCTTTGAATGATGATGATGACCAAGTCTCTGAACTGTGAACAGACATTTCATTTTTTCCCATTCTTTGAAATTCTTGTGCTTCTCTTCAAGAATTGCTTGTCACAGATGGTTTACCTTATTACAAAAATCACTAAAATATCACTGAGTTTTATCATGTAGCCTTAGGCAAGTTATTATTTTTCATCCTATATTTCCTTACAATAATGCTGCGAGACCAGAGAACTATTGTGAGATTTTGGAGGAAGAACAAGGTGCACATATAAGAAAATAAATGATATTGGTGTTCGAGGACTGCATTAGGGACAAAGTGATCCTCCTCAAAAAATAAATTAATCAATTAAAACATCAAAATAAGTATCAGTAGTCCAAAAGAACAAGAACAGAGGCTTTTGGATGATAAAATTGTGGTAGTGATTATAAAACATACAGGTAGATTACAGATATACACATCATGTTGCATTATGATTGTTTAACTGCAGGTAAGCCTAAACTTGCCTGAGGAACCCAAACTGGCTGGGGTCACAAAATGTGCTAAGGCCAATTCAAATAAACTATATTTTGGTAGCACTTTATATCAAATCAGCCTGTCCTTACTTTTTAATAGTGTCTAGCTAATTGTTAAGAAAAACAAGCAAACACCAATGGTTGGTTGTTTGGCTGTGGTATTTTCTACACTAGTATAATTAGCAGTGTAACTAAATCCATCCTCATGAGAAGTATACCAAATGATGCAAGACAGATACCTATATGTAATCAGAGCATTTGAAGTAAATGGCTGAAAAGGAGTTCCAACTCTAACAGCATTTGATGTTACTTGGAAGGCTAACAGAAAGCTATCCAAAATTGCCAAGGAACAACTCATAGGTTCTTCTTTTTCATCATACTACATCATACACAGCTGATCCAAAAACCAGACCAAAAAGAAAATATCCCACATGACTACATATATGATAACTTCATTAATGATTTAAATCAGATTTTACTTTTAAGGACAAGAACAAAAGGATTTTTTCTAGAAGCTATACAATTCTCCCCCACCCCCACAAAAAAAGTGGGCATCTGGATTTGAATTCCAAGTTGTGAGGATAATTGCTATATTCTGATATACAAATTTATCAAAGTCAATACCGTAATTAATATTTTAAATGTGGGCTACAACTCCAAAATGCTAAAAGCATGGCTTTATGTTCAGAGATCTATCAGTGATTTAGGAGTTCTGAGCCCTCTCAAGATATAGCTTTTTGAGCTTTTCATTAAACACAATGTTCAAAATTTAAAACTTTGTTGCTAGTTCAAACCTTAACATAACCCCACAAAATAGCATTGTGTAATGTTGAGAAACGACTTCTATATATGCTCAAAATCCTCAGATCCTAGGTATTTATAAGATTGTAACATTATTCCCCACTCAAGTACGTGAATGACTGTAGAAGATGATTCATGCTGTTGCCTACTGAGGTGTGAGATGCTTCTTTAAACTGGCAGGTTGATACAAACTAAGAAATTGTGCTAAAAACCACACTGAGAAGAAAATCAACAATATTACCACATTCTTAGATCCTGAGGCTGCCACCCTACTACTGCTTGCTGATCCAACATCCCTAGTTGGTCAAATCCTTTTTGGCCAACCCTTACTATGCTTTCACTGTGGTTTGTTTTACCCTTTTGCAGGCAGACAACTATAACTTCTTACTGCCTTCCATGCCCCACCTCTGTCTTGTCCCAACTCAGCCAAAGACCATCTGCAGCTATAACTTCATGCTTCCAAACTCCAGATGTATTAGCCTCTTATTCAAATTCTTACAATTTAATTTATAGATCACTGAGGGCTGACCTTGAGTCTGACACAAAAGCAACTCCTTTTATCTTCAGGGTTGTTTTTAGAAAAGGAAGATACACAACTAATTTCTGCTCTTTATCCCTTCTTGCCCCTGGAGTGGTGATAGATAGGGCTGGGCTCAGGGCTGAGATTCAAATTTCGTAACAACTGATTCTGTGGGCGTGGCCGTGTGACTGGGTGGGTGTGGCTTTTGGCAGCACCCCAATTTTTGGTCCTTCTGGGCCTCAGGGAAGCCCCCTGGGGGGTATTTTTGCTCCCATGAGGCTTCCCTGGGGTCAAGAAAGGGAAAAAAAACAAAGCGGGGGGGCATGCAGCACCCCCCGTGTTCCATTTTAGGGCCTTCTGGGCCTCAGGGAAGCCTCCTAGGGGTTGTTTTTGCTCCCAGGAAGCTTCCCTGGGGCCCAGGAAGGCAAAAAGTGGAGGGGGCCAGGGGGATGCTGTGCTCCTCCTCCATTTTTTCCTAGGCCTCAGGGAAGCCTCCTGGGCGAAGCAGTAAGTAAGTGAGGGAAATCCCAGCACAGCTGATCATAGGAATAGCTGATCATTGGGAGGGGGGAAAAACACTTAAGGAGTGACTGGGCAGGAAAGAATGCAGTCAGCTATGTCGGGAATGCACACAATGTTGTGCATGTGTGATGAGGACTGATTGGGCAGGAAGGGGAGGGGTGGGCTGAGAAGGGAGGGGCCAGCCAGGGGCTCAATTTGCCGGTTCTCCAAACTGCACAGAATCATAACAACCAGTTCTATAGAACTGGTCCAAACTGATAGAATCCCACCCCTGGCTGGGCTGCACCATCTGAAGCAGCTGTTAACAGACTGCAGCTATATCCAGAGAAGCCGAGAGATTCCCACAAATTCCCTTTCCAGCTTTTTCGAGAGAAACATGTTTTGATGTTTTCTAATGATGATTCAGAATAAATTCAAGCGGTTAAAGTGTTGCATCTCTTTTCTTGCTGAACTTTATTGAAGGTGTGCACAACTAAAATGCAGTAGATGCAGCTCAGCTCTACGAACACTGAGCATGCAGCAGAGAGAAAGGAGGGGCAACAAATGCCAGGACTGCAGGAGCAGGAAGACCCCCCCAAAGCAAGTGGGAGGGCGGGAAGCAATTCCACCAACCCAGTCCATTCCCCAGCAGTGATTCACTAACAGATGGGTGCTTCCCCCAAATGAGATTGTTTTCCCCTCAGGGGGCTGGCAGGAAGCCAGACAAGACTATCTTGGTGCTAGTGGGGGAAAGCAGGAACTTGGGTAGCCCCATCTGCTTTAAAGCCATTTGGCAGCCCCAGTTATCAGATGTGATAGACTGCATAGGTTCTGCACAGCTACCCAAAAGAGTTGCTAGGGTCAACTTCAGGGAGGGAGAGAGGGGCAGCGAGGAGGAAGTGGAAAATAATGGCATAGGGTGGAAAGTATCTCCTAGAAACAACATCCCCCACCCAATGTCTAACAGTACAAAAATAAGCCTCATTAAGTTTTATAGGCTGCACTCCAGGCATAGAGGGACCATTTAACATGCAGAGAATTGTTTCTCTAGTCGCTAGTATGTCCTTGAAGTTCCTTTCTCCACCCCACCTCCCTCAAATGTTTTTTTTTTGGGGGGGGGAGTTAGAGATGAAATCAAACCACACCAGTTCATCATACCAGAATGCATATTTGTAACAATTAGAAATTTAAAAAAATTAAAACCCAGCTTATATTATAAACCTTATGTGTTTTCTTATTCTTTATTGTTTAAATCTACTATACTCTCCTTGAATTTTAGGTGGGCATTCTGGATTGCTTAAGAAAGAATAGTTTACTTCTTAAATCTGATCATCAGCGTAGTTAAAGGGTAGCTGAATACTGCTGTCACTGCTTTCTTCCCACCCTCGTTCTACAACAAGAATTTGTCATTTGGATAAGGTTTATATAGGGGAAATACAAATGTTATCTACCACAGCAAAGTGAAGCAATGTGTTTTTTAAAAAAAGAATAGATCAGGGCAGGGCAGGGCAGGGTTGGGTGTGAAAAAGATAGTCCCTTCAAATTATGGAAGCTTACTAGCAGGAGAACAAGTTACACAGGCTCACTCTTCTTCTTTACTGTTTACATTTATGAAGGCATAGCCCCAAGTTGCTTCCACCATGGGCTTGCCTGCTGCAGTCCTTTTTGGAATAGATGGGCCCTAATGATCATGAAATCATCTCTTTTTCCCCTTCCAATAGAAAAGCTGTCTCTCTCCCCACACAAGTCTATGTCCTGGAATGGCTGAGGCACTGTTGTGCCTGGGCTCACAAGGATAATCAAAAGCAGCATCTGGAACTGTGAATTTGTTGGTGCCAATGGAAGTTGTTTCCCTAAACTGAATCCCTATGTATGGAGGGAGGACAAGAGTAATGGGGAAAGAACTAGGTGCTTTAGAATTACATAGAACTATGTGCAATACAGTATATTTCCGCAATAGCAACTGGTTGCTAGTCCTGTACCATATGTCCTGTGTTTGTAAGGTAAACTCCTATATGCCCATCTCTTGGACCACCTCTCCTTTAGTCTCCTGTAAGCTGTCTAGTTCTTGTTCCACCCAACCCCCCACCCCTTCTTCTTGTGCCATATCCGTCATATCATGTTGGCAATCCTATTTTTATCAACAGCCGCACAAAACAGTGCTGTGGAGTTTTACCCAAATGCCTATCTTTTTTGAATTCCAAAACATCCAGTCCCTTTCTTGCTCCTGGTTTCCCTGGCTTCATTTTCTTTCCTTTCCATATTTTCCAGACTTATTTTAACACCACTTGCTCCTAACTTTGAGCCTTTCCCCATCATATTCTTTTATTCTGACTTCCATATGTTAATGTTAATCAATCATAAGTGGATGGGATCTTTAGTCAAAGAGAAATCCAAAGAGGGAATCTGAGGTGGTTTCTAATTTGCTGTTGGCTTTCTTCTGGATTAGCATCCTGCCAAATTTTTGAAATTCCATTTTTGATGCAAAACTTCATAGTGAAAGAGAGGAGAAATAAATGGCTCATTAAAAAAAAAAAAAAAGCCTTCCAGCCATTATTTTCCTGTTTTACACACCTACTCAAAGCTATAGTAAATTAACTATAAATTGAAGAGAAATCTTCTTGGGGAAGATATGGGGATGGGCAGCTGATTAATTTAGTAATTGGCTTTAGTTGGGATAATTTAGAAAGGTAATTGGGTGCATTTGCCTTGTAAAGAGTTTAAATAAATCCTAGCCATTACTTCAAAATTTTGCAGACAGAAAAATGCATACGCATTTTTATCATGAATATATATATATATAAACGTCCGAATCCGCAATCTTTCTTTAGGCAACCAACACGGCTTCGGCTCCACACCCCCATTTTATAACAAAATCCCCCTTGTTGGGGCTGCAGACCGTGGCTAGGACCCGTACGGCGAAAAGAGAGGGGTCACCTTTCAGTCCCGCCGCGCCCCTCAGAGGCGACTGATCAACTGGCATTTCTACGCTTCCTCCTTACTCCCCCGCCCCACCCGCATCCGCCTTCCCTCCTTCTGCATCGGTCCGTCTGGCCAGCCAGTCCGTTTGTCAGCGCAGAATAGGAGACGCTGCTCGCCGCCGCCGCCGAAGAAGGAGGGGTGAAGGGCCGGCGGGCGGAAAGATCGCGCCCTTTCCTTTCCAATTGAACATCCAAACGGTCTTTGACACACAGACCCAGTCCTGTGCTCCCCACCGGTAAATAATCAGGTCACTGTGCCAAAGACCAGGAGGCTGAACGCAGCGCGTTACATACGGTGGAACTGCACGGCCCTTCCAGTTGGCTTTCTTTGCGTCGTTGGAGCTGAGCCACAACCCCGAGGCTCAAAAGCGGAACGGGGGTCTCTTCCCTTGGACGAGGTGCTGTCTCCCACAGCTCCGGCAGGGCATCTCCGCACGTTTTGCAACTAAGCTGCTTGGGCAGATTCCGTTTTTTCCTCTTTTCCCCCCCAGCCCCGTCCCGTTTAACGCTTTTATCCGCACACCAGCTAGACGGTTTCTTCCCCTCGGGAATTCTCCGCTGCCTTTTCCCCTCCCCACCCACCTTCGCTAACAAGAGAAGTGTTGTAACGTTGAGGGTGTAGACTTTGTCAGGGCGACTCGGGCGGCTCTAATCTATCAGAGGCAACCATTCTCCCGTCCGGGAGGTTCTGCATGCAACAAGGATCAACAGCCAGAACGTGTTTGTTTGTATTTTTTTTTGAAAGTTTCAACCCAACAGAGACAGGGAAAGGGAAAATCAACACTAGAAAACAAGCTGCTTACTACTCGGCCTTCCCCCCTTGATTTTAATTCATGACTAAGATCCACCATTGAACTTATTCTCCGAAACCCTACTCAGAATAGATCGAACTTCAGACACGCGCGAAAGTCCGAAGATGTTTTTTCAACAGTTTTGCATTCCACACGTTTTCACTGGTTCTGTTTTACGTTTCTCCAAGCGCAGGGAATACCCTAAATTTTCCACCGCTAATTATAGCCGCAAAACTATGTAGCCTTGTCCCTCTGCCCACCCCGCAAGGGAAACAAGACGAGCCGAGGATATTTTGGAGACAAATCCTCCAGCCACCTTTACATTCGCCGGCCAAACAAAAAACAAAAAAAAGAGAGCTTCAACTAAATTCCCGTCTACTCCACCCAAATCTGCCTTTCGTTTTTCTCCCGTCTCCCCTCCTCTCCACCCCCCCCCCCTCCCCAAGTTTGCTTTCTGCCAGCAAAGCGCCAGAAAGCAGGCGTGGGTGATAACGCTTGCAACACTTTTCCCGTGCCCTGCTGCCTTATTTCCTCGATCGGAAAAGCAGGCTAGCAAAAAAGCCAACTCAGTCCTTTAGAGGAGAGGTTGGGGGGGGGAAGCAAAATACCTGATTTACGGTTGCCCCGGGAGCGCGAGACGAGCAGACACGGAGGGACTCTTTCTAGACAAGCAGACAAATCCACTCAGCCGCAGCTCCAAGTCGGCGGCCTCGGGGAACGGCGTGCAGCCAGCCAGACAAATGACCAGAGCAACGGCTCTTGCGCGATCGTGGCGACTCACGGGCAGAGACCAGTCCCACTGATTTCCCTCCACCTCCTGCAATTCTGGCTTCCACAGTCTGGGAAACCCCCCTGGATTTCCATAAGGGGAGGGCGGAAGGGGAGGGGAAACCTTGAGAGAGCTACTCGATTTCCGATTCTGCCGACCTCCTGCTGAAGTTTAGAACAAGCCGCGAACTGGAGAAAGGAGCGAAAGGGCTTGCTTCTCCTATATAAGGCTCGAGCGGGGATCTTCAAACTGGGCGATGTTTATTCTAAGGAAAATGAGGGTCTCTCGGAGAGCGCCCCTCGCTTTTCTTCTCGTCTTCTTTTCCCCCCAGTCTTTTTAAACCCAGCCCTCCGTGAGTTGAGTCCCTCCTGCTCTGAGCCGTGGAAGCTTAAGAAAATGTTCGTCATGGTAACACCACTGCCTAGTCCTGCCAGATTCAGCCCCAGCCTCCGGAGAAGGAGGAGCTCTGTTAAGGTGGTTTCAAACGCACCAGGCCCAGCCCTGGGACTTGGCTTTTTTAAGGGGGAAGAGAAAAGAGTGCTTCCAGAAGAGCGCCGCCAAGGCGGGAGAGAGACGCGAGAAAAAAAAGAAATTCAAAAGCGAAACATGCGAGTCAGGCTCCCCCGCCCCCTCCTTCGGGTGTGGACCCGAAAGGCGAAGTGGATTAAACACCGCTGCTTGGGGAGGTGGGGACAGAGTCGGAGACAGAGAAAAACGTGAAGCTTTCAATACTTCTCTTTTTCCAACCACTATACATTCTTCCTCTCACGGTTTCTAACAGCAAACAGATTCATAAGATGAAAAAGGTGGGGAGGGAACCCCTGCAGTCAAAGGTGACTCCACCTGATGACTGAATGTGCACGGGCACGTTCCTGCAGCTTTCTTAGCAACATGCTGCTGCACCAAGTGGTATAGCTAGACTTTGGACAGAAAAAGGTGTTATAATAGACATGTGCATATTTACATTGGTTTTATAATGCTGTTTCATTATTTGTCTTCCAACTTTTCCAGAAATTCTTGCACTATGAAATACACAACAAGTGTGACATTTATTCTCTGTCTTGATACCCTAGACAAAAGCCTATTACTAGGGCACAAGCTGAACGTAATTTAGCCTCTTTTTAATTTTTTTTCTTCAAAACTCATCCAGCAGGCAAAGAAATATATAAGCTTTTGTCATATCTGATAACTGAATCATTGCTAAATTGATTATAAATCGCAAAATTCAAAGTATAATCTTGTGCTTTGAAATGCAATTAAGTTCTCGATTGATCCACATCCAGTAATTTAGGAGTGCTGATGAAGTATCTTTCTTCAGCTTTTTATATCAGATAATGTAAAAATGTTGCAGACACCAAAGGCAGTTGTGCAATCTCAGAAAAGATGCAGCTGCTTTAAAGAACTTCAGATAACTGCTACATAACTCACCCATACACTCCAAAGATTTTTTTTAGGATAGATCTCTATGGGTTGGTCTGTGTGTGTGTCTGTGTCGCAGGCTCATCATCATCATCATCCCTGAAAAATAAAATAAAAAAAGCTCTGGAAGAAGACAATGGCATCTCTTCTGATTTGTTGCCAAGAAAACTACAGGGAGTATTCGTGTAGAGTCAGCAGGAACTGGGTACAATCAACAAGTCTTTATCTTTATTTTTTTCTTTTTCTTCAGTTAGTCCAGCCAGTCAGCAGAAGAGCACAAATATGGTCATGATGTTGACAAAGCTATAGCCTAACTTCATAATGTAGATGGCTTATGAAGTATAAAATAACTTTTACAAGCATAAAATATCTTACAAGCATAAAATAACTTTCTTTAGTTGTGCCATGGGGAAGACAGACATTAACTCCATGAATTGAATGAGTCGGCATATCAAACCCATTGATACCACTGATTTCAGTGGTAAAATTAATCTAGAAGTCTTTATCTTTCTTTCTTTTCTTAAGCTAGTCCAGCCAGCCAGCAGAAGCAGCAATCAAACATTTAATAGCATAAACTAAAACTTTAAAACTTGTGGTTATGCCATGGGGAGGACAGACTTTAACTCCATGAATTGAATGAGTCAACATGTCAAACCCTATGCATAGGTTCTGGTAAGTGTATTTAAAAAGTTCAGATTTCTCTGATGTAATCAGAGAAAAGTAAAATCAACTTTACCATTGATTTCAATGGCCAAGTTAATGACTTACATAAGTGCTTCTCAGTGAAATTATTAAAACTTAAAAATAGGTTGCACTAAACAATATTTTAGCCTAGTTTGTAGTCTAGTTTCTAGTAGATGAATGGTTAGTGGCAGGGATGGGATTCTACCAGTTTGGACTGGTTCTATAGAACTGGTTGTTATGATTCTGCGCAGTTCGGAGAACCGGCAAATCATGCCCCTGACTGGCCCCGCCCCTCTCCGCCCATCCCTTCCCTCCCTGCCCAGTCAGTCCTTATCACACCTGCGCAACATTGCATACATGTCCAACATCGCTGACTGCACTCTTCCCTGCCCAGTCACTCCTTAAGGTATTTCTTTTACCCCCCTCCCGATGATCAGCTGTTCCTATGATCAGCTTTGCCAGGATTCCCCTAGCTGTCTTACTGCTTGCCCCAGAGGCTTCCCTGAGGCCCAGGAAGGCAAAAAATGGACCGCTGCGTGCCCCTTCCAGGCTCCATTTTTTTTCTTCCTAGGCCCCAAGGAAGCTTCCTGGGAGCAAAAACGGCTCCCCAAGATGCTTCCCTGAGGCCCAGAAGGCCCCAAAACAGAGCGTGGGAGTGCTGCACACCCCCTCCAGGCTCTGTTTTTTTCCCTTCCCGAGCCCCAGGGCAGCTCTGGGAGCAAAAACACCCCCCAGGAGGCTTCCCTGAGGCCCAGAAGGCCCAAAAGACGGTGTGTGGGGGGGGAAAGGGTGCTGTAAAAAAAGAAGAAGCCATGCCCACCCAGTCACAGGTGGCCATGCCCACCTAGCCATGCCCACCTAGCCACACCCACAGAACCAGTTGTTAAAAATTTTTGAATCCCACCCCTGATTAGTGGGTTGTATAACTTCTTGAAAATTGGGTTTATTGGATAAACCTAATTGGTTAGAGTAACATATAAACACAGCTTATATTTAGCCAGGCTGCAATTTTTTAATTCTTCTTTTCCAAAAAGGAATTGTGGAATCCCATGGAAGGAAAACCTGAGTAAGAACTGACTACTGAATCAAAGCAGCACCTGAAACATTCACCCAAACTAAGGATTCCTTTTTAATGATTACTTGTACTGGAGGCTGCAATTATCATGGGTAGTTATAGTACCATGACCAAGGGAAATGAAAGGAGAAATGTCAAAGAAACAAAGATCCTTTTCAAAAGAACAAGCCATATCTGTGCCTGAAAAAAAGTTCCTTATAAGATTAAAAAAGGGAAGAGAATAAGGAGAAATGCAAACGTATTGCTTTCTCCTACCCATATATGGAAAGTCCCTAAAGGTTATGTTGGGTCAGCCTTGTGAAGATTAGACCAGAAGGAAGGCAGAGTATATTATAAGGATTGTACACTTATTTTATGTATACACTACATCAGATCAATATATACCATTACATCAGATCAATAACTGCTGAAACAGTTCACAGTTTTTCCATTTATTTTTTTTCCTCTAAATTGTGATAAGCTGTACTGGTGCTAATACAAGAAGAGGAATATCATACCTGCAATATCCATCCAATCCAGAAACTTCGAATGAAACTAGTTTTTTTTAAATTGGGATTTGGGAGAAAAGACTTGAGGAAGGCTAGTTTTGAACATGGTAATTGCAGTAAGGGTATTACATGCTCAACAATGGAGAAATACCCACAATGGAGCATTCGATTGTGAATATGGTGGAGTTTGCAGAAATGGCAAAATTGACTTCTTTGATTAGATCGGATCAAAAAATTGGAAACCCTTTATGGACTTTTTGCTGAAAACAGAAAAAGTGAAAGATGATTTCTGAATTTGTGACTAAAAATAATTAAATATGAAACATTATGAACTACATAATGTAATTTTAAAGAAGGAGGAGGGATATGAACTTACTTTGTAACTGTTGTTTCAAAGAAGTTTGGAAGTAATTTCTTTAATTAGTTTTTTCTATCTGCACTAAAAAATTAGTTTTTTCTTTGCACTTTTTCCTTTAAAGTTTTTCCCCTTAACTTTTCTTTATATATTTTCATGCTTATCTTTTACATATGTAAAAAACTTTAATAAAAATTATGTTCACTTTTTTATTCATCTCATGCATAATATGGCTTTGTGACATAGCATATTGTGTCAACACAACTATAATAGCATATGAATCATAGTTTATGGCTTAATCTGTGTGAAGCAATCAAGTCTGATTTAACAAACCATGGCTTAGCATTAGAGGTAAATCAGATTTTAATGTATCAACCAAGGCCATCTTTTAAGGAAGAAGCTGGTTTGAACTGTGCTTTTGATTATCTGTAATAGGTCAGTCAAATTTATGAAAAGCCTGAGCCTAAGGTTATCCACTCTTGTCTTATGACTTATTTGAACACAATCTTTCCGTTTAAGGCAGAATGGGACTGGATGTCATGTGAAAGCATTCACATTTCATGATTCATTAGAAAGAAAGCACAGTTCTCTATCCAAGGACAGATTATATATGGTGAATATATGTTAATTCCCAAATTGATGCAAAATTCACTGATGTTAGAAGCAAACTGATACACAACAAAGCAGATTTGTAACCATGACTGAGTCCATACACCATACTCAGTCAAAATATGATTTCCTTGTTTTCAACTTCACATATCCTGGGAATCCAGTTAGTGAATCTGTGAACCAGCGTTTATAGTTTAATATATTACATCAACCCAACCAGTTGTGGTTTACCCATTAAGCCATCATTATTTGCTTATGAATTGTTATATTATAAAATAGGGGGAAGGAATAAAGGAAGGTCTCACAAGAAGTAAAAGACCCTTTGCATCCTTTTGACTGAAAGAGACCATGGCTTTGCTTTCTCCTGTAACTCCTGAAGATTGTATAATTCTAATGACATCGTATTATCTTTCTTTTTCTGGATAGACATGTTAAGCCAGAACTAGAATACTATAAAGCCAAAATTAAGCCATGTTTCTTTTTCCTAGAACTCTTGTAGAAAATATTGCAACATTTGAATGTCTACATCTCATGAATCTATTAAAAACTAAGTTTGTCCAAGGGCCTCCACTAGCAAATACTTTTGAGTAAGGGGAAGAAACTTACTAAAGTTTGCTGTTAAGCCTTTAATAACAGTTAGCTCTTCAAAAATTAAGGAAAGATATACACATTATAATTCCCATGTGCCTTTAAGTTGTTCAAAGCATTGAAGCAGGATGTTGGTACATTTTTGGCAGCTTTAATTGCTTTTGTGTTCTGTTAATGATAACTACTGTAGTTTCATAGAAGAAAAATATTGCACCAGAGGATATAACTTTCTAACACTGTAGAATTATGATAGAAAGAGTATCATCAGGCAAAAGGGCTTCTGTCCTGCACCTTCTTTGATTCATCACTCTAGTTCTTGCAGCATCCAGGTTTTTCACATTAATGAATTTATAATTTCATTGCTATCCCTACTAGGTACTGTGGGACCTCTTTGTACTTTATGTTTGCCCCTTTGGCTCTTTCAACTCAGTAGTTGTTCCTTTTGTTCAGCTAAGAACAACTTATCTGAATATATGCACTCCGTATTGAACTTGAATGTGGACTTGAATTGGAGTACTCTGAACTCTGCCACATGGCAGCAACCTTCACACCAGATTGCATGTGTGATTGCATGTACTCTGAATGTAAGGAGATTGGGAAAGCTGCTGTTTCAACAATCATTGAAGAAAATATAGGAAGATTCTATCGGTTTGCAGATTTTTTATTGCATCATTGCAAAATAGTGCTAGATAAATCTGTCCATTTGGATTTTCCCACTTTCTCATTTCTCCTTGTTCATGCTGTCCTCTTTCTGTAACCTTTGCAGTTTTGTTAAAATAATTCAAAAATGTATTTTTATACATTTTACACTATTAATTTTGTGCATACTATTTGCACCATTTCCCCTAATCAAATACTGTTTTCCTTAATCTGATTTGATTTTGCACAATTTCTCCTAATTTATGTATTTAAAATATTTCTTTCCTATGCATTTTACTTTTTAGTTGCAAACTACAACATATAGTCTGGGAAAATATGTATTTGTAAATTTGGTAAGTTTGCATATGTTACTTTATGACCATAATTAGTGCAGATTTCTAGTTTGCTGTTTCAGGTTTTTAGATAACAACTACAGCTGCAACAACAACCCAAACCTAAACCGGGACTTCCGGTTTGTCGGGCTTCGCGAGCGGCAGGGATTTGCGAAGCTGCGCGATCCCTGCTGCGCTAGCCGCTTTTGGGGCTCCGATCCGGACGGGTACGGAGCTAGGCTGCCCTGCAGGGGCAGCTGAAGGTAGGGGATCCAGAGAGGGGTTTGGGGATGTTGCAGACCCCTCCCGGCCGGCAGAACCCCCTTTTCCCAAGACAGTTGCAGCGGCGGTCCGTAATGGCCGCCACAAAGAAGCTGGCAGCCGGGTAAGAATGCGCAGGAGGAAGTGGAGAAAGTTTTTGAAAGGAGAAAGTTTTTCTTGGTTCCTAGGACTCTAAGACATATTTAACAAAATTCTTGAAAAGTATGACTTTCTGAATGATACCTTCTAGAAGAGGAAAAAAGCGGAAGTTTGGTGGTGCTGAAAGGAAAGCTTACCCTCCTTTCCTACGGAATAAATAAGTGGATATTAAGAAACCTATTTTTTTAGGGTGAAAACTGGCTTTAAGCGATGAGTGGGAAAGAGAGGACTAAAAAAAATATTGGTATGCTAAGACTGTTGGAGGAGATGCCTTAAGGATTTGAAGACTAAAATATATTGCAATAAGACTTTAAGAAACAGATTTGGACTTTCTTTGTCTCTGATTGATACTACCCCAGAAGGAGAAAGTGAGAACTCTGCCTTGGTTTGGACTGATTGATAACTTTGGGACTGTTTTATTTTTCTTTGGAATATTCTGGTTGTTGTAAGAAGAAAGAAGGGGAAAAGAAAAGAAAAGATTTATAATGGCTCTTTCTATTGAGGAACTGAGAAAAGATTATGAACAAGCAAAAAAAAATGGTAAAGCTGGTTTGAAAGAAGCCTTCCTTTTTTTTAGAAATGGCGCTTATTAACTATCAACAAACATTACAACAGATGAAGACAGCAGAAGAAGAAGAAGGAAAGGAAGCCATTTTTAATAAATCTCAGAACTCGACCAAGAAAGAAGTAAGAGGAAAGGAAGAGAAATAAAGGACTTAAGATTTAAAAAACACTTAAGAAAGGGAAAAATAAGGTGCAAAATCAATATAATGATAGTAAACAAAAGGGAAAAGGAACATGACAGAGAAGGGAAGCCAGTAAGGCAGAGGCTAGAAGAAGGGGGGGTAGAAAGGTTTGTTGGGAGAAGAAAGGAAGGGAAAAGGTGGAGAAAAGCTACAAAGTTTTGAAATTAAATGGGAAAAAGGAATCTTTTTAGGGATAAAGGATAAAGTATAATTTCTTCAAAAAGATTTTGCAAGGTACATAAGATGATATTGTAGTATTGTATTAGAAATAGAAAACTTAAATGGTTTAAGAGTTGATAAGAGATTAAAATGGTGAAATGTTTAATAATGATTGGTTTTAAAATTTAATAATATGAGGAGGTTTAGAATATTGAGTTTTAATTAAAGAGTTTAATAAGATTATGGTATTGATGTTATTATAAAATTTCTATTATAGTATTTGTTTTAATATTTAGATTTATTGTTTAACTATGTATTTAATTATTCTGGATGTACTATTTAGATAGAATGTACCAAGCAAAATCGGATTGGGTATTGGGCGTTATTTTAAAGGTTAATTTGATTAATTTAGGGGGGAGATAGAAAGGCATCATACTCTGATTAGTGATTTCAGGAGTTATCTTTCTTTTTCTGGATAGACATGTTAAGCCAGAACTAGAAGGGACTATAAAGCCAAAATTAAGCCATGTTTCTTTTTCCTAGAACTCTTGTAGAAAATATTGCAACATTTGAATGTCTACATCTCATGAATCTATTAAAAACTAAGTTTGTCCAAGGGCCTCCACTAGCAAATACTTTTGAGTAAGGGAAGAAACTTACTAAAGTTTGCTGTTAAACCTTTAATAACAGTTAGCTCTTCAAAAATTAAGGAAAGATATACACATTATAATTCCCATGTGCCTTTAAGTTGTTCAAAGCATTGAAGCAGGATGTTGGTACATTTTTGGCAGCTTTAATTGCTTTTGTGTTCTGTTAATGATAACTACTGTAGTTTCATAGAAGAAAAATATTGCACCAGAGGATATAACTTTCTAACACTGTAGAATTATGATAGAAAGAGTATCATCAGGCAAAAGGGCTTCTGTCCTGCACCTTCTTTGATTCATCACTCTAGTTCTTGCAGCATCCAGGTTTTCACATTAATGAATTTATAATTTCATTGCTATCCCTACTAGGTACTGTGGGACCTCTTTGTACTTTATGTTTGCCCCTTTGGCTCTTTCAACTCAGTAGTTGTTCCTTTTGTTCAGCTAAGAACAACTTATCTGAATATATGCACTCCGTATTGAACTTGAATGTGGACTTGAATTGGAGTACTCTGAACTCTGCCACATGGCAACAACCTTCACACCAGATTGCATGTGTGATTGCATGTACTCTGAATGTAAGGAGATTGGGAAAGCTGCTGTTTCAACAATCATTGAAGAAAATATAGGAAGATTCTATCGGTTTGCAGATTTTTATTGCATCATTGCAAAATAGTGCTAGATAAATCTGTCCATTTGGATTTTCCACTTTCTCATTTCTCCTTGTTCATGCTGTCCTCTTTCTGTAACCTTTGCAGTTTTGTTAAAATAATTCAAAATGTATTTTTATACATTTTACACTATTAATTTTGTGCATACTATTTGCACCATTTCCCCTAATCAAATACTGTTTTCCTTAATCTGATTTGATTTTGTACAATTTCTCCTAATTTATGTATTTAAAATATTTCTTTCCTATGCATTTTACTTTTTAGTTGCAAACTACAACATATAGTCTGGGAAAATATGTATTTGTAAATTTGGTAAGTTTGCAAATGTTACTTTATGACCATAATTAGTGCAGATTTCTAGTTTGCTGTTTCAGGTTTTTAGATAACAACTACAGCTGCAACAACAACCCAAGCCTAAACAATTGTAAAATAAAATGAATGAGAACAGAGGTTTATCATTATAATAGCAATGCATGATATTTTTTCCTCCTTCTGACACTTTCCTTATCAGTTCAGACTTCTAAAAAAATATTTGCATAGTAGATATTTTTTCTGTACATGTTTTGCATTTGACCATGTTAGGGGTGTTGCATGTAAATTCTGCAAATATATTGTATAATTAACATATGAAGACCATCCAAAATCAAGTCCACAGAAACATTTACTAGGATAGGATAGGATAGGATAGGATAGGACAGGACAGGACAGGACAGGACAGGACAGGATAGTTGGAAGAGACCTTGAAGGTCATCTAGTCCAATCATCTGTTCAGGTAGGAAACCATATACCATTTCAGACAAATGGTTGTCTTGTCTCTTCTTAAAATGTCCAGTGTTGGAGCATTCACAATTTCTGGAGGCAAGGTCTTTTCATTGATTAATTGTTCTAATTGTCAGGAAATTTCTTCTTAGTTTTAAATTGCTTCTCTCCTTGATTAGTTTCCACCCATTGCTTTTTCTCCAGCCTTCAGAGGTGCTTTGGAGAATAGTTTGACTCCCTCTTCTTGGTGGCAACCCCTGAGATATTGGAACACTGCTATCATGTCACTCCTAGTCATTTTAAATAAACTAGACATAGCCAATTCCAGCAACCATTCTTTATATGTTTTAGTCTTCAGTCCCCTAATCATCTTTGTTGCTCTTCTCTGCATTCTTTCTAGAGTCTCAACTTCTTTTTTACATTGGTGACCAAACTGGATGAAGTATTCCAAGTGTGGTCTTACCAAAGCATTATAGAGTGGTACTAACACTTCACATGATCTTGATTCTATCCCTCTGTTAATGCAGCCTCGAACGGTGTTGGCTTTTTCCGTAGCTGCAGCACACTGCTGGCTCATATTTAAGTGGTTGTCCACTAGGATCTTTGAGTTATCTTTAGCTATAACATTGTTATTCATATTATTTGAAGCTAACAAAAATTTTAGGACAAAATTTCTGGAGGATATCACTTTAAAGAAGAGAGATGATATACTAGGAAGCCAGCAATTGTAAACAAATTATTTGAATAAAGTACAATGGAACCTTGGGTCATGACCGTAATCCGTTCCAGGACTTCAGTCGCAACCCAATTTGGTTATGACCGGAAACAAGACTGACTGCGCATGCACAGACAAAAAAAAATGGCATGGAAGGGGAAATTGCCATGGCAGGGAAAATCACCGCAGTTGTACTTGATCGGCACCCAAGGATCTGTTCGTACCAGAAGCAACTATTTTCTGAAATTTTTGATCATCACCTAATTTGGTCACGAACAGAAGCGTTCGTGACCCAAGGTTCTACTGTAATTATAATTGTGGTAGTCCTAATTTTGGTTCAATCAAAACTTACCTTTTGTCTTGGCACCTGCTTATTGATTGAGACATAACTCAGGATAGTGATGATAATAATAAATGATTTGCAATTCATTTTTTATTTGCTGTGATCAGGTTGGGTAGTGCTAAGAAATATTTGTATTGAAAGGACCTGAGTTCCACACAAACATTTTGTATTCTGTCAGTGTACAGGTAGTCCTTGACTTATGACCATAATTGAGCCCAAAATTTCTATTCAGTGCCGTTGTAGCTTTGAACAGTCACTAAATGAACAGTTGTAAGTTGAGGATTACCTGTATTGATGTGATGTCTCTGATTAAGTCTTCATTTGGTGGTCATCAGAATTTTTGCTTCTTAGGTATGCCAGTCTGGTACAAAACTGGTTGGTCTGTGGCACTCTCTGTCTTCCCTTTGAGGATTGTCCCATAGCTACCTGAGTAATTGGAAAACACATGCCTGTATAGCTGACAGTTCACAAAGAAACATTTTGCAAAAGTTTTAAGAGATCAATGTAAAAGTTACTAAGTTTTCTTCTCACTTTCACAATCCATCTATTTTTCAGCTCTAACATAGCGCAACTTCTGTAATCAGAGCAACTGCTGAGTATAAGGAACAGCACATAGATTTTGAATCACAGTGTTTTACAGCTGATATTTAAAAGAAGCATGTGGGGGTGGATAAAAGAAAAGTAAAATCAATCTTCAGGAAGAGCACATTTGCCCCTCACATGGAGTATTGATTCAGTGGAGAATTAAAAGGATGCAACGGAGAGAGTTAGAGGGTCAAGGAAAACATTGGTCCTCACCTAACAGAATAACTGCCATACAGGAAGAATGAACTGTTGGGAGATATCCAGACTTTGAAGGATCTTACAAATGGCTTTCCTAGAGAAAAGCTGCCTTTTTAAAAGTACAGCAGTAAACATTGCTTAAAGCAGGGGTCGCCAACCTTTTGGACCTCAGGGACCACCAAACTCATAATTTTAAATCCCAGGGACCACTAACCTGTTCTGTGGGCATGGCCTAATTTGTGGGTGTGGCTTGGTGGTCATGTGACTGGCTGGGCATAGCTTGCATATAAATATAAATATTTTTATAAATATTGAATTTTTTATTAAAAAAGAGCAACTTTTACCCAAAAACAGGCAAAGCCAGCAGGCAGATTGAGTTGCTCACAGAATCACAGATTCATTCAGAAATCTATCTGCCATCGGCTAGCTCACTCTCAAATTTGCTTGTCATGAGGCTGCGCTGAATACTAGAACCTTCAGTCCTAAAGGAGGTTCGGTTGTGCTTAAAAGCAGAGCCGAAGATCTAAAGACTAGCTAGAAAGCAAGAAATCCAACCATTTCCTACTTCCAAGCTAATCTAAATCTCCCAGCACAGCAGAACAGATGATGGTCGGAAAAAGGAAAAATAGCAATTTAGCAGGCAAGTTTGCTGGGTAAGGAGTGAGTAGGCGGGGAGGGTTCATGCGGGCCATGTAGGCTGCGCAGCCTTGTGTTTCTGCGCAGCCTGGATTAATTGCTTTGGGGGGATGCTCTGGGGGTGAGATTTCTCTACGGCCCACCAAAATTTTCTCATGGACCACCGGTGGGCTGCGGCCCACCGGTTGGTGACTGCTGGCTTAAAGCATCCAGTTTGGCCACCACAACACAACCATTAGACATAAGACATAATAGCATTAATATATTGAGCAGATTGGACAGCCTCTCCAGAAATAAGCTACACTCTGGCTAAAACATCAATACCTACAGCCTTACCATTATGAACACTCTGAGGGTATTTATTATATCCTTTTCATCAATTCTTTTCTTGGACATTAACAGTATTTTTCAGCATAGCATCATTAGTATACAGATCTCTAAAATTTTCCTTCCATTCTTTCAGTTCAATTCCATTCAAAGTTATTTTCTCGCTTTTAATTTAATTCACTCTGCTAGAGTTGTTTTATTTATCTGATGGAATGCCTTTTTTTCTTCATCAAAATCACTATACATTTTACCTTTTTAATATTAATCATTTCTTGCTGACTGCATCTTTTACAATTATCTTCCCTTTCTGTACAAATTATGTAGTATCTTTGTTCCATTCATACTTTTTTTGTAGCAATTATTCTCTTATATGCATTTTTCTCATCCACAGCTGCTTTCATTTCATCATTTCACCAATGGTCCTTTTTAAATTATTTTTCAATAGCCTAACTAGCCTAATCATTCCTTTGTAAATTTTAACATAAATCTTTCCATTCTGTTCCAAGGATATACCCCATCATTTTTCTTTATGGTTCCTTTCTTTTTGACTATTACATGAATTGTTCAGATTATCTCTTTCCCTTAGCTTCCCAGACATATAGCTCAACTATTTTTCTATTTTTCAATTCATTGATTAATTTATATATAAATAATATAAATATAAATATAAATAAATATATAAATATATAAATATATAAATATATAAATATATAAATATAAATATAAATATATGTGTGTGTGTATATATATATATATATATATATATATATATACACACACACACACACACACACACACACACACACACACACTCCTCTTATATTCCATGTCATGATCTTTTATATGCTATGGCCAACATCAGATGGATACATAGCCTTGAAAACCTGACTCTTTCCCCAGGCACTTGCCCAGGGTATTGAATAACCTTCTTTTTTTTTTAGATTACTATGCTTTTTGCTGTTTTTTATTTTTTGTTCGCTTTTTTTTAAGGGCTGGTGATGAATCTGTTTCAATCTTATGTACGAGGACAAATCACAAGTTGGGGAGTCATAAACATGTGTTATATAAATAAATAGATGTTGACTTGTGTTGCCCTTGTAATAGCAATACTGGGAAAATTGAATGCTATGAAGACAAATCATCCAATTTAAGCAAAATCTGCTATTTCAATCAGACCAAATGTGATCTACCTAAATGTAAGTGGTAAAACAAATGAAACTCATTTTCCCTTCTGAAAATGGAAAATGAGGCAAAAATGAAACAATCCCATTTTGGGGGGGAAACGTGGGAAATTTTAAGAGACTGTAATAAAAATGCTGAATTGATAAAAATTTGAAGATGAATTTCACAAAATTTCATAAAAATCGAAGAACTAACAATAGCAGAAATGGTGATTTATTTTATTTATTTATTTATTAGATTTAGGAACAGTGAAAAAGATTTAAAAGGGGACATTTGCTGGAAATTATCAACTCCATGGCTTTTGGCTAAAATATCTGATTAGCTTATATCCAATTATAGCCAAACAGCTCAATGACATATTGTCGTATTGCATATAGGAAATATCAGCAACTGGTTAATAACTGGCAAAAATTATCTGATTAAGAAAGTTTCAACAAAAGGGACAACACCCAGAAACTACAAACTGATAACATGCTTACCTGTAGTGTTTAAATTACTGACAGGTATAATATTGGACAATATCCAAGATTATTTAGAAGAAAATAATATCCTTATAGTATTACAAAAAGGAAATAAAAGGAAAAGCCGAGATATAAAAGTTCAAGTTCTGATTGATAAAATGGTTCTGCAAAAACCAAACATCCAATTTACCTGTGATCTGGATTGATTATAAAAAGCTATTTGATTTGTTACCACATCGTTGGATTATCAAATGTTTGGAAACAACTGGTGTCAATAAAAACATTACAATGTTTTTAGAAAAAAAATAATGAAGCAGTGGAAGATAGATTTTGAGGGTGGAAATGAAAAATACAAGTGTGTCAGCATTAGGAGAGGCATTTCCCAGGGTGACTCATTATTATCCTATTATTTGTTACAGCTATGATTCAACTGTTAGTGATTTTGAAGAAAATAAATCTTGACTATTAAACAGAAAGAAATGTTAATAAAATATCTTTTTTGCTTTGTATGGATGAGCTGAAACTTTATGAAAAATCAAGAATTAAAATTCAGTCATCGACAAATCCTGAATATAAAAGGAGGGGGAGCGTCAAACCTGAGGCATGAGGAGATGCAGGGGCAATCTTGAATCGAAACAGACTGCTCAGGAAGGATGTGAATCACTTCAATGCAGTGTCCTCAATTCTAATCCCACAGCCAGACTAGAGGTATACTATAGTCAATGGTATCAAAAGCTTCTAAGAGATCAAGAAGCACAAGGATGGATCCACCATCTTCATCCGGACTCTATCAAAAATCAACTTTTGATCCAACAAATGCACTTAGTGCTGTCTTCATGTTTTACTGAGGTCTGAAATCCATCTGAAATATATCCTAATAATTCATTTCCTCCAAAATCCTCTGTAGTAAAAATCCTTCTTATTCAACCTGCCTTTGGATTATGGATTTCCTGTCTGGCCGCTCACAGAGGGTCAGATTAGGTAATCATACCTCTTCAGCCCTTATTCTTAACACTGGTACACCACAGGGTTGCGTGTTAAGTCCCTTACTCTATACTCTTTATGTTCATGACTGCATTCCCACTCACGGAAGTAATACTATTGCTAAATTTGCAGATGATACAACAGTGGTGGGACTCATCTCCAGGGGGATGAGTCTGCCTATTGAGATGATGTGCACTTGTTGCTTTTGTGGTGTAGAGACAATAACTTAGTCCTCAACATCAATAAGACCAAGGAGCTTATAGTGGAATATAGAAGGATCAGACCAGACATCCAGCCCTTGCTTATCAACGAAGACCGAGTGGAGCAAGTGGCCAGTTTTAAGTTTCTGGATGTTACCCTAAAAGAGGACCTGACCTGAGGTGCTCACATTGCAGCCCTGGTCAAAAGGGCCCAGCAGAGATTATACTACCTGAGACTTCTCAGAAAACAACAACTGAATGAAAAACTGCTGGTGATCTTCTACCGCTGCACTATAGAGAGTATCTTAACTTACTGAACCTCTGTATGGTTTGCCAATTGCACAGTGACAGATAGGAAAGCACTCCAGTGGGGTCATTGCCCACAAGATCATTGGTTGCCCTCTCCCCTCTTTGGAAGAGCTTTATAGCTCCCTCTGCCTTAAGACAGTTCAAAACATTCTCAAAGATCCATCTCATCCTGGACACTCTTTTTTTGAACTATTACCATCTGGCAGACGGTACAGAATAATAAAAATAAGCACAAATAGGCTGAAAAACAGCTTCTATCCCAGGGCAGTAGCTCTTTTGAATTCTACTGTATAGTGTAGTGTTGGTGCAGTGTTGGGGTTTTTTGATTCAATGTGTGGAGGGTGAAGGATATGTGCTTGTGTTTATTTTCATGGTCAAGATGTGCACTGAAGATGGTGTTTGATTTCGTTGTACGAGGTGCAATGACAATAAACTAAACTAAACTAAACTAAGCTACTGTTTTCCCCAACCTTCCCCATAGAAGGAAGACTGGATCTGGATAGTGGTCTAGGATGGAAAGTCCTGTAATGGCCTCTTGAGAAGGGGGTACACCATTGCTGGGGTTTCTATTTAGTCCATGTATTCTTATCAGTATTGCAGACTAGGGAAGAATAATTACTTTCCTTATATTTTGTATGGCACTTATTTTTAACTACTCCTCTCCCAAATCTGTTAATTAGGTTATAGAAATTAGAGACATTAAAATGCTTGTAACCTTTTTGCCTTGCTAGACTCCCAGTTAGACTATATAAGAGAAGGATTTTACATATTTTCTTGTTGTAAGAAAAAAAAGCTTATTCATCTTTGCAGTATTGTGCCTTACCCAAACTCCTTTCTCCATGTTAACAAGGGCTTTTTTTATCATTCTTAACTTTCAATCTATTTTCCCCATACTGTGTGCCAGGTGCAGAATAAATCCTATTGCCTATTTTATCTGGACAGTCAAAATTGTTCCTTAATTTCAATGTATTTGTGGTGCCCAATCGATTAGCTGCCCTTTGTATACAAACATGTAACGTGGGATAAAGGTAGGCAAGTCAGATGAGGAGAAAAGAGGAACTGAAGTGATTATAGTAAAAAGGAGTACAAAGTGAAAGGAGGTTGGAGGAATAAAATTGTACTAGGAAAAGAAGGAAAGAGCCCTGGGCAGAGATGAAACAGAAAAGCAAGCATCATGAAATGATGCAATTAGAAAGAAAAGCAGAATGAGAAACAGTAAACAGGGTGTGAAAAAATGGGATTTCCATCCAAAAACCCAGTAGAAGGCAAAGGAAGAAAATGAAAGACACACAGTAAGATATCAAATATCGAAGCTGTATACACAGAAAAGCAAGTGTTTTATAGGGCTAATCAGTATCAATAATACATGCCTGTGACATGGTACTTGATGGCAATTAAAAAGCATTATGCTTCCCTAGTCGATTCTAAATTATTTCTCACAACCTCACTCCTCACCAAGTCTATTAGAGGATATCTCCTTCCATGCACATCAACTGTACACAGCCAAACAGAGAGACTTAATGTAGGGAATCATAAATGTCAGACAAAAGATGAGAAGGCTTGCATATGTGAATATGGCTGTAGAGAGACAAGGCAAACATAATTATGCAACATGCTGAAAACTCATTTTGGGGTTTTAAAATCTATAGGATATGAATTAGGCTTCTCACATAGCAGCTATGCTATCCTGGTGGAGGAGTTTTGCAGAACATCTAATAAGCTTTTGTTTTCTATAATCTCTTACAGTAAGAAGATTCCTATGTTTAGAAAATGTATAAGGGACACTCTTTCATATCTGATTTTCTCTGATACCAGATCTGCACATTGCAAAAGAAAAGTTGGTTATAGGGACTCCTGAGCTTCTATTGAAATTCTCCATGCTTACAGTCATAAATGGGTCCTAGAAACCTTTCTTGGACTGATATGACAACTCCACAATAACTCATGACCCTAACTTTGCAGTATGAACCCATTTTGTTTGATTTTGCATCTGTGAAAGCCAAAATGAACATGTATGAACCACATTTACTTAAAAAGGGAAATGACCTTTAAAGGAGGAAAAGGCTGCCTCTGATATCAATTGCCAGGAGATCAAAAACAGCTGCCTCAATGGTTTTTTTATTTTGTAAAAGATGGTATGGTATGCTATGCCCATGAGACATTATAAGCCAAATAACAGTAGGACTTAAATAATAAATAACAGTAGGACTTAATCCATATTTCTCATAACCCTGCATATTTACCTCAGTCTGACTTCACATTTTAAAATGTGGATGAAAAACTACTTGATTGGGCAGCAGCAATATACATACATATAAAAGCAAAAGTTATTTGTCCAGATCTAATGTAGACTTTTGATGCAACAGAAGTCTGAGACTTGACCTGCCATAAGCATTGACTCAAAAGGAGGTAAGTAGCCTAAACTCTGTATGGTAAACCAGGTCCTAATGGCTGAACAGAACCAACAGAAGTTGCAATAGCCCAGGGGTATCAAACTTGTAGCCTGCAGGCCGGAAGCATCATGGGCTGGCCCCGCCCTCACCTGGTTTAGCGAAGGGGGAAAAAGTCCCGATATGTCACAAGACATCACTGTGACACTGCTAGTTTGACACCCCTGCAATAGCCTGAACTAATCTCAGGTGCATTGGATTCAGAAGTGTTGGGTAATGGAATGTCTCTCTCTCTCTCTCTCTCTCTCTCTCTCTCTCTCTCTCTCTCATCTAGGGCCCATTCTGAATTAGAATCTAATGATTTGATCCCAGTCAATTTATATGATCAATTCATTAATAATTTGTTTTATGTAGGCTGGCCCTATGATGTGATCAGAGGTAGCCGCAGCTGTTTTCTTTGCTTCTAAATCTTTTTCAGAAGTAGTGCTATTCATTATTAATTTCATCTGCAGTTCTCTGCAACCAGGATCTGCCAAAAATAACACCCACACTGGAAACAAAACGAATATGGTTGGCTTGCTCTGAAATAAACAGAGCCGACTCACTTTTTTCTGCTTTGCTCTTATGTATTCTTTAGCCAACAGGTGACAGATGAGAGAGATTTAAAGTGTTGAGTGTCAGTAGAAAGTGCAACAGGTCTGCTTTGCTTCTTCTGAAATGAAGGGGTCAGGTCATACAGAAAATAAGCAATTGTGAGAAATATGCTGTATTTGGATAAGTGTAGGTGGCTTAACTCCAGTCACATTAAGTATTTTGTTCCCTTTGTGTTGCAAAACTGAATGTGGTGAAATGATGAAACAGTTTCCTCAAATTATCCACTGCTTAATCTTAAGTGGTAAGATGCCTAGATGGCAGATTGTTCATATATAGATTGTAATTGCCATCCATGAGTATTGGGTGTGCTTACCAAGTTATGCAATAATATAAACATTTACTCTCCAATAATAGTGGCAGAACTGCAGATATGGCCGGAGTCCATTTGGGGAGGAACTTCAGGATTCCAGTTTGCCTTTAGATGCAAGAATGGCAAAATATCTACAAATTCCTGCCAGGGATACTCCTGTGTAATTGCCTTGACTTGAGAGGGAATTTACTTTACCTTTCATCTAATGGTATAGCATACATGCATTTGTTTTTACAGCACACAGAAACATGCATAGTATTCTATAAAAGGGGCTATTTTCTTTAGTGTTATTGATCACATGACAGCCCATATGTACATTACTATTAACCACAATAGATTTAGGAATCTATTTTTTAATCCCACCTTTATCACCTTATAGCAGGACTGTCAAACTCCTGGCCCATGGGCCAGATGTGTCACACACTGGCTATGCCCACACCTTTTAGTAAAGGGGGGAAACTCTCAATACGTCACGTGACACCACAGTGACAATGTGAGTTTGACACCCCTGCCTTATAGCAATAGCACTTAGACTTATATACCGCTTCATAGTGTTTACAGCCCTCTCTAAGCGGTTTACAAATCAGCATATTGCCCCCAATAATTTGGGTCCTCATTTCACTGACCTCAGAAGGATGGAGGACTGAGTTCACCTTGAGCCGGTCATGATCGAGCTGTTGGCAGTGGACAGATTTGTCTGCAATACTTCATTCTAACTACTGTGCCATTATGTCTCTTATAAGTCATTCAAAGCAACAAACATACATATACTCCTTCCTCCTCCTATTTTCCTCACAACAATAACCCTGTGAGGTGGGTTGGGCTGAAAGTTACTGACCCAAAGTCACTCAACTGGCTTTCATGCCTGAGGCATGAACTCACTGTTTCCTGGTTTCTAGGCCCAAACCACTATACCAATCTGGCTCTCTTATAGTGCGTGTTTCTGCACATAGATGGTTGAAGGAAAATAGAGAGAGGGTACAAATTAAAAGTTTCTAGTCCAAATATATCTTTCCCAGGAAAATGAAGCACTGGCTCAGCTGTGAGGTGTCAAATTGAACAACTATTCCCTTTCCCAGGAAAACTACAGATAGTCCTCAATTTATGATCACAATTGGGACCAGAATTTCTGTTGATAAGCACAGTGATTCTTAAGCCAGTCACCCCTGATTTTACAACTTTTTCCCCACACCTGTAAAGCAAATTACTATAGTTATTAAGTGAATCAGTGGTTGTTAAGTAAATCCAGCTTCCCTCATTGTCTTTGTTTGTTGGAAGCCAGTGGGAAGGTCACAAATGGTGATCACATGACCCTGGGACATTGCAACTGTTGTAAATACATGCCAGTTGCTAAGCGTCTGAATTTTGATCATGTGATCAAGGAGATTCTGCAACAGTTGTAAGTGCAAGATCCAATCATAAGTCACTTTTTCAGTGCTGTTAGAATTTTGAATGACGATTAAACAAATGGTTGTAAGTCAAGGACTTAGTGTATGCTTTCTGTTTATAAAATAAATCATTGAAATGAAACATTTGGAAGGCCAAGGAATACTGATAAACTGGGGAAAGATAGCTGAACGGAGATTTGGGAAAGCAAAACTCTCTCGAAAGAAACTGTTCATGAAACACTTCCTCTTTGTTTTTCCAGATCCTCATTGTCTTTGTAGTCCTGCCTCATTACCATAGTTACATCATAATGGCCTGACTAACCTCATAAGGCATGTGATGTGTGATATCCTACTGCGTATCCAATCACATAGTGTATATATTCTAATTTAGATCAACGTAAGCTTATAATCCTCTGTTCCTTATTTTAGGCCTGACTTTGCTTCTAGAATTGTTAATCTTGCCCAGTCTATACAAACTCCTTTTAAGGAACATTTGTATACTACATGATCTCCTTTGACTCCTGGTAAAGCTGCTTCGTGATGGTGTTTCCCCTCCCCTCACTTTTCACAGGGGAAGGCAGCACAATGGAGAAAATAAAGAGCATTTGAAGAACATGAAGAAATCCAGGCATTTCTGCTTGTTGTGCCAGGCTTGACCCTTGACCCCCCCCATTAGGTAGAAGGGAGAAAGTATCCATTGTGTGGGCTGAAATAAAAAAGAAACATGTAAATTTAGAGGAGACAGTTTTGTTTATTGGAAATTCAAGATTATTTATTGTGTCATGCTCTGGAAAGCAACAACATATCTATTTACACTGTGCAAGATAGTATGCATTAAAGCCAAAACAGAGAGCAAATAACAGCTGCTGATGTCCTCCTATTACAGTTTAAGCAGCAAGCACTACTATTAAAGCAAAAGCAAACAGAACCAGAATTGCAAAATGTCCAATTTCTCCTGCTCTGTTCCAGCCTGGTAATGTTTTCAATATTGATTATTTTCTTGAAGGAGAGGGGGAACCATCACACTCTTGATGTGAAAGGATTTAACAACCATACCTCCTAAGAGACACATGTGACAGGTTGCCAGTTGTCTTAGCTCACCTAACATTTGCTTGCAAGCACAGCTATTCTTGCTTAGAGGAAAAGCGAGGCGGGCTTGCATCTAGAAAAATTGAAATGAAAGCCTTGACTCTTCATAGAAAGAGAGAGAGAGAGAGAAAAAGACAAGCTTCATGCACACAAATCAAATTTCAAAAGACCCACAGGATGCTATTTGCGATATGTCTGCCAGCTTATGAAACAAGGGGAAATCTTTCTTCCCTTTGGCATTGCTGTCCTTTCCTCATCTCCATATAGATGGACTACGACTGTTGGAAATATTGTCAGAAAAAAGAGGGCCAGCTTTGCTTTGCAGAGAGCTAGAGACCAGAAAGATGAGACACAGGTATTTCTAATTAAAGGATCTTAGTTTTAAAAAAAAATGTTTTAGAGATGCGTAAAAGGAAAATGCCCAATATTTTCAGTGCATATCAGAATAACAGAATACAGAGTTGGAAGGGACCTTGTATCTCTCCAAGGTATATTCCAATCCAGGAATTCTGTGATAAGCCCAAATAAACATCCAGAAAGCAGCCACAAACTAGGTTCCCATTGCCTTGTTGGGAGAGATGAAAACTGAATTCATTCTGGCACAATATGGATCCAGAATTTTTCAATTAGGCAGAATAAGGACAGTTTACAATCTGTGCAAATAAGCTAATTTCATGTAGCAAAGAAGTTTTGATAAACTTGATATAACAGCCCTAAGTTACAAATCAGATAGGGTTGTTTTGGTAAAAATGAGTTGTGATTGGACATAAAGAAGTCTAATGATCTGTAGTAAGCCACATATACAGTATTTTCAGTATGTATGATGTGTTTATAAAACCGATAGCTACATATACTGTATAATAGAAGAAAATATATATAGTTCTGGGTTGAACTGTGATGTTCTTGATGCTCTCTGAGCTTGGTTATTTGCTTGTAGATGTTTCATTACCTAATAGGGTAACATCATATGTGCAGGTAGATGTGGGGTTTGTTCCATGTTTATATACAGTAGCTTATTCTGCCAGTTTTGGTAGTGGTGATGTGGTGTGTTCTCCTTGATAGTTTCTTGATTAGGATATTGTTTTATGCGTAATTGTTTGCCTAGGGTTAATCCCTTCTTCTCTGAGTGTTGGCAGCTGGCATGGTTGTGTTCTGATCTGTGGTCTCAAAAAGACTAAAACATGTCCTGACCAGCGATTATGGCCATGGCTTGTTATACCCATTTTACATTTCACTTTGCTAACTGCATTGCTTCTCAATAGGCCTTTAGGAGCAATTCAGGGAGGGCGGAGCTGGCGTCACGATGATACGGCATGCAATCTTGGAAATCTGAGATCGCTGCCGATATCTTTGCTCCTGGACGATCCAATTGGACCTAAACTGTCCTGAAGAGACAGTGAAAGTGAAGAGCGCATCCTGCCGATCCCAGGAATACCACAAAGTCCCTGGTAGATCCAGGAGAAGCTCTTCTTGCCAGCGGCAAAGAGGCAGCCATTAAAGCTGCTGAAGTTGGGACAGCTCCGAAACGGAAGAGAGCAGAAAGAGAAAGTGTGCCGGTTTGGTGAGAACTTTTTTTTTATTCTAAGATTTGAAAGGACACCCTAAGGGAAAGAAAGAATCTGTAAAAGTTTTGACAGAAGTGATTAAGCGGCGATTTTAAACAGGAGTGTCAAAGTAATGTCTTGTGTTTTTTTTCTCATTGCTGGATTTTTTATATACGATCTTGTATTTTGAAACTGGACTGGTTTTGTCGTTCATATCTATTTATTTTTTTCTTCTCCTTTTTGACTTTGTAATATTTTAGGCTAGAGGCTCCCTTTAGTTAATTCATTTTTAAAAAAAATATCTTTTTTTTCTTTTTATCAACTCTCATTATATTCTGCTTGGAAAAGGAGGGGGAAAGTGAGAGCAAAGAAACTTTGTAACACTGCCAACTAGAGGCTTGAAAATACTCTTTACCTTGTGACCAGACAAAGCTGAGAAAGAAAGAACTGAGACTCTTTTTCAAGGACATTGCTATTTGATAAGATAGAGGGAAGAGCATGAGAGAGTATTATTGCAGGTGCTCTTCTGGGTTTCTATCAACAGCTGGAGTCTGGTGTTGAAATGTAGGGGGGAAAAGGTGATAAGTTTTTGGAGAAGAGAGCTATAATAAAAGCCTTGGATAATTAAATAAAGTGCAGTGTGCCCTTTTTATTTTTCCTAAGTTGTGCTATCCCTCCTCACCAGCTTTATTGCATTTTTTAAAATCTCCTTCTTTGTAATAACTGTTTGGGTTTCTGGCTTTGTTAGAGCTTGCCTTTGTTTCTCTCTCTCTCTCTCTCTCTCTTTTTGGAAGTCCAACCTCTACGTTTGCTTTTTATTTTAAAGAGAAAGCCTTAAAAGCCTTTTTCCCCCCCCTTTCCTGGTATTTTTGTTTTTTCATCTACCTTTTGGTTTATTTTTATGCATTTCTTTCTATTTGAGACCATTCAATTGGATTAAGGTGTTGAAGAACCTGAAGAATTTTTCCTTTTTTCTCTTTTTTTCTTTTTTCTTTTAAGCTCTTTTTTCTTTATCTTATTTTTGATTGGATTAAGGTATACAAGAACTTGAAGAAATTTTGTCCTCTCTTTTTTTCTCTTCTTTTTCCTTTTTTAATTATTATTACTGGCCTTCTTTTTCTTTACTATTTTTATTTTGAATTACAATTGGTTATTTCACAATTGGATTAAGGTTTAGAAGAACCTGAAAATTTTGAATTGCCTAAAATGAGTAGGAAATTTACAGCTCCTGGCACTTCAACTTCTACTTCTTCCTCTCCACCATCTGGAGGACAACGTTTAATACAGACAATGTCAAAGCAAGAAAAAGAACAAGAAAAAGTGACTCTGCAGATGATTATGCAAGGAATTCAAAATATCCAAGCAAGGTCAGAGAATATTGAAAAGAGAATTGAAAACATTGAACAAAGAACAGAGAACATTGAACAAAGAACAGAGAACATTGAACAAAGAACTGAGAGCATTGAACAAAGAATAGGGAAAACTGATGAAAAAGTGGAGAACATCCAACAAATGATGTTGAAGTATGACGAGAGATTCCAAAAAATTGAAGAAGAAGATAAACAAAGAGACAAGAAGATTGGAGATATTGATAATAGATTAACGGTGGTCGAACAAGATAAAAGTGGCATGTTGAGATGGGAGATGGATAGATCAGAATTCTATCTTAGATTTTAAAATGTAGAGGAAGAAAAAGGACAAAACCTAGCTGAGATAATGATAGAAATACTGGCTGAAGCCTTGGAAATAACTCAAGAGAAGATGATGGATGGAATAGATGAGGTTTATCGAATCTTCACAAGATATGTGATGAGAAATAGCTTACCAAGAGAAGTTCACATTAGATTTACAAAGAAAGCCATTAAGACGCAAATATTGCAAGTGGCAAAAGAGAAAATATTGAAATACAAAGACAAGGAGATTGTGATCTTGAAACAAATACCCAGAAGAGTGAGAGAGATGAGAAGAGAATACCGATTCCTGACTAAAATGCTACTCAAAAAAGAGGTGAATTATAGATGGCTGATTCCAGAAGGTTTAATGTTCACATGGCAAGAACAGAGACACAGAATTGACTCAATTGAGAAAGCGGAATTATTTTATACAGAATTTTTTGGAAGGAAAGAGGAAGAGGCAGAAAAAGAGATCTCATTAATTGAATTCCAAGAGGACTGTCAAATGGTGACTGAAAAAGAAGAAGGCACAGTAGGTGGAAAGGTGGAAGCCAAAGAACAATGTGAATTAAGATCCATGAGAGCTGCCAAACCTAATTATAAAATATAACCATGGAAGAGAAAAAAATGATTACAATTAATATAAATGGACTCAACTCAGCTGTTAAAAGAAGGAAAACCTTTCATAAATTGGAGAAATTAAAATTTGATATAATCTGTCTACAAGAAGTACATATTAAAAAAAACAATATGAACAACTGTTGATACAGCCAAAATTAGGGAAAATATTTACTTCCTTGACCCAATGTAAGAAAAGAGGAGTGGTTTTATATATTAAAGAGACTACCTCAGCAAAATTGATCTATACTGATGATGATGGAAGAATACTAATGGTGGAAATAATGGACAATAATATGAAAACACTCCTGATTGCAATATATGCTCTGAATGACAAACAAGAAGAATTCTACAAAAAACTACATATGAAAATAATTGAACTGGACTATGCTAATATAGTTATGATGGGAGATTTTAATGGAATTGTAGACAACAAATTGGATTATACAGCACAGAAAACAACAAAGCAAAACAGAAAGACTCTCCCTAAATCTTTTTTTAAAATGGTAGATGAAATAAACTTAAAAGATACATGGAGAGAAAGAAATGCTAAAACTAAACAATATACTTTCTATTCAAATAGACACTTATCATGGTCCAGAATAGATATGATATGGATGTCAACAGAATTAATACCTAACATTCAAGAAATAAATATTGAAACAAGTACTTGGGCAGATCACAATCCAATGACAATTAAATGGAAAGGACAAAAAAGAAGATCTAGATGGACGTTAAATAATACTATTTTAAAGGAAAAAGACTTTACACAGTGGATGGAGAAAGAATTGGCCTTTTTCTTTAGAGAAAATAAAAAAGAAGATACATCAACTCAGAATGTATGGGACACAATGAAGGCATATGCTAGAGGCTTGATAATAGACTATACAAGGAAAAGCAATACTATGAAAAGGCTAGCCTCTAAGGCCCTAGAGGATGAGCATAAAAGACTTGAAAAAGAGCTACAGAAAATGCCACAGAAAAAGGACATCAAGTTAAAAATGGATATAATTAAACACAAAATGGGTCAAATAGAAAAAGAAGAATTAGCACAGAAAATTAGAGGTGCTAAACAGAACTACTTTGAAGACGCAAATAAACCAGGTAGATGGTTAGCATATAAATTGAGAAAGGAGAAAGAATCAAGGAAAATATTGCAATTAATAGATGACCAAGGCCAAGTTTGCCATGGTAGCAAAGAGAAGAAGGAAATCATTTGAGACTTCTATGGGAAATTATATATGCAAGAGAATATTGATGAAGAGAGAGTTAAGCAGTACTTACAGAATGCTAATTTATCTCAGATACCTAAAGAGACTGAAAAAATGTTAGAAAGCAATATAACGATGATGGAGTTAATTGAAGCACTCAAGAAGCAAAATAATGGAAAGGCACCAGGCCCAGATGGACTTCCGGCAGAATTTTATAAAACATTACAAGAATCGTTGATTCTTTGAAACCATTGCTAGAAGTTATGAATGAAGTTATGTTAAAGAAGAAGATACCTAAATCATGGTCAGAAGCCTATATTACACTTATTCCTAAAGAGGATGCCGACCCATTACAAATTAAGAACTATAGACCCATTTCTTTACTAAATGCAGATTACAAAATCTTTGCTTCAATATTGGCAGAAAGACTTAAAAAATATTTAAATAATTTTATCCATCCTGATCAAAATGGATTTCTGCCAAAGGGACAAATTAAAGACAATGTGAGAGTAATCTTGTACACCTTGGAATACTACGAGGCACATCCTGAAAAACAAATGGCTCTGATATTTCTAGATGCACAGAAGGCATTTGACAATGTGAATTGGCGATTCATGTTATTATTGTTGGAACAGATGGGTTTTGCTAGAAAATTCATCCAAGCAATAGAAGCTATATACTATAAGCAAATGGCAAAGGTAATGATAGAGGGAGAGTTGACAGACTCTATTAATATAAGAAAAGGAACAAGACAAGGGTGCCCACTATCACCTTTGTTGTTTGTGTTAACTTTGGAAGTGTTAAAAAGAAATATTAGAGATGAAAAGAATATAAAAGGAATGAAAATCAAAAAGGAAGAATTTAAGTTGCAAGCATTTGCGGATGATCTGGTTTTCATCTTAGAAGACCCTTTAGAAACAGCATCAAAATTGATAGAAAAGATAGAGACATATGGAAAGGTGGCTGGTTTGAAAATAAATAAAGATAAGACAAAGATTTTGACAAAGAATATGCTATTAAGACAAAAGGAAGAACTGGCAGACCTATTGAAAATTCAGGTCACGAATAAGATCAAGTATTTGGGGATATATTTGACAGCAAGATGTAGTACATTAAAAGATAATAATTATATTAAACTTAAACAGCAGATAGCGTTAGATCTGGTGAAATGGGAAAACTTACAACTCTCACTAATAGGGAGAATCTCAACAATCAAGATGAATATATTACCCAGAATTTTATATCTGTTTCAAACAATTCCAATTATGCTTGGAAAAGATTATTTTGAAGATTTAAATAAAATTGTGTTGAAATATATATGGCAAGGTAAGAAAGCGAGAATAAAGTTAAAACTTTTGCAAGATGCTAGAATTAGAGGAGGATTTGGTTTGCCTAATTGGGAATTGTACTACCAAGCTACAAATCTGATGTGGGTTAAGGAATGGATAACACTAAGAAATGCTAGATTGTTGACATTAGAAGGACATGGGGTGGCATGCTTTTTTATGGTACAAAGGAACTAAAACACAGGGGTATTTTAGAAGACATTATATACGGGAGTCTCTGTGGTTAAACTGGGAGAAGGTTAAAAGACAAGTTTTTTGAAAATTCCAGTCTGGTTATCGACTATTGAAGCATTTTCTTTTCCTATAATATACAAAAAGGAACAAACAGTTAGATATGGTGAAATACTGAATGAAAAGGGTGAACTTAAATCTATGCAAAAACTAGAGGAACAAGGTATGAAGATGAATTGGTTTTCATATGCGCAAATACATTCAAGTTATGATAAAGATTCTAAAACAGAAGGTTTCTATGATAAATTGACTGACTTAGATAAGATTTTGACAGGTACTGATGAAAAGGTGATTAAAAATTGTATGGATATTTATTAGAAATTAAACTAGAAGAAGAACAAGTTAAAGAAACTATGATTGCTTGGGGGAAGAATTTTGGATATGGGATTGATTTAGAGAAATGGCAAAAATTGTGGTCTCAAAATTATAAAATGACAATGTCAACAGCATATAAAGAAAATTTGTATAAGATGTTTTACAGGTGGCATTTTCCCCTGACAAGAATAGCAAGAATGTTCAAGAATAAATCCGCAAAACATTGGAAATGTCATCAGACACCTGGCTCATTTTACCATATGTGGTGGACTTGTGCGGATGCCAAAAAATACTGGACTAAAATCCACATGTGGTTGGAGAAAATGACGAAAAAACATATAGACTTGAAACCAGAGATATTTTTATTGGGAATTTTACCTGAAATATATAGTAAAGACTTGAAATACCCGATTGTAAATGTATTAACAGCGGCTAGGATTGTATTTGCTAAAAACTGGAAAAATGAGAAGATACCATCACAGGAGGAAATCATTAAGAAAATATTGGAATGTGTTGAAATGAGTAGATTGATATTTGAAATTAGAGAACAAGAGGATAAACAATTTTATAAAATTTGGGATCTTTTCTATCAATGGTTAGATAACAAAGTACAGTAATGAAGTATGTAGATTTCTAGAAAATAATAAATATATAAAGATGTACTTCTTTCTTATTATAACTACAAAATGATTTTAGGATAGATTTGGGATGATAATATGAACTGTTATACAATAAATTAAGCAAATTATGGTTATTTTGTAAAACATGAATGAATAAAAGTATAGTCAAATGATTGATTAATAATGATACTAAGGTATTTAGTTTTTGATTGACAATATGAGATTATATGTAATGTAATTGTAATTGAAGACTACGAAATGGAAGCACAAAACAATTTGTAAACCAACCGGCACACTGTATGTACACCTATGGAAGACAGCTTGATGTTTTTATGTTTTGTTTGTTTATGTTTGTTTTTAAAAACCAATAAAATTTAAAAAAAAGGAGCAATTCAGAAATTGGTTATCACGCATAAAACCCTTTATGATATGGGATCCTATTACTTTCTTTATTAGATTTTTATTCTGCCTTTGTTACTTTATAAATAACTCAATGCAGCAAAAATACAATACTTCCTCCTCCTCTTTTTTTCCTCACAACAACCACCCTGTGAGGTGGGTTGGGATGAGGGAGAGTGACTGGCCCAAAGTCACCCACCTGGCTTTTATGCCTAGGATGGGACTAGGTTCTCCTACCGATAGTTTCTAGGCCAGCACTTTAACTGTTACACCAAACTGATTTCTATTTACTCTGAGCAGCCATCTCTTTCCGATTGTTTCCCTATGCTCTAGGTCAGGGGTCTCCAACTTTGGCAACTTTAAGACCTGTGGACTTCAATTCCCAGAATTCCTGGGAGTTGAAGTCCACAGGTCTTCAAGTTGCCAAGGTTGGAGACCCCTGCTCTAGGTCCCATCAACTAAAGAGTGTTATCTAGTGGGTCTCACGAAGTTTGGTTTTTTTTTCTGTATAAGTAATCCTGAGCATTTTTCACACTTATCACTGTTGCAGCTCTCCACGGTCATATGATTTATGTTTGAATTCTTGACAACTGGTTCATATTTATGACGGTTGCAGTGTCCTGGGGTCATGTCACCATCTTTTGTGATCTTCTGACAAGCAAAGTAAACGAGGAAACCAGCTTCACTTAACAACCGTGTTACTAATTTAACAACTGTAGTAATTCACTTGACAAAAGTGGCAAGAAAAGTCGTAAAATGGGGCAAAGCTCACTTAACAAATTTCTCACTTAGCAACATAAATTCTGGCTCAATTGTGGTCATAAGTCAAGGACTACCTGTAGTAATTCCTGTCCTCTGGAAAACCATTCCTTCCAATATCAGATTAGCCCCAACCCTACCATAAAGTCCTCTGATTTTTCTTCCAGGCATTGGACCTGGGGGGCAAAGGGAGTTGAGCCCATAAGTTGAATGGATTTGTGGCTGATTGGTTATTCTAGTGGTTATTTTTCATTTGTTTTTTATGTATTATATTTATTGTATCTTGTTATTGTATTGATTTGTTAGCTGCCCAGAGTCTTTATGTGAAATGGGCAGCCACATCCAGTAAATAAATGAACAAACTAGAAACTTCCTTGCCCATAGTTTGACACCCTGACCACTGTGTTCCTTGTTGGTTCTCTTATATTATTGGCTTTAATCAGGGTTTCTCAACCATGGCAATTTTAAGTCATATGGGCTTCAACTCCCATAATCAGCACATGATGTAAACCATCCTGAATGTTGGAATAGGTAGAAAGGTAGGGTATATATTCAGTAACAAAGAATAATACATTTATATAATTTGTTACACCAAAATACACCCTATTGCAATTACCTAGTCATGCATACACATACACACACTTCTCTCTCAATCCTAATGTTCAAGAACCCTTACATTTGTCTTTAAAATTCACATTTAAACTTCCCTGTTGAAGTGATTAAATCACAACAAATGTTTCTTTGCTCTTAATAGTGTGTGGGAATCGTGTTTGTGATGAGACAGTGTATTACATTATGGCTGATTATCTCAGCAGCAGCCTCCAAGATAATAATAATATGAAGTGTGGCTCAGTCATTCAGCTTCTCTCTGCTGACAGTTTCTGTATGCAAACCATCTGCTCTACAGAATTCAAAGAGCAGAGAAGTCTCTCTAGCGTCTGCTCACATCTCTTGGGAAAGATCTTGAAGTCACAGAACAATCTCTCTGGAATACTTTGCACCGTCATCAAAATGGTCACTTATTCTGTCAATATCCAGATTGTATTTCTGACAAGAACTCACATTTGGCTTCTATCGGGCACCTGGTCTTTCCAGAAGGGATATTATTGTGGCTCTAAGTTCATATAACAAACCATCTTATTGCTTTCTCCACCCTTCCTTCATAAGTTGTAAATTACATTTATATTCCTTCTTTCATCCTACTAGCTTAAAGCTTCATGTATGAAGGCAGCTCTGGTATCCTTGAGCATCCTCTGGCTTTTTTTCCTGCTATATTTGATCATTGCTGTGCTATCAACTAGGAGGGGTCAATTTGTCCCAGATACAGAACTGCCCTTGGCTTTATAGGGCAGACTCTGACATGTATCTCAATGTGGGCGGGAATGTTTTTCTGTAATTATTTTGTTTTTAGCTCACTTTTTTAAAAAAAGAATTACATATGCTTTTGTAGTTTTAACTTTATTTAGAGGATTGGTCATAACAAAACATGCACACATAAAATGATACCACGCTTGTTCCTGCCTTCCATCCTGACTGAAACCAAAAACAAGATTTCAGAAGTTAAAGAACGAGTTGTCACTTCTATCTCCCCTCCACCAGCATAAGATTTGTTTGTTTGATTGATGATTGATTGATTGATATGGCCAGGCCACCTATGTTGCCCAAGCAACTCTAGGTGATTTTTTTCTGCCAAATTGCGGAAGAATTGGAAGGTGGTCATATATTAGTTCTTTAGGTTCATATATTCAAACATGGCATTGTGTTTTAGAAGATCAGAGGGTACATAAATATATGAGTAAATGAAAATACAGGAAGGTAACAGATTCAACATTTATATTTGCAAACAAATTAACATTTGTGTCATCACAGCTTTCTCTTATAGCTATTAGCGGTAATGGAGAAGTAAAATTATGTATAACATTTGTTGAAAGTTAATCAGAAGAATGCATTACTGGTGTAAATAAAATAGCTGGATGCCTTTTTATACACTTCTGTTGGAACTAAAATTATAAATTTGCCTCTTTGAGACAGCTTGACTTCATTTTGTGAGACTCAGGGACAATGCAACTGTCTTCATCAAAGCAAAGGAAAAAGTTGCACAGCTTTGCCTGGCCTTATTAGTGTTAAGAATTTTGTTTAGAAATGAGGTTGTAGTCCTATGCAAATTGTTGAAAGTAGATAATCTGCAAACCTCTTAGAAATTGCGGAGATGTTGAATATTTAATATTAGTTTTTCCATGTCAATTTTTTAAGAAAGATGTTGCACTACAATAATAAAAGTTCTTCTGGAGGTCAACCTGTTACAATTAATTCCTTCCATAAAAATGAACTTGGGGAAATTATCATATTTGTGTGATGTAAGAATCTTTAATTTTGAAATTTATTATAGGATCATATGTTATAAGTTTTGGGCTGATCTGGAGATAATGTCGTATGTAGGGGGCAAGAAGCAGAAGTGACTAATACATCCTATTCTCTATTTTGATTCAAATGGTCAAAAGGGATTTTCATATTTCTCTGTATGTAGAGAATAGAAAACAAGTAAGGCAATAACAATACTATATATACACACCTGCCTTTCAGCTTACATGAGAATATAAAATGGCTTACAAAATATAATAATACAATAACTGCAATTTTAATTGAAATCAACTTTAAATTTAGAAGAAATAAAATAGTAACAACTTGGGGACAGAGTTGCATTTTTGCTATTTTCCTAAGTACTGGGAGAGCTAAATAGAATTCTCTTGAATTCTATTTAGTATTCCAAATGGTATATTCCAAATGGTATTCCAAATGGTATATTCCTATAATGGCATGTGGAAAAAACCTTGGGAGACTGGGTCAAGAGATATTGTTAAAAGAATGATCAGATAACATAATCCACAACTAGATAGTAAACAGGACAAGAAGCTCAGAAAATACCCTCTTTAGTTTCTTTGGCTGTAAAGAGGAAAATTGTACGTTCATACTTGCAAAATTATGTCAATGTATCTTTACTGTTATGTTGGGGAATAATGGAGACCAGACATCTGACCAGTGACTTCAACTCTTTAATAATCGTAAATAGAACAGAACAGAGCAAGGCTATGGGCAACAGCAACCCTTTTATAGGGTTATCTGCTACCTTATTAACCAATGACATGTGCAACAAGTTCAAACTTATAACCAATGAGAAGTGTCGAAATAGTGGCCAATCAGGGACTACTTATGGATCAATCCCTAGTTGTTGTATAAGGGCCAATCAGGTGTGCAGGTTTCCAAACCCTGATTTGCATTTATGCTAGTAACTTTTATTGATTCACAACACCCTCCCCTTGGGTTCCGTTTGAGGGGAGCTGTAATAAAATCCTCAAGATAGACAGGCCGTTTGGTCTGTCTGGATGATTCCGTGGCTCCACCGGTTTTGGTCTAAGGTCCGGTTCGTGGAGCGTTTGGATGATCTTTATTAAATTCAGTTTCGCTGCACGGTGATTCCGTGCTGCTTCCACTGTGGTTGTCTCTGCTACTCCGTGTTTCTTCGGGTTTTGCAGTTCGGTTTCCCCGTATTAAAGTTCCCTGAAAAATTCAACTCCCCCCGCTTCACGTCCGGTGTTTCGCTGGGCCGTAGGGTTTCCGTTGGCCTGCTATTTGTCATATCAAAGTCAATGTCCTCGATATTTCCTCCCCTTGAGTTGGTGAACCCGGGAGTCATGGGTGCTGGGTGGTAATCTCGATCGGAGTTGGTCTATGTGGCATTTCCACACCCTCCCATCGTCCGTTAGCAGGCGGTAAGATCTAGGCCCGGTAAGGTGGGTAACGGTTGCGGGTATCCATAACGGGTCGCTGGAAAAGTTTTTGGCAAAGATTAAATCGCCTACCTTAAATTCCGGCATTTGCTGCTGGAGCCGAAGGGCTTTTCCGGTGCGAATGCGGGTGGAGCCGGTCAAGGTGCGATCGTAGTTTCCGCCCATAAGAAGCTCAGCGGGCATTTTGTTGGTCACGCTGTGGGGTGTGATGTGCTGCAACAAGAGAATTTGATTGATTTTCTCGCCGATGTTGCCAAATTCCATTTTGTGAAGGGTCTTTTTACAAATTGTACCATGCGTTCTGCACGTCCATTCGCCGCAGGGGTGCACGGGCGAGGTTAGCGCATGGCGGATGCCCCGATCAGCAAGATATTGTTCAAAGGGTAATGCAGTAAACTGTGGGCCGTTGTCCGAGACCAACACGTCCGGAAACCCGTGTGTGGCAAATAGTCTGTTTAATTTATTGATAACTGAGTCCGTTGTAGTTGTGTTCATTCGATGGATCTCGAGCCAGTTTGAATAGGTGTCAACAGTAATAAGGAAAGTGTGTCCTTTGGTAGGCCCCGCAAAGTCAATATGAATACGGGACCAAGGTCCCTCGGAGTTTCCCATTCGGTTGGGCTTGCTTTAGGCGGGCGTTGCTGACGTCCTGGCAACGTTGACAAGTAGCGACCCAGGCCTCGATTCTTTTGTCGATTCCCGGCCACCAAGCGTAGCTGCGTGCGAGTGCTTTCATCCGCACGATACCCGGATGTCCTTCATGCAATACCGCCAAAACAGTTTGTTGCAATTTGCCAGGGATTACGACTCGATCGCCCCACAAGATACAGCCTTTTGGGAAAACAGTTCGGTTTGGCGGGCTTTGAAAGGTGCCCATTCCGGTGCTATTTGGTCCGTCGGCCACCCCCATTCAACCCAGCGTAGGATGTGTTGCAGAACTGGGTCACGTTTCGTTTCAAAGGCAATGTCTCTAGCCGTCAAGGGTGGTGCATGTAGAGCTTTGATCTGTAGTGTTGAGATGGTTGGGGCTGGATCTACAACAGAGTCTGGGAGCGGTGTTCTGCTCAATGCATCAGCGTGGAGAATTGATTTCCCGGGCGATGTTGCAAGGTGTAGTTGTAGGCCGCCAAGAATTCAGACCAACGGGTCATTCTGGGGGACAATATATACGGGTTGGTTTATTACCCGCAATGATCCCCAGTAGCGGTTTATGATCAGTAATTATCGTAAACGCACGGCCATAAACATATTCATGAAATCTTTTAACTGCAGCCACAATAGCTAAAGCTTCTTTGTCCAGCTGACTATAATTTCTTTCAGCTTTAGCTAAGGTTCGCGAAAAAACGCGATGGGGGCTTCCGCTCCATTTGGTAATACATGGGCCAGAATTGCCCCAACCCCAAAAGGTGATGCGTCACACGTGATAGTGAGCGGAAGAGTCTCGTTGTACTGCATAAGTACAGAATCAGAAGTTAGCAATTTCTTTACTTGTTGGAAAGCATATTGTTCCCATTGTCCCCAAACCCACGTTGCTTTTTTGTCTAATAGTCTATGCAATGGTTCTGCTACCGTTGCTTTGTGGGGTAAAAAGACATTATAGAAATTGATAAGTCCAAGGAACGCCTGTAGGTCTGCCTTGTTCCTTGGAGTGGGGGCCTTTTAATCGCCCTTAATTTGTCTTCGGTGGGATGGATTCCTTGGCTGTCCAGGAGGTATCCCAAAAATTCTACTTTTTCGGTACATAACTGGCATTTATCTTTTTAACTCTGAGGCCTGCATTTTGGAATCTTCAGAAACCTCTCTGAGTCATTTTTCTAGGATGTCTTTGTTAGGGCGGCGATGAGTACATCGTCGAAATATGGATACGACCCCTCTGATCCCTTGTAACAACCTTTCCATTAAGCTCTGAAAGATTCCGGGGCAACGCTTACCCCGAACTGGAGCCGGTTGCATTTAAATGCACCCCTATGCTACGATAGTTTGCGCCTCTGCCGTGGTCGGATCTACAGGCAATTGCTGATACGCCTGGGCTAGATCTAGTTTAGCGAAAACTTTCCCACCACCCAGGAATGGAGCAAGTGTTGCACTACCGGCACTGGATATGCACTTTGCTGTAGTGCGTGGTTTAAGGTGGCCCGTAGTCTCCGCAAATTCTTAGTGACCCATCAGGCTTGATAGGCGTCACTATAGGGGTTTCCCAGCGGGTGTGGTCAGTGGGTTCCAGCACGCCCTGCGCTATTAGCTTATCGAGTTGTTCGTCGATTTTAGGCTTCAAGGCGAACGGCACCCGACGCAGCTTAAGGCGGATGGGTGCTATCTCAGGGTTCAAGTTAAACGAGATCGGGTCCCCTTGTACTTGCCTAGTCCGTTCGCGAAAATGTCTTGGAATTCTTGCACGAGTGCCTCCTCCCAATCGCTGCTCTCGGCTCGGTGGACTCCGGCCACAGTGATTCCGAGCAGCCTGAACCATTGAAGGCCTAAAGACTAGGCCTGTCGCGGTCCACGACAGTCAGTGGTAGAGCGACGGCACAGTCCTTGAAAGAGATCTGAATCTGCGGGACCCGACGACGGGAATTGCCGTTGCCCTGATAGTCTTTGAGTATAACCCTTTGAGGGTTAAGGTCTTGGTGGCGAATCGTTGGAATGAGCTGTTGGAGCGTTTTCACGACACCATCGAGAGGGAAGATCCCGAGTCTACCTCCATCACGCAAGGTTTGTTTTCGATGGCGACCTTTACTCGGATTTTCCCGGCATCAAGGGATGTAGCGTGGCCTATGGTGATTGTTTGGTGGGTCTCTTCCCGCCTGGTTTCTTCCCGCCTGGTGGAAGTGGTGGACGGCTTGTTTCTGTAGGAGTGGTTTCCCCATTGGTGGTTCAGTTTTTCTTGGTGTGTGCCGAAGAATCCTGAAGATTGGCATTCGGCCTGTCGGGTTTGGAGTTTTGTTTGCTTCTGCAAACCTTTGCGATGTGACCTCGTCTCCCGCAATTGCGGCAGAGTGCGTCGAGGAATTTGCAGCTGGATCGTGGGTGATTTGCCCCACATCCTGCACACGGTCGGGATGAGGGTTGTGTGAACTGGTCTCGTTCCGCTCGGAGTCGGTTGACCTCTTCCTCATCGCTTTCTGATGGGGATTCTAGGTCTTCGTGGTGAGTCGATACCGGTGTCTCTCTGAGCGAGGCGAGGTATCATTGGCGAGTTGACGTAGTGGTGCGTTGGTGCGGCGCATTCTGGCTGCCGACTTCTTGGTCGCCTCCGCTGCCGAGGCTTCTTTAAGGGCATCGGTGAGGCTGATGTCCCCTTAGCCATAATTTTGCTCTGGATCGTGCCGCCTTCTAGGCCCAGAACCAGGCGGTCCCGGAGGGCTTCTTCTAAGTCAGCGAATCCGCAGAGGCCTCCAAGGTTGCGGAGGTCCGCGATGTAATTGGCAAGGCTTTCGCCCTTCCGTTGGTCCCTCTGGTAATATTCGTGTCTTCTGACTAAGGTTGGCACAGTGGGCGCGTAGTGAGCCCGTAGTAAAGGCTCGAGGACGTCCCAGTCCATCTCTTTACCTCGGCTGGCTTGGCAAGTGATTTTGCCATTTTAAACACGGTAGGCCCGCAGTGAGTTAGAAAGATAGCTCTTTTTTTGCCGGTTGTTGCATCTTTCAAATTGTTGGTCTCCAGAAACATCTGGAACCGATCCATGTATGACTCCCAGTCTTCGGTTTCTGGGTTGAATGGAGCGGGTGGTACGGCACCGCTGGCCATGTTGACGTTGATGGTGCGTGTTCGACCACGTGCTCTGTTGGTTGCTCTGTAACTCAGTCAGCTCTTCGGTCTCCGTATCCCACCCTCGTCGCCAGTGTTATGTTGGGGAATAATGGAGACCAGACATCTGACCAGTGACTTCAACTCTTTAATAATCGTAAATAGAACAGAACAGAGCAAGGCTATGGGCAACAGCAACCCTTTTATAGGGTTATCTGCTACCTTATTAACCAATGACATGTGCAACAAGTTCAAACTTATAACCAATGAGAAGTGTCGAAATAGTGGCCAATCAGGGACTACTTATGGACCAATCCCTAGTTGTTGTATAAGGGCCAATCAGGTGTGCAGGTTTCCAAACCCTGATTTGCATTTATGCTAGTAACTTTTATTGATTCACAACATTTACAATAAAATAGAATTAGCTCATCTGGATATCATTCCTATCTAGTTTATCTCACAAGGCTAACAATGTCTTTACAGAAGCCCAATGTGCAAAACACAGGTACAATAGTTCATATAGCTGTTGGTTTCCAATAGTTGGTATTTAAACAAATGCTGCTTTGGGTTCTGTTGGAAGAATGGGTATCAGAGCTGAGCAGTTATGCGTATGATTTCACTGTAAATTGATTTGCAAAGTTTTAAAAAAAATCCTTACAGTGCGGATTATTTAAACACACAAGAGCAGAGAAGCTTTGTAAACTGAAATAAAACAGGAGGATCGCATTCACTGCCCTGGTAACTGGGTGCTATTCCCATAGTGAAAATATTTTTTTGTGTTATGTCACTTGTTATTTAAACACTCAGAGGTGAAGGATGGGGGTCACTGCAGGTATTACAAATATTTCTGTCCTGGAGACCCCTTGTGTCTTTCAATATTAAATCCTGCACAAGAAGGCGACAAATTATGATAAGATGGGATGAACTAAAAATTAAAAAATTAAAAATCACCCAAGAAAAGAATCAGGCTTATGTTAATTAGAACTGGGGCTGTTTGTTAGGGTCTGACAAGATGATGGGCCTTGCTGGGGAGACTTCTGGCAAAGAAAATATCGTTACTAATTACTGAGAACATTGTTTCCCGGAATATTTTGGGATGCAAATAGCTATTTAGGAAGTCTACTTTTAGAACACCTTCCAGAATCCAGGTCAACAGGCAACCTCTTTCTCACACAGCAAGTCTTGGACCTTTGAAGCCTGATAGTGCTTTTACAATGCCCACTGTGGACTCCATCTGTTCACATATTCTTGCACCCTCCCAGGATGGGTCCCAATTGAGACATTATTGTCTGCTTAATGACATTTGTTCTAAGGCATACAGGTGTCTTTACTTTACCCCCTTCTTCTGGAGCCTATTATCACTGATCTTCCCCTCTTTCCTGCACCCACATCTCCGACTTCCCACCCCCCTTCATGTATTGTTTTCTTCTGCCCAATCCTCTCCTTATTTCACTTACAAGTTACTTTTGTCACCCTAGATCACTGTCCTTGTCTATGTACTAGAAAACGTAGCTCTGCTGCTGATAAGTCAGTAACAATATGATAGCCTCCAGTACTTTCACTCCTGTAGGAGTTCCATTAATTTTAATATCTTAAAATATACCAAATATTGCAACCTTAAGGCAAATAAGCATGGAGTGCATTACAGACGATTGTCAATAAATCGGATGTTTCCCTTCCTGGAACAGAAACTAAGTGTTAATCTAGACAGTGATATGTCCTGTATTAAATTTAAAACTGGTATCTCACAATTAGGATGTTAGTGCTTCACTTATTATATATGTTGCATTTTATACAGAAGCCATAAAAACACGTTAGTCTTTTAATATATTTCAACACTGATTCTCTCCTTATCTTTGACTTCTTCATTTGTGCATTTCTGGTTCAGTCTTTTCATTTTAGCCTGTTCTGGTGGTGAGTTCTTCTTTCTGCTTCTTTGTGGTTGTGTAACCCCTTTGAATGTGGGGGAAGGACTAGATATAGCTAGATTTTTGTATGACAGATGTGCCCTTCGAAATAATACACATTCTTTCAGTTATACTTTAAATCAGGAAGAAGGCAGCCAGAAATGGGCTTCAACTGAGTGACTAATTTCTGGCACTGCTGTTCTCTGCTCTATTTGTTGCAACCAAAATATTGTTTACCTAGATCAATCAAATCACTTTGAAGATACAATATAATTTTATTATTATGTAGTTCATTAACAGACACACACACGCGCGTGTGTGTGTGCGTGTGCGTGTGTGTGTGTGAATAGATTTATGGAACTTGGAAGTCCAATGGAGGTTAGAGTCCAATTTAAACTCTTTCAACCAAGTCCAGGATAAGGAGGCAGACTGATGGGAACCAACTCCCAAGATTTCTACAGGACAGCTTTGCTGTTAGCCCAGGGGCAGAAAAAACCCTTGCCTTTTACTTTTGAGGATATTAGTGTCACCAGACAGTTGTTTGTTGTTTTCATAAGATGGGGACTCAGAGTTGCAGCTCTTGATTTATTGATTGATTTATTTTATTTATTTATTTTGTCAAGCAATTCTAAGATAACAGGTATAAGTATAAACATAGTTATGGATACATGATATGGATACATATAAGAAAAATAAAAGAAATTAAAAAAACAACAACAATAGGACAAGGACAGTAGGCATGTTAGTGCGCTTATGCATGCCCCCTACATCAATTCATCAGTATGGCTCACCCTTACTTTGGGGATGGCTGGAGGCTCTATCTTTGTTTCTCTTATTGCATAAAGGAACCTGTCCAAAAGAAAGCTCAGATAGTCTCTGTGGGTGTAGCTTTATGTGGCAGAATACTGTATGTGTCCACAGAAAAATAAGAATAATAAAGCAATTCACAGAAGGTTTTCTAGAGAGTGATGCTTTTCTTTCTTTTAAGAAGGAAATATTTCTTCACTAGGAAATTACATTCAAATAGAAAGCCCAAGTACCTGATCTAATTGTATTCTGTAGAAAAGAATAATCAGTCATGTGATTTGCTACTGGGGTCCGGAAGGAGCCTGATATGGCATTTCCTCCACTGCAATGTGTTTGTGTGTGTGGGAGAGAGAGAGAGAGAGAGAGAGAGAGAGAGAGAGAGAGAGAGATTCCTTATGGGAACAAGAAGTAATAATTGAAAGACATGACAGAATGAGGGTATCAGCTTAATCAGTTAGTGGCATGCTAGTTTCCCATGTTAAAAGAGTAATGTAAAGGAGTTTAAAGAACAAAACACCTACACTAAGTTTGACTATTTCCATTGAACCTGGTGGCCAACAGAATGAAGGTTTTAACAAGACAATGCATTGAAGAAATGGATTTTCCAAAAAGTATATGACATTAACAAATTGCAAAATATAGACATTGTTAATTAATGTTATATTGACCTTCATTTAGCTAAAGGGGCCTAATGCTATAGATAAATTATCTGGCATGTTCATTAAGTATCAGCATTGGATTCATCACAGACAGTGTTTATTTATTTATTTTATTTATTTGATTTGCCAATTGTTTACAAGATAATAAGTATAAATGTATACATAGTTGTGAATACATGAAATGGGTACATATAAGAAAAATAAAAGAATAAGAGAAACAATAGGACAGGGACGGTAGGCACGTTGGTGCGCTTTATGCACGCCCCTACAGACCTCTTAGGAAAGGGGTGAGGTCAATAGTAGACAGTCTAAGGTTAAAGTTTTTGGGGTTTGGGGAAGAAACTACAGAGTCGGGTAGAGTATTCCAGACATTGACCACTCTATTGCTGAAGTCGTATTTCCTGCAATCAAGTTTGGTGCGGTTTACTTTGAGTTTGTATCTATTGTGTGCTCTTGTGTTGTTATGGTTGAAGCTGAAGTATTCATTGACAGGTAGGACATTGCGATGTATGATTTTATATACCATGCTTAAGTCAGACCGAAGACGGCGTAATTCAAGGTTTTCAAGTTCTAGAATTTCAAGTCTGGTGGCATAAGGTATTCTACAACGAGTAGAGGAGTGGAGAACTCTTCTTGTGAAATATTTCTGGACTTTCTCAATTGTGCTAATATCAGATACGTAGTGTGGGTTCCAGACTGATGAACTGTATTCGAGTATTGGTCTAGCAAATGTTTTGTATGCTCTGGTTAGTAGTGTGATATTACCAGAGAAAAAGCTACGTAGGATTAGGTTAACAACTCTTAATGCCTTTTTGGCTATGTAGTTGCAGTGGGCTCTAGCACTTAGATCATTAGAGGTGAGTATTCCAAGGTCCTTTACAGAGCTTGAGTCATCAACAAGATCTTGACTATTCAGCTTGTATTTTATTTTCTGATTTTTTTGCCAATATGTAAGACAGAGCATTTATTTGTTGAGATTTGAAGTTGCCATTTGTTTGACCACTCTGATACATAGTCAAGATCTTTTTGTAGGGTAGCAGTATTGTCTGTGGTATTGAACAGCTTTACATCATCAGCGAAGAGAACGCAATTGCTCTTAATATGATCACAGAGGTCGTTTATGTAGAGTATGAAGAGAGTTGGTCCTAGAACACTGCCTTGGGGAACACCACTATTGACAGGTACTGGATTTGATAGTACGCTCCCGATTTTGACCATTTGTTGTCTGTTTGACAGGAATGCTTCTATCCAGTTATTCAGTTGTCCAGAGATACCATAGGATTTTATTTTAGGAGTTGTATCTCCATCAGGCCAGGGGAAACAATCACAGATCTAGGCTTATGACAGTATTGGTTCATTTTCCTGGCATTATGAGTTATTTTAGAAATTCCTGTTCTGTTCACCTTTGCTCCTCTTTGAGAAAATAGCACTTATGTTGGGGCGTGAGAGCTATGGTGATAAGAAGAAAATGCTCCCAGAGTAAAGCAGAATTCAACTTTGGAACATATGCAATCACAGTAATAACTGCAATTACTATTTAACTCTTTATTGCTGGGTTGGGGTGATAAGAGAAATGTGCACTTAAGGTAACACAAAATATAATATTCCAATCTCAGTGCAAACATGATCAGGGTTACAAGTACTATACTTTCTAAACTCTTTATTGCAATTGCAATAAACAAGGGAAGATCACAACATTTTAACCTGATGTTTAAAGTGGGAGTTAAATTGCCATGGGTGCTAATGGCAATTTTTGTCTGATATAAACACCAGCTTGGTGTGTGGGTGTAAAATTGAAAGAGGACAAGTCTTTAAAATGTTCATCATATAGGAGCACAAATTTTAGCAGAAATATAACTTTGGAGTGGGACATGATGGTCCACAGTTAAAGATGCTGAGCTTGTCAGCTGGAAAGCTGATAGCCTGGGTTCGAGACCCCAGCAGATAACAGGTAATCAGAGTTGGAAGGGACCTTGTAGGTCATCTAGTCCAACCCCTGCCCAAGCAGGAGACTCTACACCATTTCTGACAGATGGGAGTCCAATCTCTTTTTGAAAGTCTCAAGTGATGGCGCGCCCACAACTTCCGAGGGCAAGCGTTCCATTGGTTGATTGTTCTCACTGTCAGAAAGTTTCTCCTTATTTCCAGGTTAAATCTCTCCTTGTTCATGCCACAATGGGCCAAGCTTCTGTCCTTGTACTAACTCCTGCCTGCCTAGCAGTTTGAAAGCATGCAAAAGCGAGCAGATAAATAGGTACCATTTTGGTGGGAAACTCACAGCATTCCGTGCACCTCAGTATATAGTCATGCTGGCCACATGGCCATGGAAATGTCTTTGAACAATGCTGGTTCCCTTAGCTAAGAAACCCCTAGAGTCAAAAACAACTGGACAGGGGAAATCTTTACCTTTATAACTTTGGATAGAAGAAATCTGCAACTTAGAATGCTTCATGTCTTGTATTAAGCCACTGCTTAGCCACTACTGGAAAATGGATGGTAGAGAGACTATTGTGTTTTTAAACCAGGAATAGAGAATCATGTATAAAGGTAAGAATAACTATCCAGATACACATTTCTCTCCAGCCACCAAATATTTAGGTGCAAAGCTATAACACTAATGGTTAGGACTGATTTTCAGATTTCTTCAGATATTGCAAAGATATGCATGACTAATTATTTTGTGTCTCTTTCTTACTCTGCTTTTCTAAGATCCGGACCTTACATCTAAAATTGGCCTAGCAATCTTGCCCTTGAATTGTATCTGTTCCCATGTCAACAATGTAAATAAAAGACAATTAACAGAAACACCGTGTTTTAATGAATCTGGATTCTTTGGAGATATACTGCATATGTGAATGGATATGTCATGATGAGTGACAGGGTAAGCAAACAGCATAGTAACAAGTGGAGGTGTCACAACTGTGTGAAAATGGTATTACAGTATATATAGCTTGGATTTGTATTACCTAATGATGTGTTTGTAGAATGAAGTGTGGCTGTACATAGATGACTGAAAGGACAACATTGTGTGTAACTGATATCTACATGATTCCGATAAGATTATCTTTCTAGACATATTCTCCAAGTGTATGTATGAGGAGAAAAAATGTTCTCATTAAGTATACCAATTTCTGAGATATATCAAGAGATTATCAAACTAGAGTACATTTTAAGATTACACTGCAGTTTATACTATGGACTTTGTTTTCAGCATATCAACTTTGTTTCTTTCATAGCTCTTGCAACCTTTTTTAAAAATACTAAGTTCTGAATATTGAAATATTGTATTGTTATCATTGGAATCTCAAATGGAATGATACGCTGGGCTTGTATATGGTGGCTGCAATTTGTTTCCCTATAGTGTTTTGCACTAGAGATGTTATATCTGCTGGAGGGCAGAAATGTGATTTGACTCAATGAAGAACTTCATGTCACTCAGTAGCTGAAAGAGATTCTGTGTTGTGCATATACAAGTAGTCCTCAACATATGATCACAATGGAGTCCAAAATTTATGTTGCTAAGTGAGAAATTTGTTAAGTGAGTTTTGCCCCATTTTATGACTTTTCTTGCCACATTTGTTAAGTTAATCACTGCAGTATTGGTAACAGGGTTGTTATGTGAATCTGGCTTCCCCATTGACTTGGCTTATCAGAAGGTTGCAAAGGGGGATCATATGCAACCATCATAAAAGTTGTCAAGCATACAAATGTAAATCACGTGACCATGGGGATGCTGTTACTGTCCTAAGTCTGAAAAATGGTCATAATGGGCACTTTCTTCAGTGCCTTTGTAACTTGAACAGTTACAGTTCTACAGAGGAATTATTGAGTCTGTCATCTGCACCTCTATAACTGTTTGGTTTGGTTCTGCAACCCAACAGGACAGACACAGACTTCAGAGGATAATTAGGACTGCAGAAAAAACAATTACTACCAACCTGCCTTCAATCAAGGACCTGTATACTGCACGAGTCAAAAAGAGGGCTGTGAAAATATTTACAGACCCCTCACATCCCGGACATAAACTGTTTCAACTCCTTCCCTCAAAATGACGCTATAGAGCACTGCACATCAGAACAACTAGACACAAGGACAGTTTCCTCCCGAAAGTCATCACTCTGCTAAACAAATAATTCCCTCAACACTGTTCAACTATTACAAAGTCTGCACTACTAATACTGTTAATCTTCTCATTACTCCTTATCACCCATTCCCTCCCACTTGTGACTGTATGACTGTAACTTTGTCGCTTGTATCCTTATGATTTATATGGACTGTTTCCTAGTATGATTTGATTGTTTATTGTACCCTATGACTATTAATAAGTATTGTACCTTATAATTCTTGATGAATGTATCTTTTTTAATGTATACTGAAAGTATTTACACCAAGACAAATTCCTTGTGTGTCCAACCACACTTGGCCAATAAATATTCTATTCTATTCTATTCTATTCTATTCTATTCTATTCTATTCTATTCTATTCTATTCTATTCTATTCTATTCAACATTAAATGAACTGTTGTAAGTTGAAGACTACCTGTACTTCCAAAGTGCCAGAAAGACTGACAGATAAAAAACAATGAGGCCAGTTTGCTTTTTAAAAGTAGAAAACTGCAAGGCTTCATGAAGTACCTTGGGAAGATTCAGACCTTTCCTTTGTTACAAACTATGCCAATGATGGCAGATTAGCTACAAGAAAAAAAATCTAAACTCATATTGTACTAATATTTATTTATTTATTAAAGTTATATGCTGCTCATCTTGCAGTTCGAAAGATAACATCTTTATTAGGACATCTCAATATCACAATAATTTTACAGATTTCTCAGTTCCTGAGATCCAAAGTTGTAAATATAACAAAAGTAGTGGCCGGGATAATATCAGTTTGAATCCCCAACTGCAAATACTAACTAATAAAAAACAACTCTGAGATCTTTTAACTCTATTGGTAACTAGAGAAGATTCGACTAGGTGGACAAATACATTGTGATTACACAAATGATTACAAAACACTTTCCTATGGTCATCAGTGAAAAATGCTACATATTCCTTTAAAAGTATTAAATATAGGCGGCATTTTCCACTGATGACCATCTGGCAGCCTTATTGGTTTTTAAATGTAATTCAGCAGTTTTCCAAGAAGAGCAATCACATGCATTGCACATGCATGCATGCTTGGAAAGCCTTTACTTGTTGAATTTTTGCTAGACATTGTTATTAAAATCACATCAATTCAGTCAGGAAAAAGAAACAGGGAAATCTATTTCCAGACAGAAAGAAACAAAAAGTTACAGATCCCACTTTTCTTCTGGAAGTTCAGGTTCCAATATGTACTTTAACTTTTCCAGGCTTTTATGACAATATCCCTATGAGGGAGTTTGGATTGAGAGAGTATTAATGGCACTTGGGAAAATAAGTCAGAATGCCTCTAAAAAAAGTTTGATGACTGCTTTGCAAAGCTTTGAAATAGCAAAAAAGGAAGCAAATATGGGATATATTAGGTCAGTGTGTCTGTTGATTTATAACAGTTAACTGAATGTACCTCTGGAAGAGGAAGGAGAAGAAACTAAGTTTAAGACCATATTTCCTTAGTGCTGAGTCAAAGTTCCAGTCACTCATGTGCTCTGCCCAGAAAAAAAATCCAACAATCATAATTTGATGAAGATATCTTTTGGCTACAAATGCTAAGAGCCCACATTTTAAGGATATAAGACTACGGCTATATTTGGATTTTTCTGAATGCAAAGCCACAGCCATGGAACCATAACTTTACTGACTGATGGTCCACGCAAAGTCACATCCATGGATACTTTTCCATACAGAGCTTTATTGCCTTTGAATAAAGAATGTGGCAATAGGGCCTACTGTGATCTAATGGGATGGGGCCAAATTTAAACATGCTTAAAACAAATATAATTTTTGTGGGGGAGGATTTATTTTCTTAAAAAACCTGTATACATGATTATGGTTTAAATGAACACATACCTCTCAAAATCCAAAGATGTGTATGCAGTATATATCAAGCTTATTTTAAAAGGTTTTGACAATAAAGAAAATAGAAGCTTTGATATGCAGAGAAAATTATTTCAGTGGGCTGTTAGAAACAGCAGACAATGGGCAGTTGTATGTTTTCATATCTGTACTATGTATGTTTAGTTTCAGCTTTTTAGAATACCTGAAATATTTTCAAATATGCTACTTTGAAATAGCCAAACTTGCCTGGGGTACAAAATATTTTTCAGCCCACACCTCTGCTTTAAAGAAGACCAACCTAAAACCATTCAGATGTATTTGAATTCTATTCAATGTGACCATTGTCAATCTTGGCTGAGGATTTTGAGAACTCTGTCTTTAGATACTGATAAAGACTGAAATAGACCAACCGAAGCTCTCACAGAATAAATCAACTGGGTGAAGTGGAGGCAATTTTGTTATCATATGATATAAACACAGCTCTTGCCAAAGTAGGCGTGCTAATTAAAAAACAGGATTCACAGCTGATTAATAACGAGAGCGCTTTAAAGGATTAGGCCATGTATAAATTGAGCAATTAATAGTTCTTAGCCAGGCTATATGTCTGTAACCATGATTTTTTTTTTGGTGGCATGAAAAATGCAGCATAGGGTGAACTTGTATACATAATTTCAGAGCCATTCACATGAGGATCCATTTTGATTCCCCCCCACCTCCAACAGATGTCTCTGTTTGATAAAGCCCTGATGTACTCTCTGAAATTCTGTCATCCTTTTTCAGATATACTAATCTAGTCTTTCTGAAAATGAAAGAGATTGAGTGTCAGCAAAGGTCTATAACATCACAATGTAACTTAGGGAAGCAGGGTTTCTAATGTTCTTTACAGACCTTAATAGCAACTGTTCTGTTCTAGGAAGCTAAAAATTGGTTGCAGATGTAATCGTCCAGCCATCTGATATGAAGAACAGGTACTGAACTTAATTCCATCATTAAATATTGCCACAGTGACAAAGAAACAGGGTTGGGAGTGAAAAGCATGACTGTAAAAATTAAAAGGAACTGTGACTCCAATTCAACCATTCAAGACATGGCAAGCATCTGTTTATTAAAACTACCATAGGATAGGAACAAATTTTCAAATAATTTATAATTAATGAGATAGGTTAAATTGCCTAGGATCTTCCCATTACAGGTGCCTGCAGGATATAGTAAAAGAAGAAGAAGAAGTCAAGTTGGTGGCCACAATCATGCAATCAAAGCTCCTCCTGTTTTGTATGTGTGTCATGCCCCTGTGGAAATCTCTGCTTTCTATTCTTGTTTGCTGGTGAATTGTAGATGCTCTTCAATATATTCTGTTGCTGTAATTGATATCTTCTTGTATGCATTTCCACTCTCTGAAAAACAGGAAGAATCATTTAAAGCAGAGGTCTCATTCTTGCAGCCCGCGGGCCAATTGCGGCCTGCAGGACGATATCCTGTGGCCCCCACCGTGATATGAAAGTATAATATTAGTGTATAATATAAACATAAAGTATAATATAAAGTATAATATTATGCGGCCCAGCCTCACCCAGACTCTGCCTCCAGCGGCCCCCAGGTAAATTGTGTTTGAGACCCCTGATTTAAAGTGACTCTTTTTTGCTGATCTATGTAGCAAAACAGGCCATGTGTGTGACTGTTCTGTAGGGAAATCTATCTGATTATCACAGTTTATGTTAGATATTTGCATGAGAGGTTTTGATTGGCCAGGAGCAACAGCGGGAAATTTAAAGAGCGGTCACTGGCTGGAGTCACAGCAGCCCAGGAGTAAAAAGAGCTGCCGCAGCCGCTGTTCTTTGTTCTGAACCATGCGAATAAAAAGTGAATAGACTCAGAGCCTCCTGCATCTTCTCTCACCCACGATCTAACATTGGCGACGAAGGTGGGATACTGAGAGAAGCGGGATTGCGGAAATTGGGTGAGCTACTGAATGGAATGGCCGGAAACAACATGGTACCCACACCATTCGATCCAACCAGAGAAGATTGGGAATCGTACGTCGATCAGTTCCAGATGTTCTTGGAAAGCAGCGACCTGGTAAATATTATGGAGTTGAGGAAGAGAGCAGTATTCCTCACGCATTGCGGCCCCAACATTTTTAAAATTGCAAAAGCCCTCGCAGCCCCCACCAACGTAAAGACAATGGCTTGGCCAGATTTAGAGAAACTGTTGAGAGCCCATTTTACCTCCACTGTTTCCTGCCTTGTAAGGAGACACAAATTCTACAGGAGAGATCAAAAGGAAGGGGAAAGCATCAATCATTCTGTGACAAGACTAAGGAATATTGCAGAGGCATGCGAATTCTCAAACTTAGATGAGGCTATGAGGGACCGTGTGGTTTTGGGGTTGAGAGACCTAACGCTACATAGCCGTCTACTAACCAAACCAAATATAACATTAAAAGAGGCCATTGAGGAAGCGGCAACCACGGAGGCTTCCCAAAAGTCTGCAGCAGCCATGCGGAAGATGAATAAGGCAGCACAGCCCCCACAAAAGATATCGCCATCATACACCACGAGGACCTGGGGTCGGACTCGGGATCTACTGAGGAGGAAGAAGTAAATCAACTTTGATCCGAAAGGCAGGCAAAGAGCAGGGACAATAAACAAAAAGAATTCTGGTGTATGGGATGTGAAGGAAATCACCATAGATCAGAATGCCAGTTCCGTGATGCTATTTGCCAACGCTGTGAGAGAAGGAGGCACATAGCAAGAGCATGCCGAGTGTATAAGCCTACCCAGAGAAGACAAAGGCAAAGCTCTCCCCTCCCGAGATGGTGGGAAAATCAAACTGAGAACCCAAAGAGTGGTTCTCCCCCCCCCAAGATGGCGAGAAAATCAAGGGAGCCAGAAGAACCAGGAGTTCAACACAAAAAGAGGCGAAACGCACCAGACCGTGATCGTAGGACATTCCAGCACACCTAATGTGAGGAAAGTGAATGTGTGGATAGATATAGAAGGTGAAACTTGCGAGATGGAGGTGGATTCCGGATCCATTCTATCAATGGTATCATGGGATACCCTCAAAAGAATACTTCCACATTTTAAGAAGACTCAACTGAGAGAACAAAAAATAATCTTAAAGGATTACCAAGGAAACAGGATCCCCATCATAGGCAGAGGCAAATTCAGAGTAACATTCAAAAATCACTCTGAAATCCTGCCACTAACTGTGGTTGACCGGGACAGACTGGGCCTCCTGGAGCTTGAATGGTTTGAACCACTAGGAATTGAATTCACAGGCATTAATAATATCACAGACAGTAAGTGGGAAAACCAACTGATGGAGGACTTCAAGGAGGTGTTCGACGACAAATTAGGCAAGTACTTGGGGTCACCCATTTCTTTTAATCTAGATCCCAATATAGCCCCAATCCGACTAAAGGCAAGGCGAGTTCCGTTTGCACTTAAGCCAAAAATCGATGAGCAATTAGATAAGCTCATTGCGCAGGGAATCTTAGAACCCACAGATCAGGCAAAATGGGAAACCCAAATAGTGACCCCCATGGGTCAGTGCGCATCTGTGCTGATTACTGGAGCACCCTGAATAGAGCATTACAACAAAGTGCTTACCCAGTGCCAGTGGTACAACACCTATTACACTCATTGGGTCGGGGGAAAATTTTTGCAAAATTAGACCTCACACAAGCCTATCAGCAATTGCCGGTAGACACTGAAACAGCAGAAGCACAGACTATTGTCACACACAGAGGTTTTTTTTAATGTAATCGTTTGCAATTTGGGGTTAGCGTGGCCCCGGGACTGTTTCAAAGCCTCATGGAATGGTTACTGCATGGAGTCAAGGGGGTGGTGCCATATTTCGATGATGTCCTCATTTCAGCCGAGGACAAAGAACAATTACTAAAACACTTAAGGGAAGTCCTAAGCCGTTTCGAGGAGGTGGGGCTTAAAGTAAAGAAAGAAAAATGCCAATTAGCAGCCACCAAAGTAGAATTCCTGGAATTCTTAATAGACAAAGATGGCATCCACCCCACAGACAGTAAGACAAAGGCAATAAGGGATGCACCCAGACCAAGCGGGAAAATGGAACTACAGGCATTCCTGGGATTAATTAACTTTTACCATATTTTCTTACCCCATAAGGCAACTGTGGCGGAACTCCTACACAGACTGCTTGATAAAAACACAGCATGGGTGTGGGGGCAGGAGGAAGAGAACGTGTCTAACGAAATTAAGAACTTGATCACATCAGAACGCATATTAATTCAATACAACGAGACTTTACCTATTACACTGACTTGCGATGCTTCACCATATGGAGTGGGGGTTGTCCTCAGCCACATTTTGCAAATGGAAAGGAAGCCCAAATTGCATTTTATTCAAAAACATTATCGAAACCAGAACGAAATTACAGCCAATTAGATAAAGAAGTATTAGCTGCAGTTACAGGAATTAAGAGATTCCACGAATATATATATGGAAGAAAATTTACACTAATAACTGACCACAAACCACTGTTGGGCATTATCGTAGGGGATAGACCCACACCAAATATCGTATCCCCCAGAATGACCCACTGGATAGAATTCTTATCTGCATATAGCTACAACATAATCTACAAACTGGGAAAAGAAATCAAGCATGGTGATACTTTAAGCCAATGCCCCTTGCCTACAGAGGATGAAGATCCAGCACCAGCGACCACTACCCTCCTGATAGAGACATTACATTGAAATTCTATAAATGCAGCGGACATCGCGAGAGCAACAGCTAAGGACAGAACTCTGGGCATGTTTTGAACTGGATAGGGAGTGGGTGGCCAGCGAAGGATATAGATGAAAAAGTGAGACCTTTCAAAACCAGACATACTGAACTCTCCATATTGAAGGGTTGCATACTATGGGGGGATTGGGTAATAATTCTGGACACTTTGAAAGATGAGATACTGGACATGTTGCATGAGGGACTCTCAGGAATTATTAAAATGAAGTCGTTAGCAAGGAGCTATGTATGGTGGCCAGGGATGGATAAGGAGATAGAAGGGTGGGTTGCAGCCTGCCAGAACTGTCAGGAGATCCGGCCAGCCTCACCTGTAGCCCCCACACACGAATGGGAACAACCAAGAGGACCATGGTCCAGAATACACTTAGATTTTGTGAGACCAATAAGGGGAAATACATTTCTAATAATAGTGGACACATATTCAAAGTGGTTGGAAGTTAGCATTATGCAATCCACGATGACAGAGGCAGTAATAAGAGTATTAAGAAAATTATTCGCTACACACAGCCTTCCAGATGTCCTAGTCTCTGACAATGGTCCGCAATTCACAGCTACACAGTTTGAGGGATTCTTGGCGCAAAATGGCATATGACATGCCCTTTCAGCACCTGGACATCCATCCACAAATGGTTTGGCGGAACGAATAGTGAGATACACAAAAGAGATACTTCAGAAGCTAGGACCGGGGGATGTACAAGCAAAAATAGACAGAATGTTGAGCATATAGCACATAACACCGAGTGCATCTACTAACAAAAGCCCCGCTGAACTACTAATGGGAAGGAAGCTAAGATCTCAATTAGATAGAGTGCACCCAAATTACACACCAGAAAAACCACTAGACTCAGCAACCACATGCAGGAACTTCCAAATGGGGCACCCAGTCTATGCTAAAAATCTAACATTATGGGTACCAGCAACAGTGATTCAAATAACAGGGCCCCATTCATACAGAGTAGAAACAACTGATGAAAAAAAACTGGAGAAGGCACATTGACCAACTAAGGACCATGGGAATAAAGGGAATAACCAGAGAGGAAAGGGGAGACCCCTCACAAACAAGAATGGGGAAGAGAAGGGAAGCCCCATCCATTCAGAACATACACGAAACAACGCAGAACAGGCCCTAACAAGTACATGGCCACCACATGGCCAAAACTTAAGAATAGCTCCGAACGCGTCAGAAAGGAATAGTGGAGAACAGGCCCTAACAAATACAAGGCCAACACAGGGACAAAACATAAGTTTAGCTCCGAACGCACCAGAAGGGAATCACGAAAAAATCACACTTACCAGATTTGCAGCAACCATCCAGGGAGGAAGGAGAAAGGGCGGCATCTAGTGGGGATAAAATGGATGCCCAGGAAGGTAGTTTCCAAGAGGTTCCACGGGAGGGAACCGAGAGGCAAAGAACCCCTCTGAACAGCTCGAAGACCAACCCATGACTGAGCTGCACAGGTCCAGTCGCACCCTTAAACGCCCTGCCTACCTACGTGACTACGTACAGTAGGTGGGACGGGATTGGGCGAGCTGGACAAAGAGGGGAGGGGTGTTAGATATTTGCATGAGAGGTTTTGATTGGCCAGGAGCAACGGCGGGAAATTTAAAGAGCCATCACTGCTGGAGCCGCAGCAGCCCAGGAGTAAAAAGAGCTGCCACAGCTGCTGTTCTTTGTTCTGAACCATGTGAATAAAAAGTGAATAGACTCAGAGCCTCCCGCGTCTTCTCTCACCCACGACCTAACAGTTTACATATCCTATCTCTTACAGTGTTACAATATTTATATGGAAAACTGATGCTGATACACAGTTCTTGTAAGATGTGAACCACAAGGACAGTACTCAGATAAAACAACTGCCATCACTGCTATTACTTCTGCTTCTGTTTTAATGGTTGTATTTTGGAATAACACTTTACCATTCAGAAATCCTCTGGATGAAGGCAGTCTATTAAATATTGTTAATTAAAAATATTTTGACTGTTCAATTACATATTAAACAAGAAGAGTCTAAAACAAGCACTACTAAAACAAATTTTGAAATTTTAAAAAGAAACCAGCAATCATAATCTGAGGAAGTAAATTGAAAAACTGTAACACAATAATTTTGATTTTTAAGACTGGTGTCTAAACACATTGCTGAGGCATACTTATATGACTCATAAACAATTCTATTTGTACCATTATTATTATTTTTTACTTTTAAAAACATTTTTTAAAATGAGAACTCCCAGTTCTACCATCCATCATTTTTATAAGACCCATTGCAATAGCACTTAGCACTTAGACTTATATACTGCTTCACAGTGCTTTTTACAGCCCTCTCTAGTGGTTTACAGAGTCGGCATATTGCCCTCAAAAATCTGGGTCCCTCATAGGCTTTTTAACAATAAAAAAATGATGGATAAACGTGGATCTGTGCCATTTTGTCTATAGAAAAGACCAAAGGAAGAGTGGCTAGGGGGAGCATCATACTAGAGGAAGCAGTAGCACTATTCTGGAAAAGTGCTATTTTGTCCTATGACAACTATTTTGGGATTGGCTGTCATCTGCAGACTGTTATGAGATATATATTGCATATATTAAAAATTCCAATACGCTCATTGGCTTAAAATGATTGGGGAGCAGCTATAAAGCGGCAAATCACTCTGTCCTGATTAAAAATGAATGGATGAATGTTCAGAAATAAGAACAACTCAATTGGGAACTATGCACAGTGTGTCAATCATAGATTTGGATTCCATATTCAGCCCTGAGTAAAGATTTCAGGAGCAAACTTTTCCTGCACCATTACATGAAAATTGGCCAAACACTAGAAAGGCAATTCTTTTCTTCCCTTCAGGCTAAAAGCAACATAGCCTGAAAAACAAGTAACTAGAATAAAATAAATCTTCTGCTCTAGCAAGTTTCACCACATTTGTCAGATTTTTATTTGGAATGTTTCCCATGAATGACCGTAGGTATTTTTTTTAGAGTCATCCAACCATTGCTGTACCAAGATAAAAATAATACAAAAAGACTTTCCAACACCTCAGCGATAGCTGGATGACCTTTAAATTACAAGCAGCGCTTAATAGTATCAATCCTAAACACATTTTAAAACAAAGTTTTAAATTTAATTTGTGTTAACACAAATTAACAACTAAAATGAAAAAGTAGATAATTGAAGGCAAGGAAAAAGACCTGGCAAATGTTTGGCCTTTTCAACAAAATAATGACAGTAAAATAATGTTATAGGAGAGGACCTGGTTGAGAGCGAGGGAGGGGGTCAAGTGCATTATCAGTCTCAAGTCTCTTTGCATCCACAAGAGATCAAAGTCCAGTCCACCTTGAATTCGGCTGACTCTTATCTACCACCAATTCTCCTTGACCATTAGTAGTTCAGATTCTTATAGAGAGTGTTAGCGTACAATAAACCTGTATTCATTTGAACTACTTTGGCTCCTGATGTCCTATTTGACATTATTCTGTTATTAACAATGCTCAAGGCAAAGTCTAATATGATTTTGATTTAATTAATCAGACATATATGTTTATGCCTATATTTAACTTTTTAATAATAAGTCAAAAGTTACCATAGAAGAAAATAATCATGTTAAAAAATCTGAAGATCATGACCAAGATTTTTATCTACCCAAATTGTTATCTCTTCAAGAAATGATAGCTACTATTAAGTCTAGGCATACAGGAAAAGCTTCCAGTCCCAATGACTATTCTACTAATGTGCATATTGATTACTTCATCTCTACATTGTTGGGTGTTTATAATAATACTTCTTTTAACAGAGTTCTTCCAACTTCTTTTAATAAGGTTTATAAACTGTGATTATAATTATGCTGCTGATTGAGTAACCTATTGCCACATTTTTTTGTTAAATGTTGGTAGCAACAGCTTAGCACTGCCACTTACAGTACATGTAATTTAGAAATGTCATTGTCTTCAGTTGTTGTAAAGGAATAGCCTTGAAGAGCAGAGCTGCTACTAAGTCAATGATCAGAAAGCACATCTTTTTTTTTTTTTGTAAATTTTATTTGAGTTTTCACAAAAAGAAAAAACACACAATTAAAACATCTTTTTTGAAAGCAGCATAATCCCAGGTTACATTTCTTCGTGCAGACACAATTTCAGGTTCATGCTCATTTTTATATTCTATTCCATATCTTATTACAATTGTACATTTTCTACATAGCTTCTCCCCTCTTTTAATTTCCTCAATTTTATTATATTTATTTCAACTCAATTCAAATCATTATATTTATATTTTTTGTCTGTCCTGTTTCAATTGTCTATTATCTTTTCTCATTAAACAAAATTTCTCCTGTAGTTACTGATTGGATTATGACGCCTTTATATCTTTCCCCTAGTTATAACACTCAATATAATACATAGCTTCCATTCAGATTCTGTTTGGTACATTCTTAAACTACACATAATATTCTTATAAAAAAGAAAAAATTATAAATGTATATAATTAAAACAACATTCCATTCCAATTCAATTCTATCATTAATATTAAAATTCATTAAAGTCTTAAGATTTTTCACATTACTTTTCAGTTAAATATCATACCTCTATGGGAACAATTATTAGCTTTCCATAATCAATTCCCCCCTCTTCACTTATATTTTATAAAACATTGACTAATTAAAGTGTTCCCATTCCTTCCTAATTCAATTTTCTCATTTATTTTATTTCATTTACTTTATTCACAAACATTTCAATAAGTTACACTAACCATTCTATCCCTCGTTCTAATCATATGTTGTTTCCAATTTTCTAAAGTTATTTCTATTTCAAATATAACAACACAATCTCATGTACCTTTAAAAATCCCCCTTTCAGTTAAATTTTTACCCATTATCTCTAAATAGGTCCTGTTTCTTTATATCTTGCTCTGGACCTTTGTGGCTTCTTTTCCTTTCCTTCTTCTCTCTCTTCTTCTCCCTCCCCTTTTTACCCCTTTGTCTCTCTACCTCTACTTCCCTCTTCTGTATTCCCCTTTTCTGTTGTTTTCCAGTATTATACTTATTTTTTGAATTATTTTTCTTTTCTTTGGTTGTTTTTTTAAATCTTAAATTCTCCATCCTCTTTCCCCCTTTCCCTTTTCTTCCCCACATAGAGTTACTTGTTCATTAAAGATGGCTTCTTCTTTGTCCCAGTCTTCTTGTTTTGCAGTCTTTTCTTGTTGTTTCTCATAGTTCCAAATCTCCATTTCTAAGAATTGAAAAACGAAGCCAAAGGAACCCTTCCCTTCTTGTGCCTCTTCTTTGTACTTTTAAAGTTCCATTTTCAATTCATCGAAAAGTGATGCCATTGTAAAAAAATTTAAACAACCACCCGATTGATTTTAGTCATTCAAATATAATAGCCAAAAATCCAAAAGTCACCAAGTAATCCAAATACAATTGTTTCTTTTTGCTCTTTCTTTTTTTCCACTTTCTCTTCCTGGGGTTACTATTTAGTTGCAAAGTTTCAGTTAAAATGTATCTTTTAGAAGTCTTATTGAAATTTCACTTTAGATTCTTTTAAAGTCCAGGCAGTCTCCTCCCTCTTCCAGATCCTGCCCTTATTCTTTTTCTCTCCCTTCCTGCTTATAGAAGAAAAAGTTTTTAATGTCAAGAAATCTTTATTGTCCCTTTGGCATTTAGTAATATTTTCAGCTTAATTGCCTGTTGATGCCAAAGCGGATTTTTCCAATTTCTTATTCTTAATTGTCAATATAAGGAAGGAGAGAGAAGAAGAAAAAAAGCCAAACCTTTCCCTTTTCACTTTCTTTCGCTGCTTCTGACTCTTCTTTGGGAGCGATGTTATTTCTTGTAAAATTTAAATTCCAGGGTACCTTAGTTATTACTTTTTCTACTTAGCCTGGTCAGCCAAAACTTTCACTTCTTATCTTCCTCTTGCACGTTCTTTTCCGGTTGACTATACTTCTCTGAGGTGGCCATTTCTGACCACTGCTCCTACCACCTTCGGGAAAGGGAGTTTGACCAGCTGAGGAGGAGAGATGCGGCTCTCCTCGACTCTGCTGGCAGTCTCCCCCTTCTTCACCACCTCTACGGGGTGGCTTAGCCCCAAAACCAGCCAGCTCAGGGCACTCCAGCGGCGAGCCCAGGCAGAAACCACGCATGATCACGGATTCTGTTGCCAAAGCCCTTCAAACCAGAAGTACAGTACATGTAATTTAGAAATGTCATTGTCTTCAGTTGCTGTAAAGGAATAGCCTTGAAGAGCAGAGCTGCTACTAAATCAATGATCAGAAAGCACATCTTGAATTCATTGCAAGAAATTAATTTGGGTAATGTCTCAAAGTGGCCCCTCTATAATTCACACAAGATAAGGTAAGGAAAGAAGGGAAGCAAATTCAGACAAATTTAATATACCTTGAAACTATGAGGTGAAGCTGATTTCTGGTTTGAGCTTCTTTGGCAATGGAGCGAAATCCGCGATCATGCATGGTTTTGATCCATGCTTGCCGCTGGCGCGCCCTGAGCCTGCTGGATTCAGAGCAAAGCCACCCTTGTAGAGGTGGTGAAGAGGGGGGAGGCTGCCAGCAGGGTCGAGGAGAGCTGCATCTCTCCTTCCCAGTTGGCCATTACTCCCTTTCCCGAAGGTGGTTGCAGCGGTGGTCAGAAATGGCCACCTCAAAGAAGAACTCGACTGGAAAAGAATGTGCAGGAGGAAGATAAGAAGAGAAAGTTTTGGTTGACCAGGTTGAACTGAAGAAGCAGTAATACAAGGTACCCTGGAATTTGAACTATAAAGAATAACATTGTTCCCAAAGAAGATTTTGAAGTGACGAAGGAGAGAGGGAAGGGAAAGGATTTGCCTTTTTTTCTTTCCTTCCTCATATTGACAGCTAAGAGATTTAAGTAAGAAACTGACAAAAATCCACTTTGACATCAATAGGCATTTAAGCTGAAAATAAAATGTCAAAGGGATTACAAAGACTTGGATATTCAAAAACTTTTAAAAGAAGGAAAGGAGAGAAAAGGAAAAAATAAAAGGCGGGATCTGGAAAAATGGAGGAGACTGCCTGGAAGTAAAAGAAATTTACAGTGAAACTTCAACAAGATTCCTAAAAGATACATTCTAACTGAAAGTTTGTAACAAGATAATAGAACCCCAGGAAGAGAAAATGAAAAAAAGAAGTAAGAAGAAACAGCTTTGGATGATTTGGATTACTTGGTGATTTTTGGATTTTTGGTTATTGGATTTAAATGACTAAAATCAATCGGGTGGTTGTTTAAAAGTGTTTAAAATGGCATCACTTTTGGAAGAACTGAAAATAGAACTTAAAAAACAGAAAGAAGATGCACAAGAAGGAAGAGGTTTTTATGGCTTCGTATCTCAATTTTTAGAAATGGAGATCTTGAACTATGAGAAACAACAAGAAATGCTTGTAGAACAAGAACGGCGGGACAAAGAAGAAGCCATCTTTAATGACCAAGTAATTTTATGTGGGGGAAAAAAAGGAAAGGGGGGAAAGAGAGTGAAAAGTTTAAGATTTGAAAAAAACAACAACCAAAAAACAAAAGAATAGATTGAAAAGTAATTACAATATTAGGAAGAAACAGAAGAGAGGATTAAAGAAGAGAGAATTAGAATTAGAGAGACAAGGGGTCAAAAAGGGGAGAGAGAAGAAGAGGGGGAAGAAGGAAAGGAAAAGAAGTTATAAAGGACAGAAACAAGATATAGAGAAACAGGGAAAACACATAAGGATTAAAGGTATAGGCCTATTTAGAAGACATAGAGATAATGGGTGAAAATTTAATTGAAAGAGGGATTCTGCAAGGGTACATAAGATAGTATTGTTATATTAGAAACAGAAATAAACTTAGAAAATATGAAACAAGTGTGATTAAAATGATAAATAAAATACTTATTGTAATGGAATGGAATGTTTGTTAATAAATAAATGAAATAAAGAGAATGAGAGAATGAGATTAGGAAAGGATGGGAACATTTTAATTATTATTAATGATTTATAAAAATTAAAGTGAAGAGAAACACGAAAGAAATATGAAAAAAATTATGGAAATATTATAAGTGTTCCTAAGGAAGTATGATGTTCAATTGAAAAGAAATGTTAAAGATGTTAAAGATTGTAACTAACATCAATGATAGAGCTGAATTGGAATAGAATAAGTATTTTATTTACTATTGTTATATATATATTTTCTCTTTAAGAACATAGTGTGTATTTTAAGAATGTACCAAACAGGATTCGATTGGAAGTTATGTGTTATACTGAATGTTATAATGTAAAGGCATAAATTGAAGTTTAAATAAGAGTTGAATGGACAAAATTAAAAGATACCAAGGTGTCGTACTCCAATCAGTAATTACAGGGGAAAATTTGTTTAAGGAGAAAAGAAAATATGAAATTGAAACAGGACAGACAAAAGTATAAATATAATGATTAGAAAGACATTGAAACCTAGAAAAAGATATATAATTGTATTTAGATAGGTATAAGATAATTAAAAACAAGGTTGAGAAAACTAAGGGAGGGGAAAAATTATGGAGAAAATGTTAAAATAATAAAAAAGATATGGAATAGAACACAAAGATGAATATGAAATTGAGTTTGTGTCTGTATGGAGAAGTGATAACCTGGGATCATGCTATTCTCAAAAAAAGATATTTTATTTGTATTATGTTTTCTGAAAACCCAAATAAAATTTTTACAAAAAAAAAAAAGAAACTATGAGGTGAAGCTGTCAGCTTGGGGTGGTGGTAAATATTGTTTTTATATTTAAAATCTATGAGGATGTTATTGGGCGACCAAGGGTATCATCTGGTCATGACGGTGCCATAGCAAACTGTAAATAAATGTCTATCTCCAAGACTTGATTGTTTTCCTTTCTTTATTTTTAGATTGGATATACTAGGAAAACTTAGTATATTCTTTGTATTTTAGATGAAAAATTTTATAAGAAAAATTTACATATAATTTATATTTATTATAAATTTAATAAATAAATAATTGAAAGGACTTGGAAACAGAAGTCTTTTTTCTATAAAAGGGGACACATGGCACAGACCTGAGTGCTGCCCCTTCTCAATGCATCTTTGAAGAACTTGCTCTTTGACTTGTCTTGAAAAGAGGGTTTCTTTTCTGACTTCTGTATCAGGCACCAAGTGCTGCTGAGAAATGAGATGCCCTGTTTGGACAGACAAAGCTTAACCATGTATTTATCCTGTCTTGCCAAACAACAGATCTATTTCTGCTGTGGACTAAGAATGAGGGAGAGGCCTTATTAAGGATTGGTTTACCAAATTATAGCATGCTGGGGGAAAGAGAATGCCAACTGCTGCTAAAAAAAAACAAAAAAAGGCCTTCTTTTTTTCAAGTTTGCATTGATGGATAATGTTTGGCAAGGTGTGTAATCTTCCTTTCTCTCAAGGTAGGCTGGTGTTTATCAGTATGTTAAGCCACTACTCCCACCAACCTCAGTTGCACTAGATGGGAATGGATGGCCTATCAGAGGTGTCAAACTGGCAGCCCACTGGCCGAATGCGTCACATACAGACCATGCCCACCCCAGCTCCATGAATGGGAAAAATGTCATGAAACGTTATATGATAGCAACGTAATGCCGCGAGTTTGACACCCATGGCCTATAGGGTCACTGCTGAAGTGTAGCAGGTTGTGGAAGATTATATCACTCCTCTCATTTCTGGTACAGTTGGATAACAAGCTCTCAATGGAAACCCTAATTCCAAGCCAGCACAGCCAATAGCCATACTCTTTGGGAACTGGAAAGGCTATAGTCTTACATACAGAGAAAATGTAAATTGGGGGAGGCCTTTCTTATATCAAGGCAGACATGCCCTTCTAAATATATACAACAGAACTACTCATGCTTACAGAAGAATCCAGTGGCATCTGAACCAATATGGTAAAAGAATTCCTATTTAGCCTTCTTTTATCATTAAATAACTGCATCACAGTGGCAGATGAGAAAAATAATTTAGAATGATTCTATTAAGCCTGCCACACACAAAAAATAAATGTGAGTATCTGTGTTAAATGTGTAATTGCAAACTCAAACAACACAGAATAATAAAGTCCAGAGAATGTTCTGCTCCTCCCACTGGCCAGACCATCACTGCCATTGCAAGCCATGTTATATATCATTATGCAAACTGGAGAAACGTTTAAACAGGTGTGCACAGGGAAGACTGTTGGACAGCTTGTCACCTGTTCCAATGCCCCCAGCAAGCTTTGTGTATAGCCTTTGGTACCCATCTAAAGGGAATACTGGACTGAGATAAGAGGAAAGTTACTAACCACAATATTTAAATCATTTAAATACTTCGCATTGCATTACATTTGTCCACTTTACAGAATCTAACAAAAACTAATGAGATATAAAATGTTTGTCAAGAAAGAATCCTGACCCAGTGATTTATACAGCACAGTATCTGATATTTGTTGATGGATGACAAGGGACACTGGCTTTTATCGACTGGCAGGACATAGATTGGTATCACATTCACATGAACTAATTTTCATGTATAGATTAGGACTCAGCAGAGCATGTAAAGGGAGGCTTGGCAAGACACTGATGTGAATGAACTGCTATAATGCCGCCTCCACTCCTTCTGTCTTTCAAATCATTCCTGTTTTGTTTGTATGTGCATATATGGCTTCATATGGGTAAAATGTTCTACAGTGCTCTTCTTCAATTTCAGTGTATAATTTGCATTTTTCCTCTGGTAAAGCAAGTTCTTTTCTCCTGCACTTGATAAGAGGGAGCCAACATTTTATAAAAGAGGATAAGGAGGAAGACAGGCTGACTTTCTACAGGTATTTGGCAAAGAAGAACTTCTGATTAAACAAGTGAATCAGCTCTTGTTCACTTGGGACTCTGTAGAAATAACAAATAATTGCTAAAAGCATTACTGGACTTAAAATTACATTGTAGAAATTTAGCAATGCAAAAAATATTAGCAACGGAAAGATAAGCTTTAAAAACAGAACACTACATTTGTATTTACTTTGCATCAAATGGATGTGCTTGGAGAAGTTTCCTCACTACTCAGCCCCAGACTGTTTCTTATTTAAACACAGAAAAACAAACAGGACAGCTCATCATTCATTATGTCGCACTGCACAAAGATATACTTCTGGAGCTTGTAATTCAAAGTGCTATTGTTTCATCACGAGGAAATGACTCTCAAAAAGGTCTGAGTTAAGTTTTTCCTATCTGCTGCTAGGTGATTGCTGCTGATACGTTTATATCATCTGCTGATATGATTATATAATTCGATAATGTAGGTACAGAAGCATTAATCCAAGCATTCTTGGAAGGCAGGGAACTTTCATTCATAACTAATCAATTCTTTTTAATTATTCATAAAATCATACAACAAATAATGGCCAGTGGGTGTTCAACAAACTACAAATATCAACTGGTCATTTGTTTGCCTGCCAAATAATAAATCTTATCAGGTACAGAGCCAGTAAACAAATTATTCATTTTTAAAGTATCAGGAATTTTGTAATTGACTGAGAGCAAGTGGGAAAGCTGTTAGTCATGTTTAAATGATTTGGATGAAACATAGTTATAATAGTGAGGAAAAAACTATTTTTTTTCCTTTGAGAACTTGCTTTTTTATACTCAAGGCTAAGTTGATTGTATAGTGAGGAAACCCGTTTCCGCCCCTCCACCCCTGAAAATTAGGGTAAGTTGGATTAGTGGATCCTCTTCAAAGATGGAAGGGTGCTTAAGAGCCTTTGCAACTGTGACTCAGATACTAGGAAAGATTGTGGTAATAGAAAATAAAAGAAAAACATCTATCCCTTTAAACTTTTTTATTTTTAAAAATAGGCATACAGACATACCATCTGTATAAATATCACATAGTATGCTTTTACTTAAAAACCACATCTCTGGGGTATTTTTCTAGATTTACATGTCAGTGTTTGGGATTTACTTGCAAAAATATTCTAAGAAATAAGGGATAGTTCTGCCCCCTGCAAAATTTTGTTGAGAGGTTGTAGATGTTCTAGGGCTCTATTATCACCAGGGATGGATTCCACCACAAAGTGAAGTGGAAAACCCTGCTGCTTCATTAACCTGCCTGTGATGCTCTGAAGGCAGGTGAAATCGGGATGGAGGTTCTGATAGCTGAGTGGTTTCATACAATCTTAAATCCCTTCATTCTCCTAGCAGACCACCCTATACCCCCCCTCAGAAAACATACACAGTACATTGCCCTGAAGCAGGCAGAAGTTGTTCCATCCCATTTTTTTCAATTGTAGGGGAAAGGCTATATTAGAAAGGGTGAATACGTGAAAAACCGCACCCTGGCTTCCCATTTTAGAAACTGAGAATGGAAGAAATTCCATATCCCTGATTCCCCTTCCCTGGCTATGAATTGCTTTCAGTCATTTATAGTTACAGTGGAAAAAATGAAAGGAAATGGCAGAATTCTTCTATGCTTATGGTTTGGAGCAGAAGCATCAGGCTGGAAAAGTCTAACAAGTATTTCTAGCTACCATTTTTCAGTACTTGATGTTCTCTCTGTCAGTGACAAGGCTCCTGTTTCAGGTGTACACAGTATACTGGCTGTGCAGACTTTGTGCATAATAACAATTCATATTTTTGATTCTGTAACTTCAGCAGGGTGAATAATACCTTCAATGGAATTCAGTGAAGCAGGTGGGCAATGACCCCCAACTTTTAAAAACAAAGCAAAGTAACTTCATTTACTTATTTCAGCTTTCAGTTCTAATTCAGCACTTCCAATAAGCATCCTAGATGCCTCTGTATCTGTAAGTAGTCTAAGTACTGTAGCAGGTATTCACATACGTATATAAAACACACACACACACACACACACACACAAACAAACAAGCAAACAAATAAATCAATTTCATAAATAACTAATCTATCTTTCCTCACTACTGAATTGAAATGTTATCCACCCTTTTTGACTCAGCAGTAAATTGTACTGGTATGAAATTTGCTGCCCCACTGTTGATTCCTATCCTATTTCTATGGTTCCCGGGCCCTCTTACTATGACTCAGTAAACGCTAGCCTTGCTCTTGAGCCACATAAAGTTGGCATAAAATTTCCTGCCTTCACAGCTGAACCCTAACCTGCCTGTCTCTGATGATGTCCTGATTTGGGGGATGCAGGATATATTAAGCAAAGCCATTGATTAAGCCCTCTGGCTTTGCTGTCCTCCAACTTTCTCAATGTCACCAGTCAGCAGGAAATCATCCATTCCTGAGCCTATTGCTGTGGCTGGAAGCTCGTTTAATAAATAGCTAGACCCATCTGTCAAAATCTGGTATTCCCTTACACATATGGGATTATTGAGCTGCCTTGAAAAGGACCAGATCCTCTTCTACTTTATTGGGAAGTCCTTCTCTCCATTATCCATCCTGCTGATTAGTTGCAATTCCATTCAGCAACCTCATTTTTGGTTTGGCAAAGTGTACAAATTCTATATACTATGATACTGCCCTTGGATAATGTTGGAAAAAGGAAGAGAAAGGCTACTTTAACACCTCTCACTCATGAGCTGGAGACAAGATAAAGACAAAGTTGGGAAGACAGCAGGAAAAAAAAAAAAGAGACCAAAAGGGCATATCTGTGACAAATTTAAAAACAAACAGGGAAAAAACCCTCAGTTTTTTTTTCTTTGCAACCTTATCAGAAGGACTGATGTGATCCCTACAATAATACATAGCTCTTTGGAATACATAATACATAGCTCTTTGGAATTCAATTCATCTGCTGCAGAAGAAATTGCCTCCCCCCAAATAACAAATACTAATCCAATAATTATTATTTAATCATTAATAATGATTAATGTTAATTATTTAATAATTAATCAATAAATGCAGGGAAATGGATTTGATGAATATTTTTTTTGGGGGGGGGGATCCTTTCTCTATCTCTTACAGTATTCTTATTCTCTTTCTTCTTTTTGTAACATGACCAATCCCATTTTTTAAAATAAAACTGCCCCAGAGAGGAATCAAAAGATCTCAGTGCTTTTCTAGTAATGAGCAAGATGACTCCTCTAGTGCTTTGTACAGGGGCCATCATTCTAATTTCTAAAGGGAAATCTATGAACGTTCACTTTTAAAGTCATATAGCTACTTTAGAAATGATTATTCTATAGGGTTCCTTGTATTCCAATAGCAGTCCCACTCCAAGTGGCTAACTCTAATCCTAACCCTCCCTTCCAATAGACTGCTAACTACTATGTCTCCTGCTAGTCAACAGATAATTTAAACACACATACACACACACACACACACACAATCTTGTGATTGACTCAAAAATAGCCAATGAACTACAATATCTTCAACACAAAAAGCTCATGCTCCTTACATCCCCCTAAAGCTTTCCCTTCCTTTACCTTTATTTTTACACATCTTTAAATTGCAAAGTAATAACATGGCTACTTTGATTCTTTGAAACCGACCTATCAGTCTTTCTTCCTACAAAGTTTCCTCCTACAAAGCTTCCTCCTACAACTTTCTTCCTACAAAGGAAGTTGGAACAAAAGAACAGCCTGTTCCCCATCACTGAAGCATCAGAACCACTATAACAACATAAGGGAGGAAGATAGAAAAAAAATAGAAAGAGTCCATATTAATGTCAAAGGAGGGCAGGGAAGGGGGAGGCATCTTTGCATGCCTCGGTGTGGGAAAGCAAGAGGCAGGCATCGGGACCAGTAGGAAGGGAACAATCCCCAAATGAAAAGACAAGTAGATTGGTTCACACACACAGGAGCTAGTCTGTGGAACCTGCCTTTCCTGAATGGATGGGAAGCATGAGAAACAGAAGAATGAGCAATCAGGTCTTGAGGTGGCCATAGGCCAGGTCCATCTCCAATGGCAACTCACTGCAATCCAGACTGGAATTTCTGAAGTTGGCTTAACAAACATCCAAAAGCAGCAAGGAAGGCAGGCAATTTAGGCTATTGTGTGGAGTTGCCCTGTGGCTTCATAAACCCAATACTCCTGCCTCCTATTTTCCAACAACAATAATCCTTTGTGGTGTATTGGACTGAGAAGGAATGACTGGCTCAAAGTCACTTTTAATACCCTTTTAATAACCTAGAACTCTCATTCTCCTAGTTTCCAGATCAGCACTGCACCTAATTGAGTCTCAAAATCTTCAAAAGGGAGTAAAGAAGGTTGCTTTTTTCTAATCTGTGGTTTACCACTTATTTGAGTCTGAGAATGCTGCACCCAGAGTTCATGTGGAGCCTAGAGGAACTTTGATTAGCTCAATCTATTGAAGCTAATGGGGGCCTGGAGACTTAATACGAATCTTCCATATGAATGTCATGCAGGTAAATCCTTGCCTTACGACCACAATTCAGCCCCAAATTTCTGTTGGTAAGTGAGACAGTTGTTAAGTGAGTTTTGCCCCATTTTATGACCTTTCTTGCCACAGCTGTTATCATTGCCAATGTTAAGTTAGTAACACGGCTGTTAAGTGAATCTGGCTTCCCCATTGATTTTGCTTGTCAGAAGGTTGCAAGAGGGAATCACACTACAACTGTCATAAATATGAGTTAATTGGCAAGTATCTGAATTTTGATCATGTGACCATGGGAAGCCAGATCAGTCCTACGTGTGAAAAATGGTCATAAGTCATTTTTTTCAGTGCCGTTGTAACTTTAAATGGTCACTAAATGCACGATTGTAAATTGAGGAATACCTGTACTATAAAAACAAGAAAACCTGATTGAGTGTTTTTGAATATCTTTCAGAAAGGTCCAAGTATAGTAGGATTCTGGCTGAGCACTTCTGCTCCTTAATAAGTAACTGTTTTGCCAAATGCAGGACCTACATTAAAGATAATGAGTCCTCCTGTAATCTCCCTCTCTCCTTAATGCCACTTGAAACAGATTGGTTCTCTCTGCTGCTTTCCAGGGCTTTTCTAACATAGATATCTTGAATTTGTGACTCACAGCAAGCAGAGTCAACAAGAATAATGTAAAAGATAAAAGAGGGACATCTGGCTCAGGCAATTAGTAGTGCATATCTACACTGAGTGTACATTACACAGTAGATACATCAGTGGATAAAATGCAGGTAATATGTAAATGTATTTTATTTTGAAGAAAATTACAAACATGGCCTTGTTTTGGATATTTTTCAAAGAAAGGAAAAACAAATATTTGCCATCATAGCAAATAATGCACATGAATACATATTTTTGGAGCTTCAGTGTATTCAAAATTCATTATTCCTTTTAAATGAAGTGAAAATGTTTGCATGGCTGAGTATTAAATATTGCCCAAAATAAAACTGCTAAAATAAATTAACCATAGGAAACAGCAAACTGGCAAGTGGATTCTCTGATGCATTTGCACACTCGAAGGGTGTGTGTGCTCCTAGGTGGGAGAAAGAAAGTGCACTGGATGGGATTCTTAATTTGCTTCTTTGAAGAGATTTGAGGCATGCCATCAGCACCTTGCTAATCACTGCAGATGCTTTGGAAGACTGTAGGTGGAACTAACACATCTTGTGATTGCTGTGAAGAAATGTTCCATAAATAAGAGCTGTCTGGCATGACTTAAGAGAGTGCTAATAATAATATAAAGTATTGTTAAGCAGTATCATTCTTAGGTCATGGAAGCAATAGCCCTCAACAGTTTCCTACCTGAAAGCCAAAATTCCCATATGCCATGAAAAGGGAGAGAGGCTTGATAGATTTCTGTTTCAGAGGGATCAAAACGACTTGATTGATCTAATGTTAAATAAATAACTTGACAAAGAGGATGGTGTCTGCTCTTCCTAAGAACATAAGATTATAGTTGCTGAAGCAGGCAAAGACCTGCTGCATAGTGCAGCATTTTGTTTCTTGGAGTGATTAACCAGATATCTTAATATCTGGATGCTTACAAGCAGGAACAATTCCCCTGCAATTGGTGTTTGATGCCCCTAGCCTGGAGATAATATTGAGTCCTCATGATTGCCATCCCTAAACTGATCTTACCTCCAGACCCCTTTGAAAACCATCTGTTTCTGGCATTAGCCTTACATCAGATGGTAATTAATTCCACAGATTAATTATGCACTTATAAAGTTCTTTCTGAAACCTTTTTCAGGCAGCTTTCTAGGATGACCACTGATTCTAGTGTGGTTTTCCATGACTGATTTATACACTTCAGTTTTATACACTTCAGGCCTACTGTCTCCAAATCACCTTTTCCCTGAGCTACTGAATTTATGAAGTAGGAAATATTTTGGCTTGTCCTGTGTGTAAAACAGATAAAGTGATTTTGGTGAATAAAATAGGAGTCTGTGCAGTTTTCTAAATGCAGTAATAGAAAAACCCATGAAATACTTTTGCAGTATTATCCCAACAAAGATAGTTATTATTATTACATGGATCTTTTGCATTTTGTACAGGACAAGTCCCTGCCCTGAGGAAACTACAAGGAAGAAATATTAGAAAAAAGGAATGGATGTCAGGAACAAAATAGGAGGGTGCGATAGCAGAATTATAAATGATTTGAGTCAGTTTGATATTTCAAGGGTGTATTGTAGAAACTTAAAGAAAATGAATATCTTAGCACACTTGATGTGCTAAGTATGATCAATCACAAATATCAATTTTCAAGAAGACACACTCGTAAAATTGCTTTTCTCCTCTCTATCTAGTCACTTTTCATTCATAATATTTCTCTCCAGGGCATCTTTGCATTTTTAATTCTGGTTAGTATATATATATACATGCATGCCACATAGTAAGCAATGCTGATTCCTTCTTTTTAATTTTGAAAACCTTTTTCTTTTTTAGAGATGATGGGATATTCTTGGAAATAAAGAAAATTCTGGAGCAAGATGCCTTGCTTTGCAGAATGACTGTACCTTCACTATTTTTGTTGTTTTTAGATATGAAAATATGGAAGAGGGCCAGGCAGATATAAGCTTCAGTCTCTCTGTCTGTGCTTATGGCATGGTTTATCAATATGAATTATGACAGAATAATGCACATGCACTCATTTAACCTAAACACATGACAGATTCTTACGCTGTTAAGCCAAAAGATGAAAGAATAAATCCATCTGACTTTAGGACCCAGGGAGCTGTTTCTTGTTCTGCTTATGCATGCTGAATTGTATTTCTTGAAGATAGTTCTTCTCCATGCTGTCCAGAACAGTTTCAAAGGAGATTGGGGTATGCCATAGAGAATAATGACTAAAAGGCAGTTTTAAAAAAGCATATGCGCACCTTTGAATTTTGACTAATAAAGCAACATCTGATAAGAAATTGAGTTTACATGTGGTAAAAATCCTGTGTTTCTCATCATTCTCCTTTAATTTGATGGAAGCGAAATTATTCTTCTCCCCCCCTCCAAATAAAAATGTTTTGGTGAAAGTTATTTGAGGGATGGGTTGAGTGTCCTGTTTCCCACTTAGACTCATGTTTCTGCAGTCTTCCCTGCTTCTCACACCAATCAAATGCCAAAGGAGAATGTCATAAAGGTATTACTCCTGCAGAGCTCTTTGGACTAGGAAGCTGAATAGCTGGAGAATAGCCACTGAAGCAATAGAGGGATGGAAAGATCCTGGACAATATGTATATTCATGTCAGCCTTACTAAGTAGACCAGAAGAAATCATGGCCAGAGAAGCTAATTTTACTTTATTGTAAAGCTATAGTAACTGAATCTTGGAAGTCTGAAAGTACAATTCTTCCACTGTCACCATTACAGCCCTATAATTTAGTGGGGTCCCCCCTCTCTTGCTCCATCCACTATGCAGCTGTGAGTTATGCTGTCAGGTGGTGCTCCATTCAAAATTCAAGAAAGAAATACTTAGACTCCATATATTAGGGAAAAGATATCTTTTACTGAAAATGAAGTGGTAGCAACGGTAGAATTCTGAATCTGAGAAAATAGGCGTGTAAATCATATATACAAAGTGATGGCAATGTTCCCACCCCCAAATAGTTCAAATGGTTCTTCCAAGTTAAAAGTTGCGAATGTCATCATGTGGACATCTTCAGGTGGTGATGAGGATTCTGTCCGTTGACCTTGGCATACTTTGATAAAGTTTGCAGCTGCGCAGAGAAAAGAAAGCTAAGCGAGAAAGAGAAACCTAAGGCAAGAGTTTATACTCCCCCCTCCTCATTTTATACAATACTAGAATGTAACACCTCCAGCTCACTTCCCAGAATTTATCCCCTCCTCCCCCCATTACTTATGGCAGCCAAAAGATGCAAAGCAATAGTAGAAGATCTTGAAGGCTGACATATGCTTCCTCTTATCTGACCATTCCCTAAGCAACATCTCTTTGCCTGGTCTCCTAACGTCATTCTCACATATCTTTCTAATTTAAGAGGCCAGAAAAAGGGTTTTTCAAACACCTTAAGAATAAGGTGGAAACACAGAAACTAGAAGACAGATTTCAAAACATTAATTAGTTTTGATATTCTAATCTTAAGCAATTGTTCTTTAAATATATTAGGAATCATGGCAGATTGTGAAGTCTGTAAAGCTATATGCTTACCAAGTGAGGACCAAGTGCAGCCTTTCATTAGTAAAGTTATTTTTACAAAGAGGTCTTCAAATCCAAAGTGTTGCAAAATTTTGCGAACTATAAACTGGGGTTTAAAATGTTGATGTCCAGTGCAGTTGAAATGTACCAAAATGAATAGCTACCCTAAGGTTTAAGTCGAAACATAGCAAAAGCACAATTCATCAGCTATTGTTCCTGTCACTTCAGTAGGATTTTGTCAGGGGAATAGAGAGATTGCATTGGCCTCATTCCAGCATGTTCATGAATTATTGAATGAATATAGACTTTTTAATATATTCACATGACCACAGCCCAAACTGGTTCTTGGGAACAGTAACTGTTCTACAAGGAATAGCAAGTCTATTCAACAAGTAGTATATAGGACTGGTTGGTTTAAGAAAGACTAGGCAACATCAATAACATCACTTGGAGTTTGAATTTCCCTAAAATTAAACTCCCAAAAAGAACAATCCATCTCTAGTAACCCATTAAGTGGAATTCTAGTATTTATCTACAGCCACCAGTGTTTCCTTCAAAGAACAGAATAAAGCAAGGATCACTATCCCATTTTCCATTTTTATTCTGTTGTTCTATGTACAAAAAAAAACCAAATAAAGTTTAAAGCTAGAATAACCAATAACTCTTTTGAGTCCACCCATGTTAATAATCCAGAGTTTTGTTTCCAGAGACTCTGGGAAGTTTTTTTGCCTTTTGATATACATTGATATAGAAATATACTGTAAATTCTTTCCTACAGTATGTGTATTTGCCTCCTTTTATCCTTTTTTCCAGTTAAGTGATGAATGTTTACTATTCTTTAAAAGAATAGTACCATATTTTTATCAGTGATCTGACAAGCATATATGCTTTCTCAGATTTGGATATTGGGATTGACTGAGAATGTTCTGGATACAAACTAAACCAGAAATTACAGTACTTTTCCAACCATAAGAATATGGGCTTTTCTACAAGAACCCTAACAATGTAGTCCACAGCAACATTAGAAGGGTCCTCAGTCTGGGTTTAGGATGCCATTTTTTCTGACAGTATGGACATTTATATCTTGGATGTCAATTTTATTTTCTCACTCAGTACTTTTATATATTGAATGCGCTCTCTGATTCTTATGTAGGAAAGAGATGATTTTTAAAATTTTCTTTTAACATATTCCCTCCCTTTTACAAAATGTCTGATAGGCATTCTTCATTTGGAAATTTCTGCTGTTTAGAATCTTGGGGGCGTTTGCATCTCCAGCTATTAACAAGTGTGTGCAGGAAGATAACCTGCACGTTAGCAACTTATGAAGGAAAAGATGGTGGGAGATGATCCTGGGCTAACAATTTATTTATTTATTTTATTTATTTATTTGATTTGCCAATTGTTTACAAGATAATAAGTATAAATGTATACATAGTTGTGAATACATGAAATGGTTACATATAAGAAAAATAAAAGAATAAGAGAAACAATAGGACAGGGACGGTAGGCACGTTGGTGCGCTTATGCACGCCCCCTACAGACCTCTTAGGAAAGGGGTGAGGTCAATAGTAGACAGTCTAAGGTTAAAGTTTTTGGGGTTTGGGGAAGAAACTACAGAGTCGGGTAGAGTATTCCAGACATTGACCACTCTATTGCTGAAGTCGTATTTCCTGCAATCAAGTTTGGTGCGGTTTACTTTGAGTTTGTATCTATTGTGTGCTCTTGTGTTGTTATGGTTGAAGCTGAAGTATTCATTGACAGGTAGGACATTGCAATGTATGATTTTGTATACCATGCTTAAGTCAGACCGAAGACGGCGTAATTCAAGGTTTTCTAGTTCTAGAATTTCAAGTCTGGTGGCATAAGGTATTCTACAGCGTAGAGAGGTGGAGAACTCTTCTTGTGAAATATTTCTGGACTTTCTCAATTGTGCTAATATCAGATACGTAGTGTGGGTTCCAGACTGATGAACTGTATTCGAGTATTGGTCTAGCAAATGTTTTGTATGCTCTGGTTAGTAGTGTGATATTACCAGAGAAAAAGCTACGTAGGATTAGGTTAACAACTCTTAATGCCTTTTTGGCTATGTAGTTGCAGTGTGCTCTAGCACTTAGATCATTAGAGGTGAGTATTCCAAGGTCCTTTACAGAGCTTGGGTCATCAACAAGATCTTGACTATTCAGCTTGTATTTTATTTTCTGATTTTTTTGCCAATATGTAAGACAGAGCATTTATTTGTTGAGATTTGAAGTTGCCATTTGTTTGACCATTCGGATACATAGTCAAGATCTTTTTGTAGGGTAGCAGTATTGTCTGTGGTATTGAACAGCTTTACATCATCAGCGAAGAGAACGCAATTGCTCTTAATATGATCACAGAGGTCGTTTATGTAGAGTATGAAGAGAGTTGGTCCTAGAACACTGCCTTGGGAACACCACTATTGACAGGTACTGGATTTGATAGGACGCTCCGATTTTGACCATTTGTTGTCTGTTTGACAGGAATGCTTCTATCCAGTTAATCAGTTGTCCAGAGATACCATAGGATTTTATTTTTAGGAGTAGTTTGTCGTGGTACCACTGAATCAAAGGCTTTACAGAAGTCTATGTAGATTGCGTCTATTGTTTTGCCCTGGTCGGTTGTGTCGTCCATATGTTTTTGCAGTGTAAGAGTTGCAGATTACAGGATAGTTTTTTTCTGAAACCAAATTGTTTATTGGAGAGTAGGTTATTTGTCTCTAAGTGAAGGATGATGGATTGGTTAATAATTGATTCCATGACTTTACAGGTGACGCAGCATAAGGAGATTGGCCTGTAATTTTCAACTAGGCTTGGGTCTCCCTTTTTGAAGATGGGGATGACTGTGGCTTGTGACCATAGGTTAGGCAAGGAGCTGGTTCTGAAAGATTTTTCAAAGATTATGCTTAGAGGTTTGGCTATGGCAGTGGATAACTTTCTTAAGAAGTAGGCACATATTCCATCCGGTCCAATAGATAGAGATGGTTTTAGGTTGCGTATTGCTTTTTCAACATTGTCTTCTGTGAAATCGATATGTATTAGATCATTGTTGTTATCTGTGGTACGGCTAGGAAATATTGGGCATGATCCATTGCTGTTTACAAATACTGAGCCGAAGAATGTGTTAAAGATGTTGGCTTTAATGGTGTCGTCGTTGCAGTCTTTACCATCAGGTCCTATCAAGGAGGGATGGACCTTGAGTCTTTTAGTTTGTTGTTTACAAAATTGTAAAAAGCACGGGTGGAATTGGTGCTTAGAAGGTTTTCCTCTTGTTTAATGTGATAATTGGTGCATTCGGTCTTTATCTGGTGGCATAGATTTTTGTATCGGTTTTGAAATTGGCAAGCGTGACCAGATTTGTTTTTCCGCCAGAGTGATCTCTTTTTGGATTGAAGTTTCCTTATTGATATGGGTAATCTGCTTTTTGTTTTGTTTTGGGAGTTGTTGTTGGTACATATAGTTTGATGACTCTTTTGACTTCAAGTAAAAATATGTTATAATGGTCTTCAACGGTATTGCATCCAGTGAATAGAGATTGCCAATCAAGGGATGAGAGATCGTTGTCTATAAGATCATAGTTGCCTTTTTGAAGTTACAATAGGGATTACATCATTGTGGTGATTTTTGTGTGGATGTATGTTGAGACAAAAGTCGATCATATTGTGGTCACTACTGGAAAAGGGTTCTTTAGATTGTATTCCATAGATTAGGTTCAAACTGTTGCAGGAGATGAGATCGAGGCAGTTGTTTAGTCTAGTGTTGTTGGTTACTAGTTGTTCCAGTCCCAGATTTGTAATAGCATTGTAGAAGGTTGTGTGTATGATTTCAGTTGTACAATCATTTAGGGTCCAGTTAATATGAGGTAGATTGAAATCACCAAGAAGGATAAAAGGGTATGGGCAGGATGCAGCCCATGTTAGTAATGTATTTAGCTTGTTTACATGTTCGATGTCATAATCAGGTGCTCTGTAACATAGTAAGAATCGAATTGTGATATTTGAGGATAGTTCACAGATGATGGTTTCAGGAAGGGCAAGCTCCTGGGTAACTTGGATATTTTTAGATGTAAGGATTTTTATAGAATATAGCAACTCCACCTCCTCGACGATTTTCACGATCTGATCTGTAAACATGATAGTCTCTTACTGTGGTAATGGAATCGGGAGAGATGCATTGAGCCATGTTTCACAGACAAATATAATGTCGAAGTTAGCCATATTTAGAAGGAAGAGAAATTCAGGTATTTTATTCACGAGGCTTCTTGCATTGAGTAGTTTGCATTTAAGGCCGGCAGTAGTTGGAATTGAGGTAGTTGGGCGTGCGTGCCTAGTCTTGGGTGATGGTGGATGGGTTGAGGTAGGGTTGTGGTTGAGGGTAAAAGCTGAGTATTGGGTTGAGTGGTTTACTTTTGATACAGTCAGCATGGTAGTCAATGTACAGGTCCTTCTCTCCATTGTCTAGACGGTTTTTGAGTTCGATGCGGAGTGCACGGAGCGGGCACGTTGCTGTATGGTTAGGTCAGGGCGGCAACGGAGGTTCTTATGGATGGTGTTGGTTTTGGCGAGTGAGTTTATAGTATAAATGAATTTACGTTTGCTTGATTCATTTTTGCAAATGACCCTGCACAAGCGTGGGGCCACAGAGCCATCTCTATTTTTGAGCTCTCGGTCAATGCGTGAAATGTCAAGTATTTCATCAGCGGAGATGGTTGATGCTTGATAATTTCTGATGATGTTTCGGACAGTTGTGATGTCATCATTGACATTGATGTCTTCTAGACCAAATAAGATGGCGTTTGGACGTTTCCGTTCACGCTCAAGCGGCTTCTCTGATGAGAATTGGGATATCAATATTTGTCTGGGTTGTGTTTATTTGTGGATTGGGTTGTGGATTGGATTGTGGTTGATTGGTAGAGATGTGGTTTGTAGCTATTGGATGTTCAGGTTTTTGCGTTGTGTCCTTTTTTTCAAGGTTGGATATTCTTTCTTTTACGGCGTCCAGGGATGCTACTATGATGTTGAGGGATGTTGTAATGGTTTCGATGGTAGGGGATGTTTCAATGGTTTCAATGGTATCAACTCTTTCAGACAGATCCAGTTTGGGTCTGCATGATTTGCAGATATGTGGAAACTCATTGGATGATTTTAGGTATTGAATCATCTGCTCAGGTCAGACAATGTCAGCAACTAAAACACAGCAGTGATTGTAGTGAGATTTTCAGCTTTAATCCCAGTGAAGCCAAGATGCTTTTATACATATGAAGTCAACATCCATCCATAACTCATCTCTCTCTCCATGTAATCCCTTTTCACTGCTAATCTGAGTTGTTCAAAGCAGAGTGCCTTCAGGTGGACTTTTTTTCCAGCCTATAAGTTGTCTTTGCATTGTTCTGTCCTGTTTCTGAAACCATTTGAAATCCCCCCCTCCCATTCTTATTGCAGCTCTTATCATCCACATTATTTGTTGCACTAGGTTCAGACAGGTTTATTATTTTAATTTCAAAGTCTTGATAGCGGAAATCCATTTCCTTTTCTGATGTTTCTGGTTTAATTCTGCACAGCTAGTAGGCCCTGCTAGCGCTCACCTACTTGTATAATTAATTCCATCATGAAATCTTCATAAATAATATAATGAAAGATGATCTTCAGGGAGATTGAGATTACCAATATGTTTAAACCTCAGCCTAGTGAAGTGGAGAATGTTAAAAACACAGCATTTTCTATCTGTCATTGAAGACAGAAAGTCGTATTTCTTACCATGAAAGTGAATATTTAAATATTATCAAAGTGGATTTTCTAGGTTGCTTTTTCACAACCCTGGCAACATTAAGATGGGTGGGCTTCAACTCCCAGAATTCCCTAGGCTGGCACTGAGGAACATTGTTCTGAGTTAATGAAAAGGGTTGTCATACAAGGGGCCTTCTTCCCCAATCTAATGTCCTCCAGGTAGCATAAGCTTCTGCTCTAATTTTTTGATAGATGATGGCTTCCAAATCTGCAAGGCAAGCAGCTACAGCTGCTTTACCTGATGTGACAAGGGACAGACAGCTGAGCAGTTCAACTATTCTGCTATGTCTGCTGTTGCTGAATTAGCACAACTCCTGCTAAATTCTTTCATGCTTGTTTAGTTTCAGCAAGTAAATTACAAAATCTTCCTCAAAAGGCAGTAAATCTTCTGTCAGGTGGTTAATATAGCGCTTCCCCTCACCACAATTGAGAGTGGGCAGGAGAAAGGGTGGAGGAGGGTCACTCCAGAGCCATAGTAGTGGTGGTCTTGAGCCTCATGAAGTTGTGGCTCCGAGCCCCATCTCCTCACCCCTTTAGTTACCACAAATTATAACTTCCTTGCCAGAACCCTAACTTTACATATTTTTGTAATATCTGCCTGAAGATTCTTCCCTAACCACATGGTGCAGCTTTCTTCTCATCACTAGTTTGTGTCTGATGCCAGCTGATTTTGGAGGCTTCTGGTCCATTAATATTTTCCATTATCTCCCAAAGGAAGCCTTCCAATCTACATGACAAGTGGTGCTTCAAAGCTGGGGCAGCTTTGCCTCCTTTCCAGCTGGAAGATTGCAGTGAGAAATATAGAGCTGTCAAGATAGCTCTGTATCACCACTATATGAAGGACAGTGAGTGGCAACTGGATGTGGGACTGCTGACGGGAGGAGGAAGGCATTCATGATTTACTGCATCTAAAGCGGTCCCCTAAGAGAGCACCACTCATCATCCTCATGTCTGAGGTGGAGTGCAAGCCATCCATCAGGCCAGAGCAAGCTTATCCTGTCATACTCTATGCCATCTCATAGACACATTGAAGGCACATCGAGATGGACTACACATGGAAGAGGAAACTGATGTCAATAGCAGACTGGGTAGCAATAGCAGTGGAAGAGATAGTATCAAGTGTACCTTATCAGCAAAGCAAAAGTGGGTTTAATTTTTTTTTGTAGTGGTTGTTCAGATTTCTGTAGCTCTGCTATGGTGGGCTTAGTGGTGTGAGAGCAGGAATAGAATTTCTTCCTTCTTTCCCTCCATTCTTCTTTCTTGCTCCACTGCTATGGTCCTTATTGGACCCCCATACAACATTTTTTTTAAAAAAGATTAAAGGCAGGGGTAAGAAGAGAGGTAAGAGAGAAGTTAGGTGTCCTTGTGCCTGTAGGTCTCAAGATGAACATCTTCTTGAGTGGTTTCATTAACCTGCTTTATATGAACATTGCAACATTTATTGAATAACATGCAACAAAATCAGGGTCCTATTCAAAAGTAGTCCTTGAGCACTTGATTCGCAGCCTATTTCCTCCAAAACTGAATTTACGTGCTTAAGAAAACACACACACACCCCACTCCACATCCATAAAAATGTATCCAAGAAAAAAAATAGCTAGAGCAAAGATTATTAATAGAACTCTAAGTACCGGGCCAGATCTTATAGTATTACTGGTACTTTTGTTTACCAATTGAGATAACATTTATATATCAGTAAGCACGTAAAGACGAGCATGAGAGATGGTATCACAGAAATATTTTTTGTAGTCTCACACTGTCAGAGAACCAAGTCACAGCCTCCAGGAGTGTGACTGCCACTCATTAATAATACAGTTACTGCCTCATTAATATTTTTATCTTTTATTCTTGCTTTTTCTATGCAAATATGTGAATCCCAGTGCTGGGCTGTTTGCTGCTGAACACAAAAGACAAGATTTAAACCCAAACTGTATGAAAGTGTGTGACAGCATTTGTCTTCATCTTATTTAACAAACACCTCCTGTTTAAGACAGATTGTAGTTCTCTGTACCATGACATGCAGCTCAGGCTGCATCTGTTTTATGGAAATGTTACTTCCATGTTCAATACAGCCAAAAAGTCTTACATACAAATATTTATCTGAGAATCTGGTTTGCTTTTTCCAGGATTTCCTATAGATGCTGATCTCCATGTTTCCTATGTAGAACTTAACTTTTCTAGCTTGAAGAATAACATTTCTAGATTTTAAAGAGTCAAAATCCAAGAACAAAGATACTGGCCCAAATTAACTTTTTGGACAGATAAATCCTTTGATTTCAGTTCACTGGGTTGTTGTTGTTGTTTGCTTATACTTAGGTCTTGTCTTCCAGGGTATAGTTTCATTAAAATAAAAGTTGTTCTAAAGAGGAATATGTTTTTATTTGATTCAGAACAGTGAATATGATGAATTTTCTATAGGTTATATGCACACGTAAGAGTATTACCAGGTTAATACTCTTCATTTAAAAAGCACACTTTTATGTTTAGGGGCTGAAAAATAGTGATTTGGATCAGGATAACTGGGAAATAGTCTTAAATACTTTTCTTCAGTGAACTTGAAAAAGACTTTTCTAAGAATTATTGTAAAAAAAAAACCTATTAATTCCCTCTTTCCATTGAGTGTGCTGAAATACAAGGAAGTAGAGAAAGCTTGGAGTGGAGAATACCTTATACCACCAGACTTGAAATTTTAGACCTAGACAACCTAGAACTACGTTGCCTTCGGTTCGATCTACATATAGTACATAAAATTATATATTGCAATGTCCTATCTGTCAATGAATACTTCAGCTTCAGCCACAACAATACAAGAGCACACAAAAGATACAAACTCAAGGTAAACCGCACCAAACTTGATTGCAGGAAATACGACTTCAGCAACAGAGTGGTCAATGTCTGGAATACTCTACCTGACTCTGTGGTTTCTTCTCCAAACCACAAAACTTTTAACCTTAGATTGTCTACTATTGACCTCACCCCTTTCTTAAGAGGTCTGTAAGGGGCGTACATAAGTGCACCAACGTGCCTACTGTCCCTGTCCTATTGTTTCTTTTTTTCTTATTCGTATCCATTTCATATTCATAACCATGTTTATACTTATACCTATTATCTAATAATTGCTTGACTAAATAAACAAACAAACAAACAAACAAACAAGCCTTGCTTCTACTGCCATTCCTTTTACTAATTAATTCCTGCCCAATTTAAAGGTTCCATAAAGCTCCACAGGGATACATCTGTTCTGCTGCAAAATGTTGCCCCATCCTCTGGTCCAGAAATATGAGGAAGGACAGCAAAACAAAGCAAGAATATTTCTTGGATGGAAGAATTGAAGTTCAGGAGTACAGTACACAAAACACTGTTTGGTATTAGTGGTTGCATTAGTCATTCTAGATATGGCTTCAAAGTACTTGGAATGGGAATGAGCATCCTAGGTCTTGTGATTCCCATGTGCAGAGGGCAACAGCACATGTTTCCTAGAGTTCTAGGAAAACTTTCAAGGATAGCACAGGCTGTCCATGCTGGCAGTTGATCTATGCTTAGGAAGAGTGACAAGCTGATGACATGGTTGAAATGTTAATTGCCAAACACATCTTTACAACTAGATTGTTTCTGTCTATTTTCAGATTGTACAGAATCTCCTGGTGAATTCATTGTAGTAAAGTAAAGGGATGGAATGAAACATATTCCTTTCAAATTGGGGAACTGCAATATTCAAACAAGAATACAACATATGTGTCCACAAAGACATCCAGCTATATCTGGACAAATGAAGAATAAGATGGATAGATTTCAGAGGGAGTATGCGAAGGTATAATGAAGCCAGGGCAGAACTATGAGAGAATAAAATGGACTGAGGTAACGATGAATTCTGTTAGAAACAAAATAACGAACATACAGCCAGATACTCATTTGCCACAGACTCCAAGATAGATGCATAAGTAAAGTCTACCTATTTAAATGATGGAAAGACAGACTTGTGGTAGTTGTGAGAAAGGGGAGGGAGGAGGGGAAATTCAGAGTTTCTGAAAGGAGAATTTTTATGAGGTATCCAACCGCTTGGAGGATGATTCAGGAAAATAACATTTTTTCCTTGAGAAATACGGTCTATATTCAATAAGGAGATATGAATCCAGCTTCTGAAAGGCTGCTTGTTTACTAGGTGGCCCAGAATGTTTTGTCAGACTGACACACTCATAAATTAGGTCCAAGGATACTATAAAACAATGTGACTTGGGGTAATTCTGCATGGCAGCTGAAATTGCTTCTTTCCTATGCTGCTTTTGGTTGTTTCTGAAGCTGACTTTAAAAATTCCTGTCTGGATTGCAGCACTTTGGCAAAGGATTGAGTTGATGCTCAGTCTGAACTATGGCCATCACAGCACCATTTCCCTGCTTCTTACCTTTCCTGTCCATGCAGAGACAGATAGTCAGTGTGGGCAGGTCTTCCAGTGATTGCTTTTTCCTATTGGGGCTCCCTTCTTTAGATAACATATCACATTGGGAAGCATAAATCCTTCCTAATTTTTAGGATTAACTGCATGGGTTCCTTCTGGGATTATCTGTGTTGTCCAATTGTCTATTCAGCAGAACAGGCCAGCAATTGTTTTTCCAGGAAAGAAACAATCAGTGAACCTTGTCCTGTATCAGTCCTTCATCTTCAACTCATCTTCAGAGTAACCTGAAGGTGTGTTTCTCTATTCCACTTCTGAAATAGTTTCCCCTCTTATGTTGCTCTGTGTCTTATTCTCTGTTTCAGATAGAATGCTTTGGTTTGTTGCAGGTTCATCTCACCAATTCATTAAACCATTGCAGAGAATGGGCTGCCTCAACAACTAATTCAATGTTTATAGTTCTATCTAATAATTCCTATACCTTTCTTTATCTACACTACTCAAACAGTATAGTGTAATGATTAAGACATTTAGTTAGCTTCAAGAAGGTTGCCAGGTTGTTTTCAGAGAACCACCAGCCAACCAAAGTAGGTTTTTGACTAACAAATACTATACAGAAAACACTGCAGTCAGTAAATATTGGCTTGTCAGCCAGTAACTGAATGCCTCATTCTGCTCCCTTTTTCTTTTACTCAGAAAAAAAGATAAAACCCTGCCAGTAGTCTGTTATGTTCTTGTGTATTCCAGCAGGAAGAATCTCTGTTGCTTTCCAAATTTCTAATAATTGTCTGCTGGTAATATTTGATTTTGTCTTCTTTACCTATTATGTCAGCAAGACTCTAAGATCTGGGAGATATGAGCAAACTAAGTTTCTCTTCTAGTGAGAGCAGAGGTCATCCCATCAAATATAGGGCACGGATACATTGCTATGTCTGAGATGACTTTTGTTGTTTGGAACAACATTTCCTTCTCCACTGATAGAATACTACCAGCATAAAATTATATTAAAATAGTTTGCAATTGTAAGCCATTACTGTTTGATTAATGGGAGCATATCTTGCCAAAGTACTGGGATTGCATCCTTTTTGAAAGATTAAATAGTAAAGCGTAATAGAGGGAGACAAGAGATGTGATCAGAATTGGTAATAAAAGACAGAACTAAGTGAGATAGCAATTGAACAACATATAAGAAGGTTGGAAGGTTAAGATTGGACAATGCAAGAAAATGAAAGACAGGGCTTATTATGTCGCAAGAACAGTGTGGCAAATTAGTTCAGCTGTTCATAATGGAGAAGTGGCACAAGAAAGAAATGATAAGGAAATTATACAGAAATAAAAAATGGAATGTATGTTTCTGATATATATGTGTATGTATATATGTGTGTGTGTGTGTGTGTGTGTGTGTGTAATGCATATATATAATCAAGGCAAAGTAAATATATCTATATCTAATCTATATATCTAAATCTAGATCTAATTATCTATATCTATATCTATCTATTCACACTGCTCGAATTAACCCCTCCCACCTGGGTGCTGATATCTTCCAAACTCAATTTTATTGTGGGCCACATCAGGGTTGTGTTTGACCTCAGGGGGCCAGGTGGGAGTGGCCTGCTTAATGTCACTCGTGTCAGGGGTGCCTGTGCTGGCCCGAGCGCTGGGCCAGCGAAAACAGGCTCCCAAACTCCCTTTTTGGCTGCCACGGACTCCTGCAACTCCCAAGCTCCGTTTTCACTGGCAGAGGGTTGCAGAAGGCCGTGGCAGCTGAAAAGGGAGTTTGAGAGCCTGTTTTCTCTGGCTGAAGCACCATAGGCGGGTCCTTTGCTGTTTCAAGGGTGGCCCTGTGGACCAGATCTAAGTACCCTTGCAGGCCAGATATGGTCCCTGGGCCTTGAGTTTGAACACCCCTGCTATAGAGCAAGGAACCATTTTTTTTACTTGTTCAGGAAAAAAATTAAAGAAACAAAAACAATCTGAGCAACTTCAGAATTGTAGGATTTATGTTCACTCCCAATGAATAATGTGATGTTTCATCAACAGAGTAGAAAAAATAGTCCTGACCGAAGAATGGAGGTTCACTTGCCATTCAATCCTAATTAATGAAATGGAGGCAGTCTCCATCGATTGTTCTTTATTTGAGTGCCTTTAACCCAACAGTATGAAAGCACTCCACGTTATAATCATCCACCCTCTAGCTGTGTCATGAGGCAGCTCAATTCCATTATCATTTCACTATGGGGCCAGGCTTTAGCTATGTCTCCAGGTAACAGTGTGAAGCAAAACAGAGGAAGCAGAAGTGAGATAATGAAAATAGCAGCAGCAGGGCAGACAAGGAGAATAATATAGCTGTATTTCTCTTGGGACTGCTTGATTTGAAGCTCATCAGATCTATTAGGAGTCAATAATCAGTGGTGGGTTTTAAAATAAGAGGCCACTTCAGAATTTAAAGAAGTTTCACGTTATAAAAAAAAAGGATGGAGAATGAGATTCTTTTCTTATCACAATACTTCCATGTTCTGTTTTAAAACTGCATGGGATCTCTATGTATTTATCATGGCTATCATGCATGACATTGGGAATCTCCCCTGACAAGCTCTCTAGATCAGACACTAGCACTAATTACCAGCACACAGCTTGTGAAATAAATGTGTGTGCCACAATTTGTAAACTTGATTGTGCATTAGGTTCTTCTCCAGGTAATAATTCTGGTTAAAACTTCTCCAGTCCAAAATTTTACAAAATAATATAGATGGAAAGATAAAGATAACATGACACAATGGCATACTTACCCTGTTTCTCCAACAATACGGCCTCCCCCAATAGGAAGTCCCAGCATGTTTTATAGGCATGAAATGAAATTAAGCCCCTCCCCCAAATTAAGGCCTATATTAAAACATGCAAAATGGGGGGAATGGTGGGGGCTTGCCATTAGGAAGTACTTTTGTTGCACACCTGGATATGGTGCTGCCTGCGTTGACCCCGATACGAAGTGCCCCACCAACACCGAGGTCAACATCCAAGCCGTCGCCGCCCGCCCACCAAAGATGCAAGTGGGGGGAATTAAGTCACCCGAAAAGACGGCCTAGCCATTTTTCAGGGCTCAAAAAAATAAGACCCAGCCTTATTATATGAGAAACACGGTATATAAACAAACAAATAAAAACAAACAAGTACTGCTCATTGTCATGCTTTACACTGCAAATGTCAGCCAAGACCCATTAGACCAGGGGTGGGCAACTATGGCCCTTTTATGAATTATGGACTTCAACTCCCAGAATTCCTGAGCAAGCCATGTTAGCTCAGGAATTTTGGGAGTTGAAGTCCACAAGTCATAAAGGGGCCTTAGTTGCCCACCTCTGCATTAGACTATTACATGTACTAATGGCCTTTGTATGGGGAGTCCTTTACCTTAGTATTTTTACAGTCATGCAAAGCATCAGTACATAACAGATCAATACAACAATATTTCAGATGACATCATGACTTTTTTCTGCAATGCCTGCACTTCTAACTTTACTGGAAGCTCTAATACAGACTTGGCTGATCATCTTAGCACAAAACCTTTTTATTTATACTCTATTACAGATAAGATCATGTGTCCTCATCATTCTTCTCCCAATGACCATGATTAGTTTTCATTTGAGAACATGTGCTTCAGCAATACATTAATCTAAGGCAAAAAAAATCAGAATAATATTGTGTAGGGCAAAGATGTGTTCATGAAGTTGGAAGGTGGAGAAGAAATGACTTGCAAATTCTTCTTCAGTGGGAGATTTAAACCTACTGACATGCTCTGATGCATTCAGGCTGAGACATGTGACTTTGTGTTGTATTCTTTTAGATTTTCTTTATTCAGGTAGAAAAGAATAAGTTGCATCAAGGCTCAAAGAGGCCATCTATGTCAAAATTGAACAGCACTCTCTCAACAGAGGGGGTGGTGGTGATACAACATCATCTATCTCCAACGTACAACACAGTCCTTTCAACAGTTCCAAAAAGGCCCCACACACATTTGCACCACTCAGGTGATGACACAGATTCACCTCCAAATGACCTTAATGAGGGCTAAAGGAATGCAAATGTCCAGCTGTCTGCAATGAGTATAAATCCTTCCATTCCCCAGTATCCAGTCAGAGCTGAAGGAGTTCTTGGATGAGAAATGAAATGACTTCAAAAAAAAACCAGAAAGTCCAGTTACCTCTTGAAAAAGCACCTTTGGGATGACCAAGACTCAAGGTTACAAAAGTAAGCATATCCTAGTCTGTAATTTACTGCAGTCACCTCTCCCCTCAAAAATGAGTATAGGTAGGGGAAAAAAGTAAAGACCATCTCTTGTTGAATATAAAGGGAAGTGGAGAGGACATTTCTGTTCCAAGTATCTCATTTTCTATAATTCTTTCATGCCCTCAAAATTCTGTTCTGTGCAAGGAATCTCAAATCTGTTCCATTTTATTTTTTTCCCACTTTACCCCATGGTAGAAGACAAGTATTGTTATTATGACTGGACTCTGCAGGTGACAGGCAACATAATCCATTTCTGTAAACTTAGAGATGTTAGAGTTATTCTATAGATATGTAGAAGGAAGGAATCTGATATGGTTTCTAAAAGCTATTGATGACCTTCCTGAGATATGTCAACAACTCATTCATAGGAAGTCTTTGCAAGATCCAACTAATCCTTGCAAAATTATTCTTATGCTTGGAGGTCTTTGAAAAATTAAAATCCTCCATTTCTGAGGAAAGCAGAGAGCACTGGGTGAATGATTGAATGGGAAGCTAACACCAGAAAATCAAGGCACAGCTAGTTTTATTATATGTACTAGAATTTGTATATAATTACTTGCAATCAAGGAATTAAAGCAAAATTACACACATATACACAGTATTTTTCTGTATGTGTATCCATATCCCAGGTTTTAAATCTTAACATCTATTTTTCCTGCCTATATACCCTGGATAGAGAACCGGTTATTTTTCAGGAAATACTGTCATTGACATCTGTATAGTGTTGTTATAACAGAAGTATCTGATCTCAGACTATTTGCATCTGCCCTTGGTCGTTATAACCCTCACATTATACTTATAAACCTAACACCTGTGTTTTTAATGATTGTTCAGCTGCAAAATAATTTGTTCCCACAATGTCATCCTTTTTTTGTGAGCTATTTCTGACTTTGCTCCAGTTTATTGAATTGGTTTTAAGCTAATTTTTCTTTTGATTGTGAAGTTTCCAGGATTTGTTTTTCCATTGTAGGGATTTTTTTCTTGCTTTGCCATTACACAACCCTTACAAGTACACAACAGGTACAAGAGAGGTTCCCTGTGCTATTTCTGCAACTGGTCTCTAAGTAGGAACATTGCTTAAATTTTATTTTCCTTTATTCCTACCTCCCAAATTCAACCACTATATCAATGTGCATTATGGTCATACCTAGTGCAAAAAGCTCTTTATTATATAAGTGCTAACATGATACTGTATTGTGTTGTTTCAGAAGTCACAGAAGCTTTTTAATGGAACTGTGTGTTCACATTTTGGCTAGTAGAAAGTTTTGGGGAACTTCCAATGGATCTATTTCCATTTTTTACTCTCTGTATTCTTCAGCATTGCTTCTCTAAATCAGATCCTTAGTCCTGAGATCCAAGAATAGAAAATCAAATATTTTGGGACAGTAGCCCTTTATTTATATTTTTGTTATACCATGATTGTAGGAGTTTGGGGGGGATGATATTCATTGTAATAGTAAGGGGACTGAATAAATGGCATTCTGTAGGTCAGTAAGTGCTTTTTATAAGCATTAGAATTACAAATATATAGGCATGATAATGATCAAAGATTTCAAACCTCAAATTTGTTTTGTGAGGAACTGAGTGATGGAAATGCTGGTGAAACTTTGTAGTCAACTTTTATTCTGTGTTATGTTTATTGTAAATCAGTTTGGGGATTCTTATAACAAGAGCTTGCATATAATTGCCTCCAATAAGTAGCCAATATATAACAGTGTTTTGAAAATTATTTCAATGTAGTTTGCTCCCAAATGACTGAGTATACAATATAAGTTGGGAATATAAGTGGAACATTTTGCCATTCAGACCTCAGCTCTAGAGTCAATGAACACTGAAAGTGAAGTCAAATCAATTATTCTGCCTAGTGGTATCTCTCTTGACAGGTAACAGCTTTTCAGGGTCCCAGACAATGTCATTCTATCTAAAGTCTACCACCATTAAAAGCAAAACAAAAAAATGGGACTGCTACTTAACTAGCAGAGGCATCTGCACTATTCTGCAGCTAGCCAAGGCAATGGAAAAATGACAACACATGCACGATAACATCACAGTGCAAACTTTGCCCTTTTGTACTTGTGTGCCAAAAATTGAATGAAAGAACATAAGCTTTGAGGTTTGCATTATGATGTGAATTTCATCACTTGCTCCCCTGCCCCTGCCCTGCCCTGAACAAACAACAATGGAATGTGAAACAAAGGGGAAAAGTTATTTTTATGAGTTTACAGTGCTTCTCCTTCTCCCTCCCCCTACAGTTTATTCCAAAAACTTTGGTTGGGGTAACATGCTACATCAGCTTCTTAATCCTAAATGCCCTCTAAGTATGAGCCATTACTGAGAATTCTGGCAGTTGCAATCCAAGCATCTCCTAGGTGCCAACGTTGGGGAAATAATGTGATACGCAAACATTGCATGGTTCTTCACTCTCCCACTTGCTGGAGGAGTCAGCAGGCAAGTGTCTCTAAACAGAATCCATTAATACATGACTTTTTCCTGAATAAACCACAATTTTGTTTACAGCATTGTATGCACATCATCATGGTGGCAGTGGTGGAGTAGGGAAATAAATGCATGGTACCAGACTATACATTTGAAATTCTTCTCAGACTGACTCTTTCTTTCTGCATAGCATTTTTGTACTTATCATTATTTATTCAGGCTCCGTTGATAATTTCCATGACAGGTGTACCCAATATTTCGCTATTTTCTTCATGGTTAATTGAAGCAGTTAAGATTAATAATGGGAAATGGATAAAAGAAAGGCCAAATCAACTACTTGGGGCCAAATTTAAAAAAAAAACTATGAAAAGTGTAGGATTCATTTTACACCATTTTTTTTTGTCAAGATCAAATCTAATTTTATAATTTTATGACTAGGTCACCAGTTTAACAGATCAAGAGATGCTGTGTGTGTAGTATATCTTAATCTCAGTAAAATGTATACCAAAGTCTTTTATGATATATTTGTGAACAAAATGGTTAGAGAGTATTCTGATCAGGAGGATTGTAACTGGTGAAACAGGTTTAAAGGAGAACTGCCATGATAATAAGAAAAGAAAAGCTGTGGAACTATGTTCTGTGAGGAAATCAAATACTATAAGCATGCCTGCCCTTCCTTAACCGTGTTAATGTGTGTTGTGAGTCACAAGACAAATTATGCCCTGCCATACTTGTACTGCATTACACAAAGGGCTGGGTTTGTATTGTGATGCCACACATGCTCTACAGCATGTGTAAGGAGTTGGGCTTGCAAAAGATAAAACTGAACAAGTATAACATAATTCTGCAAATATCTAAATGACTTCTACATGCAAGAGGAGGTGAACTTGGATTGGAACTGTTGGCAACATGTGAACAAGTGAGGTGATTTTTTAAAAGGGATGTTTTATCTGAATGTTAGGAAGTGTTTCCTGGCAAACAAGCTATTAAGCAATGGAATGGCCTTCACAGACCTATAGTAGACTGTCCCTGACTGGAGTAGTAGCATAAATATAGTGAATTATAGAAATGTAGAGTAGTAAATTACCTTAGAGTTTGAAAGTTAAGTAATATAGTGTTAAGTAATATAGTGCAGAACTCATTATAATATCTCTAACAGATGACAATCCAAAGCTTAAAGAAAGGAAAACTCACCACTTCATTTGGCAATCTGTTCACTGGCTAACAGTCTCTACAATCAGGAAATTATTATGTGAATCTACTGTATATACTTGTAATTTTAATTGATTATTCCTGTAGGGCAATACAGAATAAGTCCACCCTCTCCAATTTGTACTGCCCCTTTTGAACATTGTACCCAAAACTGGACATAATATCCTATGTGAGGTCTGGCCAGAGTAGGAAAATGGTTTTCCATGAACTAGACTCTATGTTCTTATCACTGCATCTCTAGATAGCATGTGTCCCTTCAGCACCTGCATTACAATGAAAGTAGAGGAGGCAGCTACCTTAGAGAACCCACTGTTGAGGATATTTTAATGAATTCCTGCAGCAAACAAGATGTTGGGTTAGAAGTTATATCAGATGCTTTCTGATTCATATATTTGATGATTGTATATGGAGGAGAAGATAAGGTCTGACATGTCCAAGCCAACTAATTACATTGCAGTGGCTGTATGTGTCTGGCAGGTTATTTCAGATACAGAATGGCTCCTTCCTCCCTTCATGATTAGAGCTAAAATCTCTCCCCTGTGTGGAACCTTTATCTAGCTTGAGCAGCTTCTTCAATTAGGATGCAATAGCTTACTAGCACCTCTCCAGAGAAGGCCTGGTTGTTTGATCCAAAATGCCAGATTGTTTAATCCCTTGCAGCACCATTTTAGGAAGATTTTGATGTTCTCTTTGAGCACCCTTCTGAAAAACATAATAGCTCACCCCATTAGTACACAAAATACAAAGTAATTCTAGATGTTCCTATAATTATTTGGAAATAAAAGAAGTGTTGAGCACTAATTCTGAGGGAGTAAAAATAATGCAATTGCCCTTAATATAAAGGAAACATGTGTGTTTGTTTTATATATATATTTTAAGTTGGCAAGCTTAAGAGCACAAGAGTGGAAAAGGAAGCAAGAAAGTGATTAGAAAAAAGGAGTCATGGTTATTACCATTCCTTGGCATGATGGTTGAAAACTATTTCATGTTTATCTACTAAAAGACATTCTAAAAATAAATTATTCAAAACAAATTCCCTTGTTTATGGAGCAAGTAATATGGAATATAGCTAGAAGAAATATTATTGATTAATTAGCTGGTAGATTTTATATATTAAATACAATATATTCATTTACAAGCTTGTAAAGAAAGGGCACCAATGTTTCTTTAGGATGGGATTCTGGGAACTAAATTAAGAATATTTGCCCATAGACACTGGCAAAACTATATGCTATCCTATTTCCATTATAACATTACATATCCTGTCCCCAGACTATGAGTGAAACAATCTTAGGTCATGTTTTAGCTTTACTGGATTTAAAAGAAATAGTTCTCCTATTAACTGAATACTCCAGCACAAAGGTCTGTAAAATCTAGGCTGAGTCATCCATTATCCTGGAGGCTGCCAGTGATTGGGAACGGATGCAAAAGAGGCAGGATAGAGATTACCAATGAAGACAGAAAGTGTCAAGCCAGGATAGTTTAATATTGACTCAAGAATGGTTGGGTAACATTGACTGATTGGTGGAAAAGGACTCTCTGATAGACAGCAAAAAATTCAATCAGGGTCATTCAGTGGGTTTATGACTGAACAGAGAGATTCAAAATTATGTTTAAACACTCCAGTCTAGAGTTATTGTGTTCTTTTTTGTTCTCCTCCCAATTGGCATATCAATGTGTTATAGAAGGTTAGATTGGATGGTCCTTGTTCTGACCCAGAAGAAGTATTCACCGACAACTGGAAACATTCTTATTCAATTACATCAATCTTGCCTTGTCCTGGGAATGTGACATTATGTTGGACTACATAACCCAAAATTCCCAGGTAGAGCAAATGGTTCAGCTTTCTGAAATGTTTAAAACTTGCAATATCCAGACTAATAAACACTGGGAAATTGAACAAGTATATACCAGATCCCATTTCATTTTTCTATTTCAAGATTTTCTTCAATAAACTCTACTGGTGATAAGGCTAACTAGCTTTGTCTTAGACTTCAATACTTATCTTGACACCAAAGGCAAATTATGCTCTTATAGTTTGTGCACTGCTTTTGTGAAGGATGAGCATGGAATATTCATGACCCCAGGTTCACTTAAAGAACTTCTATTCATGTATCCTTTCTAAAACAAGTTTCTTTTATATAAACAAAAGACAGGATGAGAAAAAGAACGGCTCAATGCTGAATTTAAAACCACAGTCTAATCGTAATGGGTATGTAATGATCTTGGCTATGTAGTAGCCTTACTATATAAAAATATACAAAGAAATCTTATAGGATTAGATGACATACTTAACATTCCACAAACTCATGAAGGATGCTTATTAAAAGTGTGTTTCATTTGTTCTTATTCACTTCCATTTACACCATAGCTCAAGGCTAAGTAGTCCAGACAGGGTCCAAGCAATAAAAGAAAGGGCAACCATGGCAACTCCTTCTTCAGAGTAAGTCACTAATCATCTTACTTCCATGCGAGGGAAAACCATGCCAGGCACTATTCTATCTGATGCTCTGCAATAATTAAGTATGCTCTGTAATAGATGATAGCAAGAAACGGATCATTGCATGTATAATTTCAATTAAACACTATGTAACCTATGGAATTGCATATGTGATCAATGATGCATTTTGACTTCTGTTTCTAAAAGGGATTAAAGCATCTGTTACATTTCCCCCCTCATATCTCCAAGTTCCAAAGACTTATTCACCTGTGACTGCCATTCCCACTTTAATCCCTTAACTAATCTTTTTAAAAATGAGCATGTTGGTTATAATCCCAGTATGCAGTATGAAAACTAGTCTTTAAAAGGTGAAATGAAAAAGAAATGAAAATCAATATCGGATCAGTTTAATATTGTGGCTACTTCATGTCTTTGTAGAAGTAGTTTGTGATGTTCTATTCTCAAGGAATTCTGGTCCCTGCCAATACAATTATTGAAGTATTCTTTAAAGCTGTAATCTTCTTCAAATAATGAAATCCTGCAGTAAGCATTACCAAATACAAATAAGAAAACATTTGTTAGAGATGCTAAGAAATATCTACACTGTCTGCCATTACAATTGTTTTATTTGCAATACATACGTATTTAGACTCAGGTAATAAGATAATACACTAATTTATATCAAATAGTGCAAATGAAATTACTTATAGTCTGGTAAATTGAACATAATCAGGATACTACTTCATCAAGCTGTTTGGGATTCTCTACTGTTTATACAATCTGAACAGGTGGACTACCTGTTTATTTAGCTTCATCACAGTTTAGTTTCTTTCTACATATAGTAGAAACTTATGAATTTAAATGAACAGTGTGATTAATGATTAGTGTAATTAATTGATTAGTGTTTAGAATATTTAATTGATTAGGCTGATTGTTGCCCAGAAATATTATCTGACTAGAGAGATTACTGCAATTGATGATTGATTGGTGTGATATTGTTCCATTAATTAATTTAATCAACGTACCATCTTAACAAACCTACCATGACAAGAAAAAATCCTATGCCAAAGCACTACCTACAGAGAACATAATCCCCACCAATGATACACAAGACTCCTGCACATGCCTTAAATGCTACAAAAATCTAAAGGATAATGAAAACTCCATCAAATGTTCTCTGTGTAAGAAATACACTCATCATGACTGCTTGGGATTAACCGAGCAATTTATTTAATACCTGGAATCATCCAATGAGTTTCCATATTACTGCAATTCATGCAAACCCAAACTGGATCTGTTGGAAAGAATTGATACCATTGAAACCATAGTAGCATCCCTGGACGCCGTAAAAGAAAGAATATCCAACCTTGAAAAAAAGAAACAACGCAAAAACCTGAACTTCCAATAGCTACAAACCACATCTCTACCCAACAACCACAACCCAATCCAAAACCCAATCCACAAATAAACACAACCCAGACAAATATTGATATCCCAATCCTCATCAGAGAAGCTGTTGAGCGTGAACGGAAACGTCCAAACGCCATCTTATTTGGTCTAGAGGTCACCAATAACAAAGATGACATCACAACTGTCCGAAACATCATCAGGGATTATCAAGCATCAACCATCTCCGCTGATGAAATACTTGACATTTCACGCATTGGCCGAGAGCTCAATAACAGTGACGGCTCTGTAGCCCCACGCCTGTGCAGAGTCATTTGCAAAAATGAATCAAGCAAACGTAAATTCATTTATACTATAAACTCACTCGCCAAAACCAACACCAACCATAAGAACCTCCATTGCCGCCCTGACCTAACCATACAGCAACGTGCCCGCTCCCATGTACTCCGCATTGAACTCAAAAACCGTCTAGACAATGGAGAGAAGGACCTGTACATTGACTACCATGCTGACTGTATCAAAAGTAAGCCACGCAACCCAATACTCAGCTTTTACCCTCAACCACAACCCTACCTCAACCGATCCACCATCACCCAAGACTAGGCACGCACGTCCCCAACTACCTCAATTCCAACTACTGCCGGCCTTAAATGCAAACTACTCAATGCAAGAAGCCTCGTGAATAAAATACCTGAATTTCTCATCCTCCTAAATATGGCTAACTTCGACATTATATTTGTCTGTGAAACATGGCTCAATGCATCTCTCCCCGACTCCATTACCACAGTAAGAGACTATCATGTTTACCGATCAGATCGTGAAAATCGTCGAGGAGGTGGTGTTGCTATCTTCTATAAAAATCCTTACATCTAAAAAATATCCAAGTTACCCAGGAGCTTGCTCTTCCTGAGACCATCATCTGTGAACTATCCTTAAATATCACAATTCGATTCTTACTATGTTACAGAGCACCTGATTATGACATCGAACATGTAAACAAGCTAAATACATTACTAACATGGGCTGCATCCTGCCCATACCCTTTTATCTTTCTTGGTGATTTCAATCTACCTCATATTGACTGGACCCTAAATGATTGTACAACTGAAATCACACACACAACCTTCTACAATGCTATTACAAATCTGGGACTGGAACAACTAGTAACCAACAACACTAGACTAAACAACTGCCTCGATCTCATCTTCTGCAATAGTTTGAATTTAATTTACGGAATACAAACTAAAGAACCCTTTTCCAATAGTGACCACAATATGATTGACTTTTGTCTCAACATACGTCCACACAAAAATCACCACAATGATGTAATCCCCAATTGTAACTTCAAAAAGGCAACTATGATCTTATACACAACGATCTCTCATCCCTTGATTGGCAATCTCTATTCACTGGATGCAATACTGTTGAAGACCATTACAACATATTTTTACTTGAAGTCAAAAGAGTCATCAAACTATATGTACCAACAACAACTCCCAAAACAAAACAAAAAGCAGATTACCCATATCAATAAGGAAACTTCAATCCAAAAAGAGATCACTCTGGCGGAAAAACAAATCTGGTCACGTTGCCAATTTCAAAAACCGATACAAAAATTTATGCCACCAGATAAAGACCGAATGCACCAATTATCACATTAAACAAGAGGAAAACCTTCTAAGCACCAATTCCACCCGTGCTTTTTACAATTTTGTAAACAACAAACTAAAAGACTCAAGGTCCATCCCTCCCTTGATAGGACCTGATGGTAAAGACTGCAACGACGACACCATTAAAGCCAACATCTTTAACACATTCTTCGGCTCAGTATTTGTAAACAGCAATGGATCATGCCCAGTATTTCCTAGCCGTACCACAGATAACAACAATGATCTAATACATATTGATTTCACAGAAGACAATGTTGAAAAAGCACTACGCAACCTAAAACCATCTCTATCTATTGGACCGGATGGTATATGTGCCTACTTCTTAAGAAAGCTATCCACTGCCATAGCCAAACCTCTAAGCATAATCTTTGAAAAATCTTTCAGAACAGCTCCTTGCCTAACCTATGGTCACAAGCCACAGTCATCCCCATCTTCAAAAAGGGAGACCCAAGCCTAGTTGAAAATTACAGGCCAATCTCCTTATGCTGCGTCACCTGTAAAGTCATGGAATCAATTATTAACCAATCCATCATCCTTCACTTAGAGACAAATAACCTACTCTCCAATAAACAATTTGGTTTCAGAAAAAAACTATCCTGTAATCTGCAACTCTTACACTGCAAAAACATATGGACGACACAACTCGACCAGGGCAAAGCAATAGACGCAATCTACATAGACTTCTGTAAAGCCTTTGATTCAGTGGTACACGACAAACTACTCCTAAAAATAAAATCCTATGGTATCTCTGGACAACTGAATAACTGGATAGAAGCATTCCTGTCAAACAGACAACAAATGGTCAAAATCGGGAGCGTACTATCAAATCCAGTACCTGTCAATAGTGGTGTTCCCCAAGGCAGTGTTCTAGGACCAACTCTCTTCATACTCTACATAAACGACCTCTGTGATCATATTAAGAGCAATTACGTTCTCTTCGCTGATGATGTAAAGCTGTTCAATACCACAGACAATACTGCTACCCTACAAAAAGATCTTGACTATGTATCAGAATGGTCAAACAAATGGCAACTTCAAATCTCAACAAATAAATGCTCTGTCTTACATATTGGCAAAAAAAATCAGAAAATAAAATACAAGCTGAATAGTCAAGATCTTGTTGATGACCCAAGCTCTGTAAAGGACCTTGGAATACTCACCTCTAATGATCTAAGTGCTAGAGCACACTGCAACTACATAGCCAAAAAGGCATTAAGAGTTGTTAACCTAATCCTACGTAGCTTTTTCTCTGGTAATATCACGCTACTAACCAGAGCATACAAAACATTTGCTAGACCAATACTCGAATACAGTTCATCAGTCTGGAACCCACACTACGTATCTGATATTAGCACAATTGAGAAAGTCCAGAAATATTTCACAAGAAGAGTTCTCCACTCCTCTACTCGTTGTAGAATACCTTATGCCACCAGACTTGAAATTCTAGAACTTGAAAACCTTGAATTACGCCGTCTTCGGTCTGACTTAAGCATGGTATATAAAATCATACATTGCAATGTCCTACCTGTCAATGAATACTTCAGCTTCAACCATAACAACACAAGAGCACTAATAGATACAAACTCAAAGTAAACCGCACCAAACTTGATTGCAGGAAATACGACTTCAGCAATAGAGTGGTCAATGTCTGGAATACTCTACCCGACTCTGTAGTTTCTTCCCCAAACCCCAAAAACTTTAACCTTAGACTGTCTACTATTGACCTCACCCCTTTCCTAAGAGGCCTGTAGGGGCGTGCATAAGCGCACCAACGTGCCTACCGTCCCTGTCCTATTGTTTCTCTTATTCTTTTATTTTTCTTATATGTACCCATTTCATGTATTCACAACTATGTATACATTTATACTTATTATCTTGTAAACAATTGGCAAATCAAATAAATAAATAAATAAATAAATAAAATAAATATCTTAGCTAGATTAATAAAATAATTTCATCTAAATGTGCATAGAGAAGTATACCCCCTTTTGCTTTTCTAAGCATCTTTTGATACCAACAAACATGTATCTTTGACCATGCTTAGAAGCCCAAGAAAATCACTGACTTTAAAATCATGCTCTTCTTTTAATGGCCTGTAAAATATAAGAGGAAAGATATAAATGCCTAATTCTACCACCTTCTTGCTATTGGGTGAATGGAGTACAAATTCTTTACTCATTTGCTAAATTAATTCTCAATGGCACCAAAATAAAAAAGGAACATTTAACAATGGCAAACAAGGTGCCTATCTTAATGATAGAACAAGTGACTATGATTTCCAGTTTCTATCCTAGGGAAACTTTTAAAATTGAATGAAAAGAGCAGGGGAGGGGCAGGAAACAAGATTATATTTATTGTTGCTTTGAAAGACAGTGAAACTTTAGTTTAATATTCTTGAATCACCAATATACACTGAATGTTTGTATCTGAACTGTTGCCTGTTAACGTAATGGAAAGAATGATCAATACTATTCCATGTGGTTGAGATTTAATTATATCTTTAAAAATTAGGCAGAACGATTTCCTATATGCAACATATTATGCTTGTATTTTCTTTTCCCCTTTCCCTTTATTTTTTTTCCTTTTCTTTATTTCTCATCTTCCTTCATTTCTTTATTTCACCTTGAAGTAATAAAAACATTTCTAAATTGGACTTCATGCACTTAAACAGATATTTTACTAACTCCCTTCTTCTTAGAAATTAAATCTTCATCCCCTGAGGCTTTAAATGTCTGTGCCTGTTTAGTAATATTTCTAGAGGAGAATCCTACACCAGTCATTCAGTGTGCAATGCACATAGCCTTTGCCTGGGATAGAATCCCAAGCACTGTACAGTCCTAGTGGCCATATTGATCAGATGCCATTGTTTATGAGTTTGCCATGTGGAAATAATCCCTGCCTGAAGATGCAGGATGACCTCATTCTAGAGTCTGTGGTGGAGCCCTCCTCAACATGGTGGCTGCCCAACATATTGGGCTACAATTACATTATTGAGTGTGATAGATGAGCAGTAGGAAACCTATAGCCTTGTCTTCATTTATGCAGTCTGTAGGTTCATTTTGAAAACAATCAAAAGTTATCTTCTCTGGCAAAATGCTCTTGTGAGAGGAGGTGAATGGAGTGAGAGAATGGGATGCCAATATAAAGGGGGGGAAAGAGAGGCATAGAAGAAAATACAAACTGTCTTTACATTTGTCTCTAACACTGCCTTTTGTTACATCACCCCTGTGAGGCATCAGTAAACAATGTGGCTCCCAACAAGTTACATTTGTGGGAGTACACTTTTTGAGAGAAAACAGTCTTCTGTTTTGAGGAATAGTCCAGAAGTATACAGTTTTTTTCAGCATGAGACTGCAGCTGATTTTGAACAGTAGCTTAGAAGCCTCACTCTGTGTAATTTAATTTATTTATTCACATTAGTTAAATTATTTGATTTGGCTAAATTTGGCTGGATTTAGTAAACAATGTCAATTTAACATTATTTAACATTAATATTTTAAAAATTATTTAACATAGTTGTTCATTCATGTATTCAATAATTATAATTGAGAACCAAATTCTGGAATGGTATTTGGGAGTGGGGCTGCCAAGGCTTTCAGGATTTCAGCTGGCTGTAAGGGTGCTGTTTGTGGTGTTCCGGTACACAGGAGGAGGAAAATTATTACTTTATTTTTTTGCAAACCAGATCCCCTTTCTTTGCCTTTCAAAGCTCACATTTCTGAGTCCAAATTTCCTTTCTTCCATTTAGTTTGCTTTTCTGTTCTTCAAACACTTGATCTTTGAGTTGCAACCCTCCCCCCACAATTTTTTCACGAAGAAGCAGTTAAATATTTCTGTTACATGTCTTTCCAGTTAATCAGTATGAAAACTTAGTAAGGAAGCTACGCAGCTTCCAGACTAGATTTTTGCTTTGATTAAATTCTGAGAGTGAGAGATGGTTGCTGCCATATATTTGCTAGTTTGACCTTAGCATCAGCCTATAACAATGGAAAGTATTTAAAAGTCACTGTAGTACAAGAAAGTGTGAAGAGTTCACATGTGTTTAATTCTCTAGCAATGACACAGAGAAACCTGGATGTTTTACATATAATGGAAAATTAAGTGCAAGTGTTTTTCCAGGTCAGCATACCAAAGTCCCATAGATTTAAAGTATAATGCCACTATTGAGCAGAATATCAGATCTTCTGCAATCCCAGGATCTCATTGCAAGGCACATGATTACTATTATTAAAATAAAAGAAAGATTTGATTATGATATAAATTTGTGCATGTAATGTATAGTTGGTTCATTTGCTTAATTCAGACCCTCAACAGTGTCCATGGGTGGAAATTGCAAAAGTAGGGGCAAGTGACAAAGTTGCATCAGGATGCAAAATATATTATTTACATGCTTACATACATATATATTTGTATGCAAATATATATGAGTGAGTTTGCATCAGGATATCACTGCATATATGTGATTTTGATGTAATCTTGGTTTGCTGTGGAAGCCTATGATACTGAGGAATTGCATCTTCCTGAGGGTATCTGCCCCCAGAGCAGATAGTCAGCACATTTTAGGTCCCTTCCTTTAAACATTGTCACCTTGTGAGTCCTCAGATGTGTGCCTTTTCCATCACAGCATCTGCCCTATGGAACACCCTTCCTGATGCTCTGATAGGCTTCCATCTTTTTAACTTTCCAGAGAGCACTCGTGCCCTGATTTCCCCCCCAGGCACTGGGTTTGGGTGACATCAGAGCAGAATGAGAATGTGAAGGGTTGCATCAGGAATAAGTGTGGCACCACATTGTTTTGTTTTTCTTCTTTTGGGTTTTAGTTGTATATGTTGTTTTGATGGTTGAGTTGTAAACCACCCAAAGTTTGGTTTTATGATGAGCAGCTATGCAAATATTTTAAATAAATACAACATTTCTTCCTTCATGGCATTTTGGAGATGTCTCTGAATCCTATTATTTTATAACCTGTCCTGTCCTGCAGAATAGCCTTAGAATGAGAAGGTAAACCATAATCTCTTTATAAGATCAAATAATATGTCTGAGTCATAATTTGACCTTGAATATTGTTAGTTATAATTTTACCAGGAAAATTCAGCAAAGTGAATGACAATTATTACCCCTTGTGTTGTGGATGGCCTCTGATTCTGAGATTATAGAGGAGAGCTTCAGAGACCCTTAGTCTACTGTACACTCAGGAGTCAACAGACTATCATCAATCTATACGAGCTGAGCCAGGCTCAGCACAGGTGGATGCTTCTCCATTTAGCAAGGAGTTAAACCCTGACTTTGGTATAGTGCCCAGCTCTAAATTATACTGCCATCTAAGGAGGGCTAAGCAATAAAGATTGACTCTTTGAGAGGAAAAGACGTAAATTCTTTTAATTACATCAAGCAAAACTCTAGAGTCCATTCCCTTGTTCAAAACAACTCTCCTCTTCTGTGTACTTCTAGCCTTTTTTTTCCTGGTTTCTTATGAGTTCTTGCCCTGCAAATGGCTTTTAAAATCTTTGGACTGGATACTGTAGACATTGTGAAGAAAGAAACTGTGAGAGTCCAGAAACATGTGGTTAACAATAGTTTATTTGCCACATATCTAATCACTAAACCACACTCATTCTTCCTCTCAACTTCTCTCTACATTTCACATTTATGAAAGAGCTGTATAGAATGTGCAAAATAATAAACAACTTTGACGCATTCTGAGTACAATCCAAGAACATAAAGTACAAACCCATTATATTGATTTTTAAAGTTAGGGGAAGGCAATGTGGTGATATATATATATATATATATATTTATTTCTGAGGTTTTCGCAGGTATTTGTATGTGGATCTTTGGTTATTCGGGTTTTCTCCCGCATAAAATTGGAAGTGTCTTGGTGATGTTTCGACAAAGTCTCATTTGTCATCTTCAGGCTTGTGTCTTCGGCTTTGTGCTTCTCAGAGTAATGTGAGCTTGCAGCTGCTTCTTCTTTTAACTGCTAGTGGGGTTGTGACTTGATTGGGTGGGGGCTTGGCTGTGTTCTGATTGGGTGGGGGTGTGTTCTCATTGGTTGGGGGTTTGGCTGTGTTCTGATTGGTTGGGGGTTGGCTGTGTTCTGATTGGCTTGGGGTGTGTTCTGTTCAGGTGGGGGCTTGGTTGTGCTCAGGTTAGTCTTAGTTGCCGGGGGATTTGAGCTGGCGAGCTGTGATCTTGTTGTTGGGCTTCACGTTCATGGTCATGCCACATCTTCATGGTGGGTGTCCGTTCGCTTCATGTATGGGTCGGAGGGGTTTGAAGCGGGTAGTGATGCAGCTGCGGTATGGCTTCTGGTCCGTGGTCGTGTCTCATCTTCTGTGTGGGTGTGAGTCTGCTTTCTATGTGGAAGTGTGGTGGTAGCATCTTGTGTGGCCCTCGTGGATGTGGGTCTGGTGTCATTCTTCATGTTAGGTACTCGTCTGTTCATGAGGGCGGGTTTCCAAATGGCTGGTAGGCGGGAGGTATCATCTCATTTATTCATGCTGTGTGGGTGTTTTTCTATCTCTATGGCTTCTCTGATTATTCTGTTGTTGAAGTGTTCAGTTTTGGCAATAGTTCTGGTATTTTTAAAGTCAATTTCATGTCCTGTGGCTTTGAGGTGTTGGACTTATAAAAGTGCCTATTAAAGAAGCCTTGACAGTCATCCAAAACAAATACAACCCCCACGAAGCACATCCTAGATCTTACCAACCACTGCCTATCCAATACATACTTCACCTACAATGGACAAAAATACAAACAAATAGAAGGAGCACCAATGGGATCACCCCTCTCACCTGTCATTGCAAACCTCTACATGGAACACTTTGAAACACAAGCTCTAGAAAAATATGATCACAAACCCAAACTCTGGCTCAGATACGTAGATGACACCTTCATAATCTGGCCACACAGGAAAGAAAAACTGAATAACTTCCTCACACACCTCAACAGCCTACACCCCAAAATACAATTCACCATGGAAACAGAAGCTAACAATCAACTTTCCTTCCTAGATGCCTTAGTATACAAAAAATCCAATGGCTTCCTAGGACACATCGTCTACCAGAAGAAAACACATACAAACCACTATCTACACGCACTCTCACACCACCACCCAGCACAGATCAATTCCGAAGCCGAGACACTCATCTCCAGAACAAAATGCTTAGCCAACAAACAACACCTAAAAAACGAACTACACACTCTCACTAACGTACTAACAGCCAATGGATTCCAAAGAAAGAAGATTACCCTCCTAATCCAAAAAGAAACCCCAACCAAAATCCAAGACAGAGAACAAGAGAACGGCAAAGCCCTCTTCCCATATATAAAAGGCACTACAGACAAATCAGCAAGATCCTCCAAAAACACAACATTAAGAGAGCATTCTGCACAAACAGAAAAATATCCACCATCCTAAGAAACCTTAAAGACAGAATTGAGTTAGAAAACCAAGGAGTATACGAAATCCCATGCACCGCCTGATCCACCACATACATCGGACAAACCAACAGAAGAATAAGTGCATGCATTGAAGAACACGAGAACTCAATCAAAAAAAGAAGAACCAACCTCTTCCCTGGTCCAACACCTCAAAGCCAGAGGACATGAGATTGACTTTAAAAATACCAGAACTATCGCCAAAACCGAACACTTCAACAACAGAATAATCAGAGAAGCCATAGAGATAGAAAAATGCCCAGACAGCATCAATAAACGAGATGACACCTCCCGCCTACCAGCCATTTGGAAACCCGCCCTGATGAACAGACGAGTACCTAACATGAAGAATGACACCAGACCCACACCCATGAGGGCCACACAAGATGCTACCACCACACTTCCATGTAGAAAGCAGACTCACACCCACACAGAAGATGAGACATGACCATGGACCAGAAGCCGCATTGCAGCTGCATCACTACCTGCTTCAAACCCCTCCGACCCATACATGAAGTGAACTGACGCCCACCATGAAGATGCAGCATGACCACGAACGCGAAGCCAAACAGCAGGATCACAGCTCACCAGCTCAAATCCCCCAGCAACTAAGACTAACCTGAACACAACCAAGCCCCCACCTGAACAGAACACACCTCCAGCCAATCAGAACATGGCCAACCCCCCAATCAATGAGAACACACCCCCACCTAATCAGAACACAGCCAAGCCCCCACCCAATCAAGTCACACCCCACTAGCAGTTAAAAGGAAGAAGCAGCTGCAAGCTCACATTACTCTGAGAAGCACAAAGCCGAAGACACAAGCCTGAAGATGATGAATGAGACTTAATTGAAACGTCGCCTAGATACATCCAATCTTACGTGGGAGAAAACCCGAATAACGAAAGATCCATGTGTGTGTGTGTGTGTGTGTGTGTGTGTGTGTAGGTCTAGGTGTGTTCGGGTCTTTTCCTGTGTAAAATTAAGAGTATCTTGGCAACATTTCAGTGAGGTCCCACTCGCCATCCTCAGGCTGGTGCTTTCGGCTTTGTGCCAGTGCAAGCAGTGTGTGATCGGAGCTGCTGTCTCTCTATAAATACTGGTGGTGGGGGCTGGTGTGCTGGGCTGGTTGGCTGTGCTGCTGCCTCTTGATTGGTTGATGGAGTTGATGTTGGTATAATGGGCTGTGTGATGGCCTTGTGAGTTTTATTGTGAAGATATCCTGGATCTTGTGCTGTAATCTCCTGGGTCGTTTGTTTTGTAGTGATCTTTTTTCCATTAGCCTCTCATGTTTTAATGGCTTGGGTAATGGGTTCTGTGATGGGCTTGTGAGTTCTTTTGTTGTGGTATCCTGGGTCCTGCGTTGTAATCTCCTGGGTCGTTTGTGTTTTGATCTCTTTTCCATTAGCCTCCTGTGTAGTAACGGCTTGGGTTATGGGTTGTGTGATGACCTTGTGAGACTTATTGCTGTGGTATCCTTGGTCTTTTGCTGTGTTGCAGCTTCTTGAGTTCTTGTGGTATAATTTCCTGAGTTTTCTGATGTGATATCCTGAGTGGGTGGCTGTGATGTAGCATTCTGGGTTTTAGTCTGGCTTTGAGTTTTAATCACTTTGGCATTTTGCTGAAAATATTTTACATATGTCATACAGACTTAAACATGTTTCATCAGAAGGTGTTTACTCCTTGGGAAAGTGTGTAGTAAATAGTACTAGAACCTGGCTATTCTATTGGGATAAAGCTGTTCCTTAAGTGCCTGCTCTATGCCACCTAAATTATGTATTGTTCTCAGGGAACAAACTTGCACATAACATTAAGCAGTAATGTGATTTCTTTTTTTTTTCTTTTTCTTTTGCTTAATGTAAAGTGTGGAACTTTAGAAATAAGAAACCTTGCTTTATTTCAGGCAATAAAACACTAAAATTATGTTTTTGTTAGTTAACAAATTTTGCTTATTTAAATAATTACTTCTTATTAACAGGGTTCACATACCATGACAAGCCACCATAATGTTTAATTGATTTGTATGGATTTAGCTTGCATGGCTTGTAAACCATGTTGTATGGCTTGTGTGTGATCTCAGTCAATTATGATTTCTTGAATAAACCATGGTTAGGCAAACAAGGCTTATCATGGCATAATAAATAGAGGAGCACAACTCCGGAATTGGCCTCAGTACTTACAATTTGTTTTGTTAAACTGCCACAATGGCTTTAGCTGCTGCTGCTTCTTACTGTGTTTCACAAACTATAATGAGAGAATATTATGTGCAAATGCAGCCAATAAAATTCCATCACCAGTCCAGTTGGCTTTTGTACATGGAACGAGGAAGCATGCTATCTTATTTTTCACCTTCAGCAGCAAATCGTGTTAGTCCTGCTCTGGCAGAACAACAGTAAATGGGTAATAAATTATCAATATATGTAAATGGAACAGTGTTTATTTGGACGGATAAGAAGTGAACAGTGTTTATTTGGACGGATAATAAGTGCTAAGAATCTCAATATATTCCTGGAAAGATGACAGGTCCATTATGAAAGCTACAAATTTTGTCCCTATTTTATGCTTCTTAATTTTATTTGACTTTAAAAAATCTGGCTATTTTTCTGTCTCACTGAGAAAAGTATTCATCCAGAGACAAGTGTATATTTGTGTGCCATTTACTAAGAATGTTCTCTGATCTTACCTTCAGCTCTTGATGTTGAATAAACAAAAGCCAAACAATAACCACAATATTGTATGTATAAAATATGTCATTTTCAGATAACCAATCAAAGATTATTTGCAATGTTATGAAGGGCAGGTTTCAGGTCAACAGTTTATACTGTAGCACTTAAGATTTTATTTTATTTTTTAAGAAGAGGGTGTTGTTAACCCAGGATCATGTCATTCTTTTTTTAGGCATCCTTTTGTTTTGTATGACATTTACAGGGTGGTACAATTTGTAATCAATATTGTAGGGTTTACAGAGCATGTTATCCTACAATCTACTTCAATCATGGATTGGCAAATAAGCCACAGCAGTTGGGTTCACTCATAATGTTGACTGATAAACTGCATTATGTATTAACTCAGTGTGTGAATCCAGCCATGGAATGACTGAAAAGCTTGGTTGTACTGTGGCTTTGCCCACCACTGAGTGAAACTATTATCCAGATATCCTTAAATTGGCAAAATACACTGCTCAAAAAATAAATAAAGGGAACACTTAAACAATACAATGTAACTCCAAGTCAATCACACTTCTGTGAAATCAAACTGTCCACTTAAGTAGCAACACTGATTGACAATCAATTTCACATGCTGTTGTGCAAATGGAATAGACAACAGGTGGAAAGCATAGGCAGTTAGCAAGACATCCCCAATAAAGGAGTGGTTCTGCAGGTGGTGACCACAGACCACTTCTCAGTTCCTATGCTTATTGGCTGATGGTTTGGTCACTTTTGAATGCTGGCAGTGCTTTCACTCTAGAGGTAGCATGAGACAGAGTCTACAACCCACACAAGTGGCTCAGGTAGTGCTGCTCATCCAGGATGGCACATCAATGCAAGCTGTGGCAAGAAGGTTTGCTGTGTCTCTCAGTGTAGTGTCCAGAGCATGGAGGCGCTACCAGGAGACAGGCCAGTACATCAGGAGACGTGGAAGAGGCCGTAGGAGGGCAACAACCCAGCATCAGGACTGCTACCTCCACCTTTGTGCAAGGAGGGACAGGAGGAGCACTGCCAGAGCCCTGCAAAATGACCTCCAGCGGGCCACAAATGTGCATGTGGCTGCTCAAATGGCCAGAAACAGACTCCATGAGGCTGGTATGAGGGCCCAACGTCCACAGGTGGGGGTTGTGCTTACAGCCAGACACCGTGCAGGACATTTGGCATTTGCCAGAGAACACCAAGATTGGCAAATTCGCCACTGGTGCCCTGTGCTCTTCACATATGAAAGCAGGTTCACACTGAGCACATGTGACAGACGTGACAGGGTCTGGAGACACCGTGGAGAACGTTCTGCTGCCTGCAACATCCTCCAGCATGACCGGTTTGGCAGTGGATCAGTAATGGTGTGGGGTGGCATTTCTTTAGGGGACTGCACAGCCCTCCATGTGCTTGCCAGAGGTAGCCTGACTGCCATTAGGTACTGAGATGAAATCCTCAGACCCCTTGTGAGACCATATGCTGGTGCGGTTGGCCCTGAGTTCCTCCTAATGCACGACAATGCTAGACCTCATGTGGCTGGAGTGTGTCAGCAGTTCCTGCAAGATGAAGGCATTGATGCTATGGACTGGCCCGCCCGTTCCCCAAACCTGAATCCAATTGAGCACATCTGGGACATCATGTCTCGCTCCATCCACTAACGCCACATTGCACCACAGACTGTCCAGGAGTTGGGGGATGCTTTAGTCCAGGTGTGGGAGGAGATCCCTCAGGAGACCATCTACCACCTCATCAGGAGCAAGCCCAGGCGTTGTAGGGAGGTCATACAGGCACGTGGAGGCCACACACACTACTGAGCCTCATTTTGACTTGTTTTAAGGACATTACTTCAAAGTTGGATCAGCCTATAGTGTTTTTTTCCACTTTAATTTTGAGTGTAACTCCAAATCCAGACCTCCATGGTTTGCTAAATTTGATTTCCATTGATAATTTTTGTGTGATTTTGTTGTCAGCACATTCAACTATGTAATGAACAAAGTATTTAATGAGAATATTTCATTCATTCAGATCTAGGATGTCTTATTTTATGTTCCCTTTATTTTTTTGAGCAGTGTATATATTGGAATGAAATTTGTTGTCCTGCCGTTCTTGAATTACTGCAGTCAATTGACCTTCTTCCAAAGGAATAGAACAGCCAGCCTTAGAATTGGCAATGAAGATATCAAAGTGATGGATTGGCTTCTATTTTTTTTGAGATCAACCATTAACAACGAAGAAACAAGCAAAAAATATGTGGCAGACCATCACTTGGTAAAGCAGCCTTGGAAACAATTTCTAGATACTATGATGTGTGTACAAAAATCAGAATAGTGCAAGTCATGGTATTTCCTGTGACTCTCTATGGAAGAGAAAGTTGGCGTTGAAGAAGCAGAAGAGGAAGAATATTGATATCTTTGAACTTTGGTGCTGGAGAAGATGCCTGAGAATACTGTGGACAACCAAGAAAAGAAAACTATTGAATCAATGATTCAATGAATCACTGAACAAATGAACTCAGAGTTCTTACTCAGGGAACAAATAATCAGGCTCAAATTATCCAACTATGAATACATTATCCAGAGGGATACCAATCTCTCTGGAAAAGGCTCTAATTATTAAAAGCAGGTCATGTGAAAGAAACCTTATTGCTTTCTTTGATAAAGTGACTAAATTAGGGGATCAAGGAAATGCTGTGAATACTATATACTTAGATACTACATTTCTATTTGATAAAACAGACCACAGCCTACTTCTTGGTAAGCTAGAACAATGTGGAGCACACTGGACCATCACCAGATAGATTTGCAGTTGGCTGGCAAACCACACTCAGCATGCAGTCCTCAGTGGAGCTACATCTACATGGAGAGAAGCATGCAATGGGGTACCTCAAGGTTCTGTCTTGGGCCTAGTGCTCTTCAACATCTTCATAAATGACCTAGAGGAGGGGATTGAAGGGGCAGTCATCAAATTTGTAGATGACACCAAGCTTGGGGGATTGGCTAACACTTTGGAAGATAGATTCAAGATTCTAAAGGATCTTGACAGATTTGAGCATTGGGACCTATCCAACAAGATGCAGTTCAGTGGTGAGAAAAGTAATATCTTGTACTTAGCAATAGCAATAGCACTTAGACTTATATACTGCCCCACAGTGATTTACAGCAGCATTCCCCATCCTTTCCAGCTCTGCAGATCACCAACGGCTGGAGGGAAAGGGGATGGTTCACATGACTGCACGCTGCTTGTACAAGTTCTCAATTGGCTGTGGCCCAGCACTGGACCATGGACTGCAAGTTGGGGACCCCTGTTTTATAGCACACTTTGGGCAGTTCATAATGTCAGCATAATGCCTCCAACGATCTAGGTCCTCATTTTACAGAAGGATGGAAGGCTGAGTCAACCTTGAACTGGTAAGAATCAAACTCCTGGCTGTGGGCAGTTAGTCTGCAATGCTACATTCTAACCATTATGCCACCCTGGCTTCTAAAGATAAGATAACCAAATACACAGATGCAGAATAGCTGGTATCTGGCTCAACAGTAGTGCCTCTGAGAAGGATCTAGGTGCCCTGTTGGAGCACCATTTAATTATGAGTCAGTGTTGTGCAGTAGCTGCCAAAAAAGTCAATGCAGTCCTAGGCTGCATCAACAGAGGGATAGCATCAAGATCATGGGTAGTGATACTATAGCTCTATGCTATACTAGCGAGGCCACTTTTGGAATGCTATGTCTATTCTGGTCACACACTATGGTATCAAAAAAATGCTGAAGCCCTAGAAAAATGTATAGAAGACCAACAAAGATGATTAGGGCTCTGAAGGCTAATGAAGAGAAGGCTTCTTCTTCCAATATTGATGGGCTGTCACATGGAAGAGTGGATCAATTTATTCTCCAGAGCACTTAAGGGAAGGACAAGAAGCAATAATTGGAAGCTCATCAGAGAAGATTTAACCTGGATCTAAGGAGGAATTTCTTCACCCTGGGAACAATTAATCAATGGAACAGCTTGCCTCCCAGAGTTGTGGGTGTTCCATAGATGGAGGTTTTCAAAGAAGGCATTTGACAACCATTTGTCCAAGATGTTGCAAGGATTCCTGTCATGGGCAGTGAGTACAAAATATGAAGGTCCCTTCCACCTCTAGGATTTTATGATAATACTGGTGAAAGAAAAGAGAAGAGGATAATCAGAAATAAAGTAGATAGGCCGGGTTATAGTGGTGATGAGTGCACCATTGGCAGACCTGAAATAACAGACTAGGGATAGATTGTAATGGAGAACATCTATTTATGTGTTCACTAGGAGTCAAAAATGATTTGATTGCACATAATAAATCAAACAGAAATAGGTTTTCCTAGGAGGTATATGAGTTACAAGGGACATCATGCAGTAGTTAATATCATTTGCACAAATGACACAAATTATGAGGACCCGACGTCCACAGGTAGGGGTTGTGCTTACAGCCTAACACCGTGCAGGACATTTGGCATTTGCCAGAGAACACCAAGATTGGCTAATTTTTGCTAATGATTAATGTCATTTGTGCTTTGACATTATAACATGCATGATGTTATCCTGGCTCATATCTCTCCAAGACATTGTTTCCATTCATCCACGCCTATGAATGAATCAGCCTTAAGTCCAAAATGTCATTAAGTCATTTTTTACTTCTATTGATCACATAAATAGATTTTTTTCCACCACAATCTATCCCTAGTGTAATGTACAGATAAGGAGAACTCAAGGCTGATTCACTCATAGGTTTGAATAAGATGAAGACAATGTCGTGGAGACAAAACAGGAAAAATTTTATCAGGGAATCTTTGTGGCATGGTTAGGTGCAAATGAGGAAAGGCCTTTGTTCTGTCATGCTTTCTGTGCTTGATTTGTTCTTAATAGCTTAACAATCCTGGAACATATTTCCAAGACGCAGCCACAGAGCATAAAACATTAGTGGTGGTCATTGTGGGGTTGCCAACAAAAGATTTAAATTAAAGTAAGAAAATTAATCATACGCTGGGAATAAATCCTGCTTTCCCTTTCCAGAATTCTGAAATACAGTATGATGCAGCTGCTCACTATTCTGATCGTTAAATTAACTACAAGATGGATCTTTGTTGATCTAGCAGGTAGGAGAAGCATCTAGTAGTGGTAGGAGACCAATCAGCCTTTTGTTTTAAGATATATTTCAGGTTTATAAGACCATGCTATAACTTCTTCTTTCACTGTATCTATAGACTTAATTCAGAATGAAAGGCTATACTGGCACAAGAGTAAATTTTGGTTTTGGTGTGAGCTTATTTCATTCTCTAAAAAATATTATTTACTAATATAAATGTTTTTCAGCATAGTGACACTATAGCTGCTAATTTTCCTGGGATGATAGTTAATAAGACCAATGTTCTTCAGTGGAAGATAGAGGTATCAATTAATGAGAACATTAATTGGAACTTAATGAAATTGAATTCCTGTGCTTCTGAATGTATTGGATTCAAACAACTGACCTTTCCACTAATATTGATTTCTGCAGTCAACAGGGAACAGTGACACTAAAGCTATATCCACATGGACCCTTAAACTACTCCTCTCCTGTACTCACGTCAGCTTAAATAAGGTAAGTGTAAAATGATGAAACAGTACACCACTGAATTATTAAAATAACAACAACAGCTGAGGATAAAAGAAGGTAGGTCAGGAAAATAAAAAATAGTTATTAAAACATATCTTCCTACTGGGTTTGGAATCATTATTTTATTTATTATTTCAATTTATATGGCCACCTATCTCATAGTACAATCACTTTGGGTGGCTAACAGCAGTTAAAACACAAGGACATTTTCTGTGTAAGGCAAGTATTATTATCATTATGCTATTAAGGAAAGCATGCAGCTGGTATTATTCAGGAAAAGTAGGAAAATCTGATCCAGAAACATTCTTGCACTTCAGAATTTATTGCATTCCAATCAAAATTCAGGGGCTTAGAAGAAAAAGAAGCCCAGTAGGCAGCAGAAGTTGAGAGAAGTAGAAAAATATTATTTTGAAAGTAGGAGAGGAAATTTGTATTGGTGCAGTAGTGTTACCCCCATAGTTAGTGCCTGTACTGGCAATGGAGCAGCTGGCCAGTACAGATAAGCCCAAAGTCTAACACTCAGTGGCAGATGATGCAAAGTGAGCTTAGCCATTGGTGCTATTCAGGCATAGGGATCCCCCTGGTGACCTCACATGGCTACGTGAAAAATCAAAACATCTGGGACTCAGTTACAACTCTGATCTAGAAGACGAAAAGAATCAAAGCCAATAGATAACAAATAGAATGGTAAAATTAATTTGTTTATTCAGAGAAAGACCAATAACTACATTTATTAGTAACTGGAAACACTCTTATGGACCTTTTTTTTTTCTGAAAAAGGGAAATTTAATGTGATTTATGGATTTGAAGATTAGAAAGGATATCTTATGGAAAGAAGGACATTGGAGAAAATAAAATATAAATTTATTTATAAATATAGTCAAGAACATTGGAAACTACTTCTTTAGAATCCTTTCTTTTCTACGTCTACTTATTTTTTACTTTCTTATTATTTTTCTTTATTCTTTAATTCAAAATTTGTTCCTTTTAATTCTGTTAAACAACATCTTCAACAAAAAATATTTTTAATTAAAGGAAATGGAGCCAACAGACAAGGAATACTATATAGTTAGCTGAACCTATAATATTGAACCTGTAATGCACATTAGCCAAACCTATAATAGTGAGTATGTTTTCAGAATTTATGAGACAAGTAGGGATAATCCAAACACAATTACTGTGTCGTTGCAAGTTCACCTGGCCTTAGCCAAGTAGGTCTACATAGTGAACATCTCTTCACAAGTGTCTTTTCCCCCATTAACTGGCAAAATAAGGAACAAGACAAAACAAGAAACATTCACATTAAATAATCTTCTACCTTCAGTTTCATTCACTGAGATTATTGCACTGAGATTATCTCAGTGCAATAGAGATTATCTATGCTGTCTAAGAAGACATTTTGTCATATCTGAATGCACATGTCCCCACTTCATTCTTTCCAATTGGAAAATGGAACACTGCTATATGCTGAGATTGAGTTAGATCTCAAATCAGATCTATGAAAGGAATTTGCAGATGCAAACTGATACATGCAGAATTAATCTTGAAAATTAATATACTTATTCCCATGATTCAGATCCAAGTTAATAAACATTTACCAGCTTTTACTATTATATGTTATATTAGACATACTGTAAATCAAAACTATATCTAATTCTATAGTAGTATCCTTCATACTCTACTTCCTACCAGCAATGATATAGAGCACAAACACCTAAACACAGTATATGAACATGTCTTGTCATCTTCTTTATTCTGCCATGAAGTTATTTTGTTTTAGTTCTAAGTAATTCCCCCACTTAAAATAGCATCAAAAATCTAAATCTGTTTCAGCTGTTTTGAATCTGATGCCTTTGAACACTATTTTATCACTACTAAAAAATGAAGTGTCCCAGACAGGATAAAAATACCCTCATGTCCATTGGCTACTTCAGGCTGGAGTGAATGTGCCCAGTAGCCTTGGGGTCCCCATCAATTTCCTTTGATGCCATTCTTTCTTTTCCTCAGGATGAAAATAGCAGGCTCAGCTAAAAGCTTATTATTCATTGTGTACTTTGTTTATATGCTACCCACTCCCCAAAACTCTGATCAACCAACTCCCCCGATCTTCCTTCCTCTAGTCATCTACAAGCATGAGCAATGCAGTTTCTGCACTAAACTTTGGCTGTAAGTAGGTATAGAAATGTACCTTGGGTATTCTGCTTCTTGTAGGGTCATTTGAGGAGCTGCGTGGTAAAATGGGCTTACTGTATAATCATCTCTGTGGCATCAAATGGCAGTGAGCTTACGTTAAGTACAGATTTTGCAGTACTGTCATGGGTAAATGGCTTCCTCGCTTGCTGGTGGCATTCAGAAAAAAAAGGAGCAACACCACCACAAGATTTAATCAAAAGTTTTGTAAACTGAAATTAGGACACCATCATTTACCATTCTAGAGGGAAGAGAAGGATTGGCAGTAAAGACAGAAAATATTTTTCCAGCCAACTCAACAACCAATAGATAGCTGAATCAAAGGAAAATATTGTATTTTCTGAAACTGATTCAGTTGGGACATTATATATGGTAATAAAGATCTCTGGATAGGTTTCAGCTTGTGCATCCTTAAATGTAGACACTGTCTAGAAGTTTGAGGCCCCCATGTGATTCTTTAGATAGTGTCTTTTCAATATTAAAATCTACCATAGTTGGATTAGAGCTTCTCTGGGTCAAATGTAGTTCTTATTATACATTTAAAAGACCCTTGATTAACCCCTTATTAGTTCAACACCTGACCTTTCAGTAGCCTTTAATGATATCCTTATGGACATACATATGTATAATGGCTGATGTTTTTCTGGTTTGGTACATGTTCAGAAGGTCATGTTGGAGGGTTGTCTATATAACCCCATGGCTTTTGCAGAACTTCAAGTTTCTGTTGTATTTCCCATGCTTTTTAAATTCTATACATAATAATTGGGGGAAAAAGCCTTTCAAGATTTTGCAAAAAACAGACAAGCATATTATGTAAACACAGCCATTTTCTCATGCTCTTCTAGCCCAAGAGTCATAGACTGCTGCCACTGGAAGAGTAAAATAAAGTCCTGACATCTTGATGATGGCCATTGGTCAGTAGTGAGAGATCTTTCCCATTCACAACCAAAGACTGAAAAATATGAATGAAAGATGAGGATCCTGGCCCATTGGTGTGGTGTAAAGAATTCTGGAATGAGAAGGGAGGAATTTATTAATCTCACATCCCCAGTTTTGCTGAAATGTATCTATTCAGTACACAATAAGAGATCTTTTGCACTAAAAAGCATCTTTTTAGAGTTGCTTTTTCTTGGTATCTCTAGTTCTAAAAGATAATTGGGAAGAGTACCAATGCTTTGTACTTGATTAAACAAATGATCTCCAGAATATTTCTTCAGAACTTCAATGGAACCTAGAACAATTGTATGCAGGGTATGTTTAAAATGAAATACAAAATAAATAGTAAAATGGAATGGTTCCATTATCTCTGTGATAGCTGTGATTAATTTTTCTCCCAAACATTTCATTTTAAATGTCTTGAGGAGTCACCCTTGGGCTTTCAGTGGCATTTCTCTTAGATTTCTTAGATTTTATCCCAGGGGGAAAAATGGTGGGCAAATATAAGCTGATAGTTCTACTGGTTCCTGATTTGCTTTATTGAATGCATTACCTATATTAAGCTTAATGCACTTGATTATTCATAGAAGAAAGAGGGGATTGTGAATGATAAAATATATAAGTACAAACATGCTGTGCTGTATGTGGGATTATAACATTTAGAAGATGCATTTATATACACATTCATGGAAATCAATCAGCATAAGCTACTGTGAGCTTCTTTTTATTAAGCATACTAAATCTTTGGGCTGCCCCAGGCTATGTCCCCACTTGCGGATAACCATGACACAAATAGTCCCCGGCAATCTCTCTTTCTTTATTCTGTCCCACAATGTTGTCTACATCTTGTCCTCAGTCCAGGGGTGAGACAGGCTTGAATCATCCTTGACTGTGCCAGTGATAAAAGGAGTATTCTCCTTCTGTTTTATTCTGACATCACCCAAGGACAGTCTCAACATCTGTTAAGGTTTTGTCATCCATTAGCCTGGAGGGAAGTTGAGTAACCTGTCGCGGCTGTGTATGCAGGCAATAGAGGCAAGATGGGAATTGGCAAGGGGACAACAATTGATATAGTTTTCTGCTATCCCAAGAATGGATGGAATGGGACCCAATACAGTATTGAGCAAAGGAGCACAGGGTGGCAATAGAGAAAGATAGTCTTCCATGTATTCTGCAGATTTCTAGCTTTTAATATAAATACTGGGAAGAAAAAGTATTTGTTTCTGGAAAAATATATCGATGCCAACAATATTGCAGATATTAGACTTGAATAATTATACTTTAGAGAGCCAACGAATATGCTTCTCAAAGAGATGTTCTTGATCCACTCAATCAGCACTGCAACACCAGGGGAACTTTTTAAAAGCAATCCATGATGTGACTTGAGACGTAATCCAAAAACCAAAAAAAAAAAAAAAAAGCCAACAGTTCCACTGGATGCTTTTTTACTTTTTGTACTTTCCTGGATTTGCCAAATAAGCTTATGGATGATAGAATGGAGCTATCATCTTACCTTGATGGAATGAGACTTCTAAGAAGGTGCAATTTCTTTGTAATGTACAGTTTCATTTCTTCTCTTCTCCCTGAGCAAAATGTTTTATTCTTTTTCCTCTCTCTTCTTCAGAGAAGACAGCTCATGTAAGCATATGCCTTGTGTTCTGTACAAGTCAATTTACATACTCGTAGCCCAGCGTCGCGATTGGTTAGGCGCGCAGCGACCGGATTGGTCGGCGAGCCGCACTGATTGGCCGCTGCGAATCCCCGCGATTGGTGGAAACTAATCGCGGGAGATTCAAGCGGTGTCATTGGTCACGCGACCGCCGCGGCTCGAGAATAAAAGCCGCAGTTTTCCCCTCTTGCTTAAGCTGTATCAGGAGCCAATAAAGAGCTGAAACCAAGTCACTGACTCCGAGCTTCCTTTCTCGACGGACACGACACTGGCGCGAAGGTGGGATCCAGAGAATAACCACCGAGCACGTGTCCCGAGGAAGACAAAGGACCGACAAGATGGCCAGCATGACCCCACCAGCACCCTTCAACCCCGCTACCGAGGACTGGGAATCGTACACGGATAGATTCCTGATGTTCCTCAAAGTAGCAATTTGAAGGATGCGAGCGGCAGAAAGAAAAGGGCCGTCTTCCTCACACACTGCGGGCCCGCAGTGTTTAAAATGGCCAAAGCCCTCGCGAAGCCAGAGGACGTGAAGGCGATGGACTGGGCCGATCTCGAGCCACTCCTTCGGAACCACTACGCCCCGCTGTGCCCATCCTCATCCGGCGGGATGAGTTCTATCGGCGAAACCAGCGGCAGGACGAGAGCATTAGCGACTTTATAGCCGCCTTGCGAGACCTAGGGGGATGTGCGAGTTCAGGGACCTGGGACGGCGTCCTCCGAGACCGCGTGGTCCTAGGCCTCAGGGATCAGGCACTAAAAAGTCGACTGATGGCGAAGGCAACATCGACCTCGGGACGCCCGGGCGAAGCTTCCGCAGCGAAGCCACCCGGAAGTCAGCAGCCAGACTTCGGAGGGCAGACAACGGGGACCACACTGAAACCCCGAGACAAGCCGGCGAGAAACCACCACACACCACGGGGACCTGGACTCCGCCTCCGATACTACAGACGAGGAGGAAGGCGTCCACCGACTACAAACAGGACGGGACCGGCGAGATCAGCGGGGTCGTAAGTCGGGAACCAGTGCGCCGGGTGCGGGGAAACCACTTTCGATCCGAGTGCCGTTTATCGACGCGATCTGCCGGCAGTGCAACAAGAAGGGCCACATCGCCCGAGTCTGCCGACTCAAAAGACACACAGCCCCGCCGGCGAGAACCAAGCAACCGGGGACGAGACGACACCCCCGAGAACCAGAGATCGCCAAGCCGACTATCGCTGGAACCGAGACAACCGAGGACGACGGAGCGGGAAGGCCGACAGAGAGAAGAAACCCACCAGACGGTCACCATCGGCCATGCCGAAACCACGGATGCCCGGAAGGTCTACGTGGAGGTGAGCATCGAGGGCGAACCATGCCGGATGGAGGTAGACTCCGGATCCTACCTCTCCATGGTCGCCTGGAAAGAACTCAAGCGCCTGGTGCCAAACATCCAGAAAAGGATTGGAGAACCAGAAACTGATCATCAAGGACTATCAGGGAACCGCATCCCCGTCATTGGGACCGGACAGTTCGTGGTGACCTTCAAAAACCGCACCGCTGAAACTTCCCCTGACTATCGTGGACCGGAACCGACCCAGCCTTTTAGGACTCCAATGGTTCGCGCCACTCGGGATCGAGGTCACGGGAGTAAACCACACCACAGAGGCCGACTGGGAGCAGCAGCTGGCGAGGACTTCCAAGAAGTATTCGACGGCACCTAGGCAAGTACAAAGGGCCCCTATCTCTTTTAGCCTAGACCCAAATGTCGCCCCATCGCCTAAACCCAGGCGGGTGCCTTTTGCACTCCGGAAGAAAATAGCGAGCAGATTGACAAACTCGTCAAACAGGGGTTTTGCAGCCAATCGACCACGCCCAGTGGGAGACCCCTATAGTCACCCCAGTCAAACCAGATGGGTCAGTAAGGATCTGCGGGGACTATAAGGCCACCCTCAATTGCGCCCTGCAACAAAGCGCCTACCCGTCCCAGTAGTGCAACACCTATTACACTCGCTGGGGGGCAAGGTCTTTGCGGCTCGACCTGGCGCAAGCCTATCAGCAACTGCCGGTCGATGAAGAAACCGCCGGCGCAAACAATAGTCACCCACCGGGGGCGTTTCGTTGTAACCGACTCCAGTTTGGAGTCAGCGTAGCCCCAGGAATTTTCCAGAGCCTCATGGAGAGACTGCTGCGAGGAATCAAGGGGTGGTCCCTATTTTGACGATGTATTGGTGTCAGCAGCCAACCAGAAGGAACTAGAGGGTCGCCTAAGGGAGGTACTAGAAAAATTCAAAGGGGCCGGGCTAAAGGTGAAGAAAGAGAAATGCCAGCTATACACAGAGCAAGTCGAGTTTCTGGGGTACCTCCTAGACCGACATGGCATCCACCCAACCGGAAGCAAGGTCAAAGCCATAAAGGAAGCCCCACACCCAAGAACAAAACAGAGCTGCAGGCATTTCTGGGACTGCTAAATTTTTACAATGTGTTCTTGCCCCAAAAGGCGACCGCGGCGGAGCCTTTGCATGGCTCCTGGACAGGACGGCCAAATGGACCTGGGGAAACGGGAGGACACCGCATTCAAGAATACCAAAGACCTGCTCACCTCGGATGCCGTTCTCATTCAGTATAATGAGACCCTACCCATCGCCGTCACATGCGACGCCTCACCATTTGGCGTCGGCGCTGTCCTCAGCCATACACTCCCAGACGGAAAAGAAGCACCCATCGCTTTCTTTTCAAGAACACTCAGCAAACCCGAAAGAAACTACAGCCAATTAGATAAGGAGGCACTGGCCATCGTCGCAGCAGTAAAAAGTTCCACAGTACCTCTACGGCCGCCGATTCACCCTCATCACGGACCACAAGCCGCTGCTAGGCATCCTGGCGGGGAACAAGGCCACCCGAACATCCTATCCCCCAGGATGACAAGGTGGTCTGAGTTCCTCGCCGCCTACGACTACCGGCTCACACACAGACCGGGTAAGACGATCTCACATGCAGACGCGTTGAGCCGCTCGCCGCTTCCCGACCTAGGCGACGATCCAGCTCCCACGGCGACCACCCTCAGCATAGAGACATTGCCGGACCTACCCATAACCGCGTCAGACATTGCCGAGAGACTAATAAAGACAAGCGTCTGGCGGGTATTACATTGGGTAGCAAAGGGATGGCCAGAGAAAGACAGCGATGATGCATTCAGGACATTCCGAAACCGGCAAACAGAACTGTCACTACAGAAAGGTTGTTTGTTATGGGGGACAGGGTGGTCATACCGGAAAAACTGCAAGGGAAGGTATTACAATTATTACACGAAGGGCACCGGGGATTGTGAGGACTAAAGCTTTAGCCAGAAGCTATGCTTGGTGGCCAGGTATGGACAAGGAGATCGAGGCCTGGGTAGCCAAGTGCTCGCGCTGCCAAGAAACCAGACCAAATCCCCCGCAGCACCAATTTTAGAATGGGAAACGCCCAGGGGACCATGGTCGAGACTCCATATAGACTTTGCCGGGCCCACAAAGGGAACACATTCCTCATCACGGTGGATGCTTACTCCAACTGGCTGGAGGTAAGCAACATGAAGACCACCACAACAGATGCGGTAACCAAGGTCTTAAACAAACTCTTCGCAACCCACGGTCTCCCGGATGTCATCGTGTCAGACAACGGACCCCAGTTCACCTCGCTGGAATTCGAAAGATTCCTAGCGGAGCGAGGCATACGACACGCACTGACAGCGGCGGCGCATCCGCGGCCAATGGTAGGGCAAACGGATGGTTCAATTTACAAAAGAACCCTCCAAAAGATCGAACACGGGACATACAAGAAAAAATAAATAAAATGCTCCTAATACAACATATCACCCCTAACACAACGACTAACAAAAGCCCGGCAGAATTACTAATGGGGAGAAAACTAAGGTCACCACTCGACAGACTACACCCCACATACAACCCGGAAAAACCCCGGACTCATCTAGCAAGCACCGGGTTTTTGCACCAGGCGACGCAGTCTATGCAAAAAACCTTACCGGAGACCCACTATGGGTACCGGCAACTATAACCCAACTGACAGGACCCCACTCCTACCGCCTACAGACAACCGACGGACAAACATGGAAACGCCACATCGATCAAATAAGATCAAGAACAAAAACACAACCGACACGCAACCAAACACAGACGACCCGATAACACAAACCAAGAGGGGAGGGAAGACACAGAGGATCAAATAGGAAATAACCAGCAATACTCACCAGTCAACAGCCAGCCCGAAGTCTCACCAGGAAGGAACAGCCAGGCCAGCTCAACCAGCCCGGAAAGACCAGGCAGGAGCGGCGAAAGTCGCAGCTCGACCAACCCGGGTAGACCGGGAGGGAGCTGCAACAAGAGGCCCAGCGACACCTTCCAGGGGGTTCCATCGACAGGGCCAAGAGAAACAGAAGTCCCGACCGAACCGGCCGGGAACCAAACAACAACTAAGCTGCGCAAGTCAAGTAGACAAGTACGAAGCCCGCCTACCTACGGGACTACGTTACGTAGGACCGAACCAAGAGGAGGGTGTTCTGTACAAGTCAATTTACATACTCGTAGCCCGCGTCGCGATTGGTTAAGGCGCGCGGCGACCGGATTGGTCGGCGAGCCGCACTGATTGGCCGCTGCGAATCCCCGCGATTGGTGGAAACTAATCGCGGGAGATTCAGCGGTGTCATTACGCGACCGCCGCGGCTCGAGAATAAAAAGCCGCAGTTTTTCCCCTCTTGCTTAAGCTGTATCAGGAGCCAATAAAGAGCTGAAACCAAGTCACTGACTCGAGCTTCCTTTCTCGACGGACACGACACCTTGCATGCCTATGTGTGTTGTATTTACAACTGACAGCAGACAAATAAAAGCACCTTACAGTTCCTGTTAGTGCCAGAGAATAACAACAGAAAAGCCAGAGAATGACAACAGAAAGCTTCTTCTCTTTGAAGAAAAGGAAATCATATGAGAAGCTTTTTGATTTCCATGATAACCTTAAAGCACTATCAGTAGTAATTGCTGAGTTGCCCAAATGTATTAGCAGCAGAATATGAAGAAAATATGTCTGTGTTTTGAAGCCTTCCCAACTGATTTTTAAAAGAAGAAACTACCAAGTTTAATTTGATTGTCCTTAAATTCATTTCCATTACATTTGTTAGGAGTGGCTTAATTTGAATTTCTATATTGTGGGTATTGGTGGACTTAGGTGGCCTAAATGGTCTCTTTCAAATGCATGGTTCTGTAATTTTGCAATAGTGTATGACTCATGAGAGTGATTGCCATGTCTTATTGAACCCTAACGATATTCTAGGAGTCATATCAACACAGCAATGGCTTGGCTCTATCTGGAGAGTTTAAATATCTAGTATATGCTTGTTGGTGTATGAATGGATTGTTTTGTAGCACCTTAGTTACAATTTCATGATTATTTTAAAATTTATTTTGTATTCCTTATATTGGAAAACTATGGTGTTCCCAATTCTACTGAAGCCACTATCTGCTGTTTTTCCCTCACTTGCATATAACTATAGCCAAAGAGGCTTTGGCAACTTATTTTTTCTGTCATGTTGCCTTCATGATCTCACCCCCAGCCTACAGACAATCTGAAGCTGTATCACTGATAAAGTAACATTTCCCAAGCCTCCAGGTAAGTTGGTCCTGTTGGGTGTTGTCACTTAGAGGGAAATCAGTTAAAAGCAGGGTCTTGAAACAAAGATACAGTAGTAGAGTAAGAACCAACAACCACTGATAGGGCAAGCCACTAAAATATAAACAGAGAGCAAGCCCTACTCCTTACTAGCAATGATGGTATTACCCAGTTTGGGCAATGAAAGATCTGAAAGAAAACAACGAAGCTTAGAGAGCATCAAGGACCCTTCAAATCAGCAATTCCACAGCAAATTACATGTCTTCTGCCAACTTCAGACAGGATGGAGAACACTTTGATGCATCAGTGGGTAAAGACCTCCAAATACCTTATTGCCTCACATTTGTCCACAAAGGGAAAATACAAGGAATATAAAATTGAGGTGTTCCAATGAAATCAGTGTCAAGGAGATCCTACTTTAGCTGGCAGTTTGAAGAATCAGCATGTCTTAAAGCAGTCATTCACTTAGTAGCTAGTGAAATTCACTTTTGGTCATGGAGTATCTGTTGAACACAGATTACTGATTCAGACATCAGGCAGGGTTATTAAGCAGGCTTTATGAAGCCTTGATTGGATCATATTTTGCCATGTAGCATGCTTTCTCAGCTTAAGTAGAAAGCCCAGACTGAGTTCCATGCAATGGGTTACTACCCAGTTAATTCACTGTGACATACTACCATCATAATTTATGAGACCTGGACTACAGCTAAGAAAATGCTGTAATATTGCTTTCCCCTTTAACCTTTTACTTAATGGACAGTGATTCTGATTAGTTGAGCAAGCTGCATTATGGTTGGTTTAGGCTAGAACTATGGCATCTTTTCAAAAATGTTAGAAGTTTTATTTCAATTTTGGCTACAAATTTTAAATTTATTTCATCTCAAAAGAATGCAAAGCTTATCAGGATAAACATTGAATGTCCTCTTTCAGTGGATCATTCAGTTTATATATTGTAGGTTAAACTGTCCTCCAATTCTCTGTCTTTTTATTCCTTTTGTTCTACCAGACTCTGTAAGAGTCTCTGGGCAGGGCCTTCAGATGGAGGAGGAGGAGGGAGGGGGAGAGGAGGAGATGAAGATGTTATTTTTATTGCCATCTATGAGCACAAAATAAAAGTATTGTTACAGGCATCAGCAACTACATTTTCTTTTGGCAATTTGAAATTTATATCTATACTAATTTTCATATATTTATTACTTTGGGGTTGTTTTTCAAGGACAGTTGTAATAAAAAGCAAAGCCAATCCCACCTTTCTCTCTCACACACTGTTTTTATAGCAATGATTAAGTATTCTATCTGAGAACGCAGCCCTTGCACAGTCTTGCTTTTATGGATTTAATAAATCATAACAGAATCTTTTGGGGTGCATCAAACTGGAAAGCTCTAATTGTTGCCTCTCTCCTGTGTATCATTAAAAATGCAATTCATTAAGCTAGGTAACATGACAAGGGAGGGTTGTAATAATAATCTAGTCTACAGAGATCAGTTTGAGAAGGTGTTTTGAATAAACTTTTAACAAAGAACAGGTTTTAAGAGATTTGTCCTAGATCAACCAGGAATATAGTGGCAATCAGATTTCTGAACTGAAATCAAATTGGTTCCATTCTTACAATGGTTCACCAACCTTTTGGACCTCAGGGACCACCAAATTTATAATTTTAAATCCCGGGGACCACTAATATGAATTTTGACTGAAGAGAGAGAGAGATCTGATCTAACCTTTCTCTCTCCCTCTCCCCACTCTCTCTCTCACACACAAAGAGGTGGGGTGGGATTCAAATTTCTTAACAACCAGTTCTGTGGCATAGCCTAATTTGTGGGTGTGGCTTGGTGGTCATGTGACTGGCTGGACATGGCTTGTATGAAAATATTATAAATATTTATGTAAACATTGATTTTTTTTTAATAAAAAAAGAGCAACTTTTACCCAAAATCAGGCAAAACCAGCAGGCAGATTGAGTTGCTCACAGAATCACAGATTCATTCAGAGATCTATTTATCTGGCATCGGCTAGCTGAGTCTACAACTGAATAATAGAAACTTCAGTCCTAAGGGAGGTTTGGCTCTGCTTAAAAGCAGAGCCGAAGATCTAAAGATTAGCTAGAAACAAGAAATCCAACAGTTTCCTGCTTTCTAGCTAATCTAAATCTCCCCGCACAGCAGACCAGCTGATGGTCGGGAAAAATAGCAATTTAGCAGGCAAGTTTCCCAGGTAAGCAGTGAGTGGGCCGGGAGGATGACCACTGGTTTAGACCATTCCCTCTAATGTGGGCCAATAGCAGATCTGGGTCTTCCATTAGGGAGAATGAAGCCTGTATCTCAAGCAGCAAATTACTTTATTCTTTTTTGTTTTCTTTTATACCCCCTTTTCTCTCCATGTAGTACACAAGATAGCTGGCAATAAAAAAGAAAACATTCTTACAAGATCAGTAGGTACAGTTTCCCATTTGTCTGAGGCTTCTAAGCTAAGCTGCTACCATCATCTATAATGGATAATATAGTTTACTCACAGTGTTGAAGTGAGATTCCTCTGTTGTTCTTGATGAGTTCAATACTATATTGGAAGTGAGGTAGAGTGCCTTTTTGTCCTTAACTGTAGGCAAGAAAATACTTTGAGCCAGCTCTTCTTCTATGGCTTTTAAATTGGAACTCAGGGTGCTAAGTAACTACTAGCTGAATTATAGGAAGGTACAGTTAAAATATAATTATTGTGCTTATCTCAGCTGGATTCTGAAAATTACTCCTGAGGGTTTAGATTAATAAACACAGAAATAAAATAATAAAGCCCAATAACATAAGACACCAAGCTTAAAACAATAGGCATAATGGTGACTATACAGTTCAAAATGCTTCTGGAATAGATTAGTATCTAATCATTTTTGTAAGGCTATCAATAGGGTGCCAGACTACTTTCCCAAAGGAGCTTTTCCATGGTACAAAAGCTGAAAATTATACAGCAAACTTGTTCTGACCAAGGCTTCCTGAGACAGTAACAATCACACACTGTTCCCCAAAACCATTTTTCTTTAATTATTATTTCAAAGTCTGTGAATTATATGCATTCACATCCCGTAATGGGTCCCAAACAGTTTATGACTAGTCCAACAGAAGTCTGCCACAGTCTTTCGGGATAAGGCTGATAAGTACCCACCTTTATCTCCCTTGAAATGCTGCCAATGACTAAATTGGCAATTAGCTGTACAAGGCCAAACGGAGCACAAAGTCAACACAGAGCTTCAGATTTAAACTGACCAGAACGAACAAAGTTGCTTCCTGCAAAGGCCCATGTCCCTGCAAAGGCTCATATCCCTTTGCTCCTCCTTCATGTCTTATGGGAAGGGCCAATCATCTCCAAGCTCTTACTCCCAAGTTGCCCCTTTTGTCTTAACTTTTCTTGCCTTCTGACAGCTCTGCGCAAGCGCACACTGGGAACAGGCTCCCCCGTTCCTCTGCCTTGCTGATGTCACATTCTGGAGGCTCCGGAATCAGCATATAACTCTCAGATGGCCCTGGCCCAATCTCTGTGTCAGATGGAGATCCCTCATCTGAGCCCTCCACAGACTCCAGAACTGTCCCATGTCCCTCCCCACTGTCCGACTTCTGCTGCCAGCTCTGCAGGCTGCTGGCAGACTGCAACGAAACTATGCAAGTTTTAGTACTTCTGACAGTACTTTCATATGCCCAATTGTGCAATAATTATTAGTGAAGTCATTTCTCCTGGAAATATTACTTTATTGGCCTCATGTCTACTGAATCAGAAAAAGTTCACATATGCTTTCCTGATCTGAGTTGAGATGATTTGATTCTTAAGCCATTGCATATTTCTATGCATTTGCTTCTCTATGCTAACAGAAGCAGGAATGCTAAATATGTAGAAATATGTATCTGCCTCATATGGATCTTGTCAAAATTTCAGCCATGATGATTGGGCCCTTGACAGAAAAAAAATATGTTGCCCAGGGTATGGCATAGCTGTTAGTTCATGATAAAAAATAAATAAATATCTGCAAAGTGCCAAGGAAAGTTAAGAACAGTGAACAGTTATTTATGCTGTTTCTCAATGATTTCCTCAGATGCCTTATACACCATGGAAATTTTTTTCATATTTTTTGTATTGTACATTCCACAGGACACAGAGAGCAGCACTTTAATTAGATTATATCCACAGTATCTTAAAATTCAAGGCCACTTTGAATGCATTACTCATCCTTGCCTGAAATAAGCTCCACATATCACTGCAATGAACAGAATGGTTTTGTACTATAGTTATGCTCCCTGTGTGGAGAGTCTAATTGTTATCATATATTCCTATTTGTGACTAGAAATGCAATATGATAAATCCATCTGGTGCGCCATTCCATATGGTTGCCTGCGGAATGGAAAATCATTGCAGCATCTATCTAGCGGGCATAATGTTCCTACTTGGCTTCTTTTGCTTCTTCTGGATGAATAGTGATTTTTTTAAAAAATTTACCAGGGTTTCTCTTAAAAAGCAATCAAACCAGTGCACTACTGTTGCTTACTTAACAAGGTTAATTCTCTTTAGTTGTATGATCATTGATATTGCTGTTTATTTTTGCTTTCCAATACCTTGAGAAATTTTACTTGGAAAGGAGGAAGACGGGTGGGATTCTACAGGTTCATACCTATTCACTAGAACCGGTTGTTAACATTCTAAGCAGTTCAGATAACCGGTTGTTAGAAGAAATTACTGGCCTAATCCTGTAAGGAAGGCAGGAAGGAAACATTCTGGTGTTGCTTACAGAAACTGCCTCTCCGTTAACCCTTTTTACATTCTTGGCAGGACTAGACTTCCTGTCTCAGGAACTTATCTGGAGTTTTTTCCCCTCCTTTGCTGGTAGTTTGCTTGTCTGGAATGACCATTCAAAGTTACAGTGGCACTGAAAAAAGTGACTTATGACCATTTTTCACACTTACAACTATTGTAGCATCCCCACAGTCACGAGAGGCCAGGCGAGGAGATGCGTGCCTCGATGTGAGTGATGTTGAGTTGGCCATGTCCAGCCAGTCACATTACTACCAAGCCATGCCCACAAACTAAACCACGCCCACAGAACCGGTTGTTAAAAAAATTGAATCCCACCCCTGGAGGAACATAAATATAAGCAAAACAAAATAAAAGCTCCCTTAATTCCATGTCCCTAAATATACTACAGCCATTCTTATCAAATGTTTATTTTGCATTAGATTGTTTCTTTAACTCCAGAAGGTTCTGGTGGAGATATCTAATTTTTCAGTCTCAGAATATATTAATCTCTCTTGGAGCTAAGAAATAACTTGGGATGCTGGGAAGGAAGGAGACAGGCCAATTTATAGAACCGCAAAATCTCATGTGAGATTTTGAAAATCCATTTAAATCAACACATTTAAAATTGTGTGCTACAATTCACCTTCCTTACCCAAAACTGCCAAATGCAACTCTTCAATTACAGCTACTTCAGAGTTTTATCTTTAATGTGTATCTCTTTAGATCAGGGTTTCTTAATCTTGGCAACTTTAATATGTGTGAACTTGAAATCCCTGAATTCCAGCCTGGATATTCTGGTTGGGGAATTCAGGGAGTTGAAGCTCACATCTTAAAAGTTGCCACTGCTTTAGATCCATCAAACCCAAGCTCCTGCTTTATCAGGCTCTCCTGGAGGAACAGAGAAGACTTGATGAGAAAATATCCATCACTTCTCTCAGTCTGTCTGTTTTGCAGAGCTGTTCTAGAATCAAAAAAGGATCAAAAATGAGAAGGGGAAGGGATTGAGCAAAAAAAGTAGCTAAGAACAGAATATTAGAGAGAAAAAACTGGACTCTGTTTCCTCTGACAGCTCCAGGGTCTTAGTTCTGAACAACAAATGAAAATTTAGAAGAAGCACTTATGAATTGTGAGCTTCCTCACTACCACAAATCATCTTATTTTTTTTTAAAAAAGGAAAAATGATCAAGAAGTGCTTCATAGAACTAGCTCTTCTTTCTCCTCCTCCTAATCAACCTCTCTTAATTATAAAATAAAAGGTTAAATCTAAGATTTTCGGCTTGCATTTACTTTAGTTACCAAGTCAGAATAGAGCACACAAAGAAATAGAGGCTGGTTTGTTAGGGTTGAACTGTTCCACTGAAATTAATATTCTGTATGAGTTTTGGTACCTATTTACCTTTTCACTGAAGCTGAAATTTATCTATTATGATCTATAAATACTGTATATTACAAGCAACAATTGTACATACAGTTTCTGCTGACCTAACTAAGAAGCATAAGTTTTATTGCTCAAAATCATGTCCCTTTCTCTAAGACATTTATATTGTTATTTGGAGGTTACCAACTTGAGTTCTTGCTAGAAGAATGAAGATAAAAATGAAATGAATAATTGAATGGCTTTGTATTTTGTTTATATGGTTGTTTTTTTCTGGCACAATCTTAATGTATAAGTGGAACTGGGTAATCTGCTTACTTAATGGAATAATGAAAATGCCTCTGCTAATATAATCATAGCTTCCCTAATATTTGAAATCCGATCCCTTGCAGAGTCCTGCTGTGACTTTCTTGGAGCCTATGACAAACTTCTTAAGTGAAGCAATTTTCTTGACAGGTACAGAATAACAGAGTTAGAAGGGATCTTGGAGATCTTCTAGTCTAACCCCCTGTACAAACAGGAGACCCCATACCATTCTGGAGAAATGGCACCCATAACTTCTGGAGGCAAGCTGTTCCATTGGCTAATTGTTCCCACTGTCAGGAAATTTCTCCTATGTTCTGGATTGGATTGCTCCTTGATAAATTTCCAGCTGTTACAAGATCATTCATCTGTCTTTTGTTTCTAAGACGAGACTGGAATTCATAGTCATCCATTTTCTAGCCTATGCAAATCTGATCCTCCTTGATCTCTTAGTGGCTTTTGATACCATCAATCAATGATGATATTCTTTTAAACTGGTTCCCTTGGATTGGATTGGAGTGTGTGTGTATGTGTGTGTGAGAGAGAGGGAGAGAAACAGAGACAGAGCGGGGGGGATATTTGTTATTTGATATACCACCTAGAGTTGCAATTACATGAGTTGGAGAAAACTGCATCTTCTGATTCAGTCAATTTATAGTCAAGTCTTGTGTTTTCTGTTGAATTTGACTATGAAATTCTGGACCCACAAAAATGTCAATAATTGATGTGGATTTAATTAGGACATGGAAGTTGGCTTGCGACTACAATTTTCCCTGCATCATGAAAGAAGTACTGGAGGTTGGGTTTTTATTGCATTAAAAAGAGATTTGTGTCAATTAATTTATTGTGTGTGAAGACAGCTCACTTTTAATTCCACATGTATGGTATATAGCAATTACAGACTGTTAAGAAAGTGGGCAAATAGGGATCGTTCTGTTTTGGAAAAGTTCAAGTGTCTGTTGGTTTATTGTTTAAGTTCTGGTAAAGGACATTTTCAAAGCTTCTGTTCTTCCCTGGTATGGTTGTGTTTTTAAACCAGAGGATGAAACAAGTTTTCTAACAGAAAGTATTTTCAAATAGATGATCATGGTCTGTAAATTAAGATATATGACCCATCATAGCATTGGAACTAATCAGTCATTGTAAAAAGGAGAAAGGCAAGTAGAATATTAATGGTGTACTTAAGAACAGTAACAATCAGAAGGCAGAATTAGTGTATACATAATCTTTTTTTTCTGTCACCTCACTTCTTGATATGGAAACACAATAATTTATTTAAGTATTCAAATATGATGTCAGAGACAAGTGTATCATTGATAGATAATGCCATTCAGTGTAACAAGAAATGGTATTACTCTACAAATCATTGCAAGGACAGGGTTTCCAGGGAGACTGAGTCTTCTCTTTTACCAATTTCTAGCATTGAAATAGTTCTATTATCAGTATAAAAATTATTATGGTTCCCAGAAATTGCTTCATAAATACATTTCCAATATTTAATCCAGTTAAATTTTGACCACCGCTGGCTGTGACCTTGTGAAAAGCCACACACACTAGTTCTGACCTTTCACAGTAATTTTTAATGCTGCTTCCACCAATTCACTTCAGGGATTTATTTACTACGCCAGGCACATTTTATAGCTCCATTTATCTCCTTTGCTCTTCTTGCCAAGCAAATCTAGGAAATCAACTTTGTGTCCTGGCCTCCAGAAATACACAAGAGGATATTACTAGGCATTTGGGCAAATTAATATATGGCAGTATTATTATTTTTGTTAGTCTTTTAGAAATTCTTTTAGAGAATTTCATCAAGCTTTCCTGGAAACCAGTTTGAAAAATCCTGCTGAAGTTTAGTAAATGAGAACTGCATATTGTAAATTATAACTATATTATACATTTAATATAACATACTAGATTTTATATCATATACTGTTTAACTGTTTGTTGATTGAGGGAACGAGGGAGATGCAGAAATTGAGTGATGATGAAAAGAGCAATGGAGAAGATACCTTATTCACTCCCGAGGTAAATAAGTTTTTTCCATTCTAGTAAGATCAACTAGATATCAACTCCCATAATTCTAGCCAGTGAAATCAAGTGTAATAAAGAATAACTTGCAGAAAATAATCTGTAAAGGTCCTGAATAAAACTGAATGTCCCTGCTGTGAGAAACTTCCTGAAGACTCTATTTGGCCTTGAAAATCCAGATTCAGAGCCAGGGCTAATATCTATTTCCATCATCAAATACATAGTAATCGAGATTTTTGTAACCCTGATATGACAGCTCTAGCCTTTACTTACTCCCAGACAATGGTTTTTCAGCTTTCTACTTTCAGAAAACTTCTAACCTCAGCAAATGTTTACTGAGATGTATACAAATATGAAACATGACAGTTTCTATTATCCAAATTGCTGAGTTCAGAATTTGTCCCATATGAAAGGAAAGTACACATTCAGGGCACTCCCCTACAAGGAGTTCTCCAACCATTTTGAAAGTGGCTTTAAACTTCTAGTGATATCAGCAGTGTTGGAAAGCTGACCCAGTTTATTTCAGGCTCAGCTATGGTGTGGTGTAAATCACAGCAAAACTAAATGTCTGGTTGCTATTTTATGATCCTGTAGTTCTGTTTCCACATTGGTCTTCTGCTGGGTTTTGAGCTTCAGTTCCTGTAAGGAAAACCTAGCTTGATGCTTTTGCAGCTGCCTCTCAGCAGTCCAGTTTAAATGGGCTTCAGTTGACAAGTTGTTTCATCAATTTTCCTCTTCTCTTCAACAGCTTACCAACTGCCAAAGTACTGAGCCTTTTTCTTTTCTTTCCCCCACCCCATGGGTATAAGGAAGGATGAACGCAGTTTGCCTTCAGATTGCTTTTATGACTTTGGAAGGTAAAAGCAAAAATGTATCAAAATATAGCTAACTTTCCTTTGGATAAATATTGTAGCAGAAGGCTATTCACTATCATTCTTTTCTCATTGAGGAACTCTTGGTAAGTATCTTAGGAATGAAATGGCGCTTTTTAAAATAATTATTTTAATATATCTGACTCCCGCAGCATATCATGTATGCCCTTTCATATGCAAATAAGAAACTTCCCAGGGCACCATGCATGCCCCTTCTTTGATCTGCCAATGTTAAGGTCTCACTTATAAAAGTCTTCATAATTATATTTTTGAATACAGTCTTGTGGTTACATAAATCAGAATCTTTCAGTCAATTACCTTTCTGAAAGTTCAATTTCAAGACATGTCATTCAGAGCACTAGGCAATTCTGCCTGTGCTTATTACTAAACTTTTGCAGTTCATAACTTAAGAGATAGCTTTAATCTCTGGCCCTGATTCTTCATTGGTAGCCATTTAATCGTCTAGAGATAGCCATTTCATTAGGTTCAGTATGCTGGCTGGAGAATTCTAGGAGTTAAAGCCTACACATCTTAATGTTGACAATATTGAGAAATACTGATATACACAACAAAAAGCAATAATATAAAGCAATACAATTATTGTTATATAGTAATTATAGAAGTACAATTATATCTTCCATCACCATTCATTTATATTACATCACTCTGAGCAGTGTGATCAGGGTTTAAGAGCTAGATTCTGGAACTGCTAGATCTTAACAAGTCTGCAGAATATCAGAAGGGTCCATTTTGTTCTCTAGAAGAATCTCCAGAGAGATTCTTCTTCTCATATGGCATAATCCATCCCATCTCAGCAGGCATAAAATTCTGTGGAGATTTTATCCAGAACTGATAGTTTTACAACTTCTATGTAGCACTTTATATATAATAACCAGCACTTTAATAGAGTTTTATGCAAAATAACTGGCACCCTAAATTGCACTTGAAAACAAATTGGTGACCACAACAATAATGCTGCATGACAACAATATATCTGACTTGTAAGCATACATGTACTATAGCTACAAATGCCAGTTAAAGTTTTGGTATTATCCTTAATAAGAGCTAATTCATGTGGAGTGAATTCTAGTGATTCAACTAAGTGGTGAGAAGTGTGTGAGTTACTTGCATCATGGACAAACATAATGACTTCAAGGTTTTTCCTGAACTGAGTTAAAACTCTGAATTAATTATCAATTACTCTATTCAGAGAGCATTTCCTGAGGATTAATGACTGTCTGGAAAGACTTTAATGACTAAGATCCATCCAGAGATTCCATTAACTCAAGATAATCACTAGACCCCAGACCATGCCAAAATCATTGTTACTATTTTTCAGATGCATTTTATATTTACATAAAATGGCTCAAATGGATTTTTCTCCTTGAACAGATAATGATGACATTATAATTGTTTTATGCAGTATCATTTCTTGGTCAATTGAAAAAAAAACTATAATAATTACACCTTTTCTATGTGGACTGTAGAAGTCTACAGTGGAGATCTGTTCTTTTCCACCTCCCAGGATATTTATATTTACATTTATATTCAATCGTACATTGATTTAGAAATGGCAGCTAGTAATAGATACAACCTCTATTAATAGGAGTGTGTTGCCAGTAGTGAGTTACAATGCAGAGTGTTAATTTAAAAAGTCAATAAAAGTAAATGCCAGAACAAGTTTTGTTGTTTTAGCATATCTGGTTTTCCCAATAATTAAGGTTCTGTAGTCAGAGTACAGCATTACTAAAACATTAAAAGTTTCTAAAAGTTTGGAAAGGAACGGGAAAAATAAAATTCAATTAATAAAAAAATAATTCCTTTCCCTTCTCCTCCCCCATCATTTCTTGTTACAATAGCCTAAGAAGGAAAAGAAACTTCCCTGGCCAGCTTGACCAGTAGGTCCTGTTGGCTCCATTCCAGAGGTGGTATTCAGCAGATTCTGACCAGTAGCAGAAATGTTGAGTAGTTTGGAGAACCAGCAAATATCACCTCTGACTGGCCTGGCCCCCATCTATTCTCTGCCTCCCAAGTCCTAGCTGGTCAGTTAGGTCTTCTTTTGTTGCCCTGCACAGGAGAATGGAGCTGGAAAGCAAGTTAGTGGGGTAGGAAGGGAATGGGATTTTGCAGTAATCTTCCCCTAGGAGTGGGGAGGGAATGGAGATTTTACAATATCCTTCTCCTGGAGTGGGGTGGGAATGGAGATTTTATAGTATCCTCCCCTGCCATGCCCACCAAGCCATGCTCACAGAACCAGGAGTAAAAGAATTGGAATCCTACCATTGTTCCATTCCCTCTAGATCATCACAGGTGCCTTAGCTGAAACTTGGTAGAAGTATTTTAGAACTTCAAAACAACCAGGGTAGATTTAAAAAAATCTTATAATGCACTAGAATGAAGCCACAATAATTACTTGCCGTAGTCAACTAGTGTTGGCAGTTTCCTGCCCATTGTATTATTTTTCTTCTGGAATTTCATTTTTATATGAATCAGCTGTAATGTTTTTGAAGCTACTGAAAGATTTTGAGCTTATCATGGATGTTTTAATATACAATAAAGATATGGCAGCATTTTAGATGTTTATATTTATCTTGGTCTACATAAATGTTTTATGTTTATGATCTTGATAATTTATATTTTATATGGATTGTAAGTCACAGTGATTGGACAATCCACAGTGATGGATTGTTGTGGATTCAGCAGTCACCAATCTAATCAATGCACAAATAAATAATCCTAAACTATGCCAGAATTAAACTTGTATTCTCCTCCTTATTCTGATACTGTTCAAAGGTAGCTTCAGTGTACATATGATATGTTAAATTTTGCTGCCCATTATCTGGGAGAGAAATCAGGTGATTGTACTGTAGTAACTAGAAACATGGGCAATAGAGTATGGATTGAAATTGATTTCGGGGAGAGCAAATTAGCATGATTTTTTCATAATTCAGAAATGGTGGGCAGCACTACAAATGTGAAGGACCCAAAGAATTGTGATGGGAAGTTGGTACTTAACTATAATATTTAAGCCATGTAAATCCCATTATGCAGTGAAGAGTAGTCCTCCAGAATATCCTATTCAGAAGATTGCAGGATAATGCAAATCATCATTCAACACCTTCCTGAATGGCAATAGAATTTCAATCTCTGAAATATGCTGAGTTGGCCTTCTGTTACTATTGTGTTTTCTGATAGCCTATCTGAGGCATTGTACCAGGCATGGAAAATCAAGTCCAGGTGCTAGCTTTATAAGGCACTCCAGAAACACTCCAGAAAAACTTGTAAAGTTTTAGCTTGTGCTCAGATTTTATCATCAGTTGATATCTAGTTCAATCTACTCTCATTCTTGCCACATATTTAATTTCCCTTTTGTGTTTCACTCTTTATAAAGCTGCATGTTTCCACATTCACTGATTTTCTACTTATAAAGTAACAGACGCAAGAAATTGCCTTTTTTGTTTCAATCTGTGGCCAAAGGATGAAAACGGGAGCTCAAAGCACAGGACTGTGGAGTCAGTCAGAATGGTTCTTTCTACTAGTAGGGATGCTATGTCTGGCCTGCAATTATAGTAGCTCAGTTTCATCAATTTGATTGAATAAAGCAAGGGAAAAGCTGCTGGATTTTGCATGAGCCAAGCAGCGTATTCAATTCAAACTCTAATACCAAAATAAGGAATATAGATATATATTTGAATACACACACACACACACACACACACACACAATATGCCCTGTGTGTGATTTCAGTTGGGAGGCCTTTCTCTCCCACCTATACTCCACATTTGATAACTGTTTGTGTTGTTGAAGTTGTGCCATGTGTATTTGGGGGTGGAAGCAATTTGCCAATCCTGATTAAAAGAAAGAAAGACACCTACATGTTTCAAACACACTTGAATATTGTCAGCATCTTGTCAGTACAATAACAAAATTGTATTTGTTCTTACTGCCTTGATTCCAAACATATTTAGCTGAAGACAAATGAATGAAAAAGTGAGTCACCTTAAAGGGAAAAGAGATCACTCTTTTTTCTATCCTGAACATATTTCTGATGGAGGTCTATGGATGACAGTAAGGTTCAACCTTGAAAAACAAAAAGGAAAATTAGATCTCTATGTGCTTTCCTTCAACGGTGCCCTCCTCTTGTCTTGTCTGCTCTCTTTACAGTTTTATTGCAAAGAAGGTGCTCCATGTTCTCTTCCTCTCTTCTGAGAAATTATTCAGTTTGTTGAATTGCAAATATAACCACATCAGATATTTACATAAAGACAATACAATGCTCGTTCAAAACAATTTTTATTGTGGATGTAGCCCTTTCCCCCACTGTTCCTGTATCACTGAACTGAGATTTTCACTGAAAGCTATAAATTCCTGTTGATGTTTTGGCTCCAGTTTGTATCTTTTTAACCGTGTCCTTGTATCAAATCCCATTTGCCACTCATTCACACAACTAGGAGTTTTCCCCTACTCCCAAACAACAAATAGATCTGGCATCTATTTGGGTATTTTTCAATATTTCCTTCAACATAGAAAAGCTTAATGACTTCACTCCTCCTCTCTGTTGGTAAACATGCTGATGTTATATAATCCTTGATCATTGGAGCATTCCTATTAATTGCTCCTATAAAACAATGAATCAGTGGAACAACTTGCACCCCCAAGCTGTAGGTGCACCCCAACACTGGAGGTTTTTAAGAAGAGATTGGACAAACATTTGTCTGAAATGATATAACAGGGAGTTGGAGTAGAAGGACTCTGAGGTCCCTTCCAAATCTTTTGTTATTCTGTTATTTCTTTCAAATTAAGCATTTGACACAACCTCCTGCTGTTCTATGAACAGTTGTTTAATCAGTCACTGATCTTTTACAAAGCTGGTTGTTTTCTGCCATGGTTTCTAAGTTTATTCCGGCTCTTTTGGGTTTTTTGGCACTTGCTGGTCCTTATAGCACAAAAATGCTTTTCCCTGGCAAACACTTCCTTCTTTAGGACCCCCATGATAGTGCTTTGATCCCAGCCTGAGAATCCTCCTGGTTCTGTTTGGGTGTTAAAATAGAGATTCTCCCATATTTGTATACCATCCAATGGCAGCCTCAAGGATATACATTCTGTTAGGCTTTATTCTTTGTTCTCTTGGAGGAGAGTCTGGTGGCTAAGAGTGTCTGGGAGATGGAAGGGAATGATAGGAACAGTGGGTAAAGGGGATAGCATATTTCATGGTACTATATTTTTTATGCAGATTTGAGGATGGACAAAGAACATTAGAACTCAGCAGTGTAGAATTTGTATATGGTGCCTTAGATTTAGCTCTGTTGTTTCAGCTACTTTATTTTGCCACTAAATGACTGGGTTGACACAAAATATTAAACCCTAATCCCATATTAAAAATATGATTGTTTCCACATGGGGTGGAGAATTGAAATAACTAAATGGAATTATGGTTTAATGTGATAGCCTGTGGTACACCAAATGCTAAGATAATAGCTGGGTTCCTACAATCTTCTGAACCACAAATGAACCAATTCCATATTGTGTAGACCTAGCCTCTGAGTATAATATCCCTGTACCAGGAACTACCCATACCTTGGTGAAATGGAGTTCTGGTCAACAATACTTTTTCTTATTCTCAGAGTAATGCCCCCATTTTACTTAAGATTTCCATGATAACAAATGGTCTGTTATCTTGATAATGGAAAAAAATGTCTCATCTAGCTTTCTGATTCTCTTGGTACTAAATCTTGATTTTTTCTGAGCACCAACATTCTGCTAGCTCCATTCAGTTATCCAGACTCCACTCCAGAGGAATTATGGGGTCATTAAAAGAAGATGATGACCAGGAATTCATTCTCCTAAACACATAATCACAATGGTCTAGGAATCGTGGAGTAGTATATATCACTCAGTGATGCCTTTTGATACTAGCACAATATGGACATCCAGATTTTCAGACTCATTCAAAAACAAGATAAAGGTCCACCTTCTGGACATACAAATTAACCATCAATAAATATTAGGGTTGAAGAAAAAGTAATGCTAATACTATAAATTGCCAACAGATGGCAATACTGAGCCATTAGAAACTCTGATGTGTTCTTTGGCATTTGTTCTTTTGCTTTAGTTGATGGAAAACTGATACAAGAAAAGGTTGTATTGCTGTGCATGAAATGGAAGCCTATAATGATACTCATCACATCATCAGTGCACTTTAAGCTATCCACTACAATTGAATTTTCAACTGTCAAAGACATTTTTCCAATGCAGGTTGTTTATGGTGATGGTGTTGATATGAGTACTGTATGTCACTGAGCCAAAAAATGTAAAGATGGTGAACTAGGAAGAGCTAATTTGTACTATCAAGAATGAAATGGCCAATTTGTGATAGCAACTGACAAATTTCACATGAGAAAAGTTGATGAACTGATTAAGGGCAATCATTGGATCCTTCAAAGGGAAATTGCTGTCAAGCTTGGCATTTTGTAAGAGTATGTGGGTCACATTAGTGATGTTCTTCAATAATAGAAGGTTAGTGCAAGATGGGTTTCTTGCATGCTGATGGCAGAGATGAAAACTTTAACAGTTGAAATTTCCAGGCAATTATTGTTATGGTACAAAATTGAAGATAAGATATTTATTCATAGCATCATGACAGCCAACAAAACATGGCTTCATCATTGTGACTCAGAAATGAAGTATTAGTTCATGGAATACTATTACAAAGTTTTACGTGAGAGAAAATATTAAAAACATGAATTTTGGCAGGAAAACTCATGATACAGTTTTTGAGGGATACAAATGATATTTTTCCATGAAGTTTGCATCATTATCAACTCAGAGTGCCACACTGCTCTGATCATAACTTTGAAACAAAAATTAAGCTTTATGAAGCTTGTCCATCATTGGTAGAATTGTATAGAAAATGGTTTTGATTATGTGAAGAACCAAATGCAGGTAACAAGAATGCTCATTTCAAGGATTATTTTCTTGATTTGTTTATTAAACTATTCTTATTTATGGTACCAGATGCATTATTTTTCATAGAATTAAAGAGATGAAGAGATTTCAAAGGAATGTTTCCTAATCTGAACACAGCTAAGCAAGGAAGCTCACCAAAAGATAACCTAGCTTTGTGAGGAATAGGCTGCCACCTAGTCAGTGGTGCATGCAAAGGGGTCAACAGCTGATTCTAACTGGAAGGATGACCTTGATCTCTAAATCAAGTACTTTCACTTGCCTGACCCTGCTATAAAACTCCCATGGCTGCTTAACTCAACTGTTAATTCCTTATTACCCTGACTCCTTGTCACGGAAGTTGAGTGGCTTCAACCTTTTTCTCTTTCATAGATAATACATGACAAGATTGAGGTGAAAATGCAATTCTATGCGAAATACCAGTCTGTGAAGATATGTATGTGTGTATTATAGTTGGGGATAAACCTAATAAACTCAACACATATGGGAGAAGGTTCAGTAATCTGTCATCTTTGATATCACTTGGAATATGATTTTAAAATTTCCTGTAAAAATAAATGTTAGGGCAAACCATAAAATGACAACTGTAAAATATATTTGCAATGGTTTTTAATGCCATGTAGGCTAAAATATATAGACTATGTCAGAGTGCAGATCTGTTGTATAGGTTATATTAAGCTTTTTGGACATACCTGTAGTTGTGGATGGGGTCAAATGCAGGGCTTCTTCCTTGCCCATAAATGCCATCCCTGAGGCATTACTCTTGACTGCTGGACTACTATTTCTGTGCAGAGAGAAACATACTGGTCTTTGACTCTCTCTGCACCAAGAAAGGCAGCCTTCTTGTCCTGCAGAAAAAGTAAATGACTGTTCATGGCATTTTTTTATAAAAAGAAAAAAAACTCAGGTCCAATTCCCCCCCCCCCCACCCAATCTCTGGGTAGGATGAATCTCACAGCTGCTCAGACAGCACACCTGATGGCTGAACCAGTGGCTTCTAAAGAGCAGCTGATCAATGATAGTAGACTCCACTGTCAGGAATACTCTGTTGCTGAGCAGCCAGGGACAATGGACTGGTTTTCTTTGGGCACTTCCTGAGTTAAAGTGCCACCTGCCAGACAGAAAAATCAGCCAACAAGAAGAAGAACAAAAAACTCTATCCATATTGCCTATCCCTAATCTGTTGCAGTAATGTTGCCAAACAAAGCAAACAAAAGGGGTAATCATACAAGAGCCTTTCAATGATGGTGCCTTTTATAAAATAACAGAATAACAGAATAGAAGGGACCTTTGAGGATTTCTAGTCCAACCCTCTGCTCAAGCAGGGAACCCAATAATATGTCAGACAAACACTGTTCTTAAAATGTCAGGGCATTATGTGTTACATCATCAACATTTTCAGGATTACTATATTACTATATTGAATTTGTATTTATTGACATCATCGGTCTGTTTTTTATCTTCATGCTTATACCCTTTTCTGTATGGTTAGTTTGTGTATATATATTTTATTTTTATATGCATGTTTTATTGTGTATACACTGGCTAAATAGACAAAGGAAGTAATGCATCCATGCTATCTTAGTCAAGATATTGATAAAACAATAATATAATTAAAATATCTATAAACTTACTGAGGTATATTTGTTTAATGTAGCACATTAGAGGAAAACATTACATATTTCACCCCCAGGCATGGTATTTTACAACTAAACACTATTGCTTATATTGTCAAAAAAAAAAGAAGGAAAAAAAACATTTAAGTGTACACGTAGTTACTTGTTTATGGTAAAATAAGTGTTTAAGTTATACTATAGTACAAATGATATAGTATTTATGTTTATAAATGTTGCAATGTACTAGGTTTTAAACATAATGATTCACATCCTTTTTCATGTGGTTTATGATCCTGAATTGGATGATGCCCAATTTTAAAATGGATTGCTTTGGAAAACTGCAATTTACTCGTGGGTTGGAGATGTAGTCTTTCAAAGGCTATTTGAATCCAACTCTTTCGAAAAGCCTTAAAGGGTTTCCTCACAATATAGTAGTATACTGTACTGTAGGTGCCAAGCACTTGGGCAACCAGGGGAGAGCAGCAGGCGCGGGTGTTTGGGAGGGGAGTCATAAACATCCTGGCATCATTGGGCAATCAATGTCAATTACATAATTTGCATCATTCAAGCAATGATATCACAATATTCAAATCGTCTTTAGTAGCATCCCTCTCCAAATATAGCTTCGTAGCAGTGGTGGGATTCAAATTTTTTTACTACCAGTTCTGTGGGTGTGGCTTGGTGGGCATGGTGTGGCTTGGTGGGCGTGGCAATGGAAGGATACTGTAAAATCTCCATTCCCTCTGCACTCCTGGGGGAAGGTTACTGCAAAATCCCATTCCCTCCTCACCCCACTAACCTGCTTTCCAGGTCCAGTCTTCTGTGCAGGGCAACAAAAGAAAACCCAGCCAATCAGCTGGGACTCAAGAGGCAGCGACTAGATGGGGGCGGGGCCAGTCAGATGTGGTGTTTGCCGATTCTCCGAATTACTCAAAATTTTCACTACCGGTTCTCCAGGACTGGTCAGAACCTGCTGAATACCACCTCTGCTTCGTAGGGTTTAAGAAAACCTATTCTACAAGATTCCAAATGACTTTTGTTGTTGCTGAGTGTTATTGTCCTTTCCTATTAATGAAATTCCTTTCCTATTAATGAAATATGTGAAATTGAAATGCTGAAATACAAAAATGCATAATCCACAACATTTACTATTAAATGTTAAATTCATTAAATTTATTGTAGCCACTCTGTACCAGGAGGTATACAGAACTGGAGGTATACAGAAGGTATACAGAATGCTAAGTTAAAATAATTATAAACAGACAAACTAAAACAGCCTGGACTAAAAACTTACACTGAAGTACAGTGCAAAAGTCCCTCCCTCCCAAAGAACCAACTTTAATCTCAAACCTGAGATCAAAACCAAATATTAAGGGTTTCTTGGAACTCCAGGAAAGTAGGTGCCATCTTAAGTTGCGGGGCTGTTACAGAGGATAGTGCTAGACCTAGATGGCAAATTTCCTAGAGTCTACAAGAAGGCAATATTTAATAGAAGAGATCTGGAGCACACACCCCCCCCACTCTGCTTGAAATAACAGAAGGAAGTTCCCTCAGATTATTAGGCCTTCTAGCATGCAAGGCTTTAAAGGTAACAAGCCACATCTTCAATTACATCTGGAAGCCAAACAGCTTTATTTCTTTTGTTGTAAACACCTACTATGGAAAAGCTGGGTAGCAGGGGATATTTAATCTTTCCAGTACTTCTGTTTCTCAGCTCTGTATTAACCCTATTTCATTTGGAACTGGAATACTTGTGAAAAAGTAGCCATCTTCTTTTTTTAATATCTCAAGTCTAATAACATTGTCTTCAGGGAGGCACTCTTGATGACAAATGCAAAGACTTCCCTCTTTCAATTTTGATCCTACAAGGAAAACCAGAGCTCTCTTCCTCAGGTAACTTGTTTAGATAGAAAAAAAAATAGTGCTCTGATCACAGATTTTCCATGACGTGCCTCTTTCCATCTCAGTGACAACAGGAAGGAGAAGAGCTTGTACATGCATCTTAGCTTTAGGAAGTACCAGACTGGAACCAAAGCATCTGATATTCATCATCTATACTTTCTTCTCCAAATTCCATAGTGTGGCTGTTGCCTATCAGGAAAAGGTACAAGCCCTGTTTGCAGCATTCTAGGATTCAGATTCAGAAGTTATTTTAATGGTCAATTTTGGAGTGAGCACGGGAGTCTCAATAAAGGTCAATATTTGTAGCTCAATGTCTGCATAAAAACAACCAAGCTCAAAAAGCATCAAGAACATTAGAGCCAGTGTGCTGTAGAACCAGAGAGCCGATGCCAATTTAGTGTAATGGTCAAGCAAAGCTGGCTGAGGAATTCTGGGAGTTGAAGTCCACAAGTCTTCAAGTTGCTAAGTTTGGAGAGCCCTGAACTAGGCTATAAACCAGGAGACTATAGTCTTGCCTTAGGAAGCTAGCTGGGTGACCTGGAGCTAGTCACTTTCTCTCAGTCCAAGGAAAGAGGTAATGGCAAACCACTTCAAAAAAACCTCCAACAACAACAATAACAAAAACAATTGCCAAGAAAATTGCAGGAACTAAGCCAGGTAGTCACCAGTAAAAAGCTGACTTCAAAGGGCTCTCTCTCTCTCTCTCTCTCTCTCTCTCTCTCTCTCTCTCTCTCACACACTCTCACACACACACACACACACACACACACACAAAATCTGCATAGTAGAACCATCTACTGCTCTAAATAACAAAGCTTTAGTAACAATCTGTGTTTATGGTTTTGCAAATGAAGCAGATTATCACTGATAATCTGTGTTTAAAACCTGTGTTTAAAATCACAAAAAACAAGTTTGTTGTATAACCAAAATAAGAATTGAAATAAGATGAACTCTTACAGCAGGTTTTTCTTGTTACTGACTAATGAACTTCAGCTTCTCATTTCAAAACTTTCAGAGACATTCTCTAAAGCGAGATGCACCATCTGTTTTGTCAAGGGACTTTAAAACATCCTCCTATACCTTTCATTCAGATCCCTATTTTTTAAGGGGTTTCTAGATGTTTAGTTTATGGATTATCAGTGCTTTAAATCAGAGTGGGAACAACTGTCATAAATCCCTAATTTTAGAATCCCTCCCCCCAAAAAGTATGTGATAACTTGACCCCATACTGAGAGTCTGGAATAGATAAAATTCAATCTTGTTTTTCCCATGCAATTCTAGAAAGGCAAAGGGAGAATTGGTAAAAACTAGACTATACCATTAATGCCATTAAGAATCAACAGGGGAATGTAGGTGTAGCCTAGGGATGTGTACATTGATTTATTTGGGAACCATTGGCACAGAGAACAATTAGTTTCAGATGATTCACATTAAAACCAAAATGTATGTACTGTATTTGATATGAACATTTATTTATTTAATAGATTTATATTCTGCCCAGCTCCTTTACAACTCTGGGTAGCATGTTGTATAACTTCTAACAATATAATACAAATAACATCAAAGAAGCATCAAAGCAAAATAAAAAGCAGACATCTGTAAAAATAGCACTACTTCCAATAATCCAGTAATTCCTCATATGGAATGAAAGAAGTCTGTCCTGCAAGGGAAACACGAATTTAAAAAGATCCAAGGATATCAGTAGTGGCTGAAGGGAGAAGTGAAAAGAGGGATTAGAAAGATCAACCTATCATTAATACATTTTGCTGGAGAATCTTAGGAAGAGGCCAGGAACTTTGTTTTGTTAAGTCATCTGCCCTCCCAGTTTTAACACCATCCTGTGTTTGTTTGTTCATTCATTTATCCTATTTATATCCTGCCTTTCACAGGAATGCGTCCCCAGCAGACTTCTGTCTTGACTATTACGACTCCACAAGAACTAAAATGATCACGAAAGAGCACCAAAATTATGATGCTTTCCCTGAGGAATAGGCAAAAGGAACTGCAGCAACAAAGGGGGAAGACTGTGTCATCCTTTGCATCCAACCCAAAATTTGACTGAATCTGCACTTCCTTTAGATCTGGGGTGTCAAACTCGATTTCACTGAGGGCCACATCAGGGTTGTGTTTGACCTTGTGGGCTGGGGTGGGCATGGCCAGAGTAGGCATGGCCAGCTTGACATTATTCGTGTCAGGGGGCGCCTATGGTGGCCTGAGCAATCTGCCAGTGAAAACGGACCCCTGAACTCTGTTTTTGGCTGCAACGGCCTCCTGCAACCCTCTCCCAGAGAAAATGGAGCTCGGTAGGGCTGCGCATGGCCCTCATGAGGTCTATTTTTACTGGCATAGGTATCATGGGCCAATCTTTCTCTGTTTCCAGTGTGGCTGCATGGGCTAGATATAAGCACCCTATGGGGCGAATCCAGCCTGCAGGCCTTGAGTTTGACACCCTTGCTTTAGATAGTTTTGCGCTAAGTATGGCTAAGTACCTTTGGCATTTACAGAGCATTTATTGCAGGGGTCCACAACCTGTGGGCTGTGGCCCACTACCAGGCCGTTGCCTATTGGCAGCCCAAATAGCATGTATTCCAGTATTTGAGGAGCTGCCCCAAAGAAGAAGGGGTCAAATTATTCTACAAAACAACAGAAGGCAGGACCAAGAAACAATGGATGGAAACCAATGAAACGGAGAAGTAACCTGGAATTAAGGAGAAACCTCCTAACTGTGAGGACAATTAATCAGCTTGCCTTCAGAAATCCTGGGTGCTCCATCACTGGAGATTTTTAAGATACTAGACAGCTACTTATCTGAAATAGTATAGGTTCTCCCGCTTGAGGTTGACTCAGCCTTGCAGCCTTCCAAGGTCGGTAAAATGAGGACCCAGAGTGTTGGGGACAATATGCTGACCCTGTAAACTGCTTAGAGAGGGCTGTAAAGCACTGTGAAGCAGTATATAAGTCTAAGTGCTATTGCTATTGTTACTGTACCCTCTTAAAAGATAGCCTCATTAAGAATGTTCTGTAGTGATCTTGCTATGATATAAGTAAGTTACAAGGAACTGTTGCCACTGTTGAATTGTTGCCATAGGAATGATTACATAGTAGATATCAGAATATCACCCGTCAAAGAAGGTCAAGGAGCTTCTGGATTTTCAAGGAGCTTTAAGGAGTATAAGAATGCACTCTTTCATGGAGAATGCAACTTTATCAAGAATAGATTAACTCCCACTCTCTGTTTGGTTTGTATTTGCTACTAGGGTGGGTTTTAATTTAAGTTTTTATATTCTCACTGGGTTCAGTTTTGATTTAGGTACTGATCGAGAGAAAAATATGACTCTTATATAGCAAGGAGCATTAGAGATCACTTGGTACCATTATCTCCTCTTTTGTATCATATCCTCCTTTTTATTTTTTTAACAATCTTTCAGACAAGTACTTTACTCAGTGGGTTTTAAGTAGCCTGATTGACAGGTAATAGATGCAGAGGAGGATTGTAAGGAACGTTGGTATGGTTCTCTCATTCCCACTTTGCCCCACATTCCTCTTACTATATCCTAAAGTTAATTGGATGCCTTAACAGGGGATTAAACCTGCTACCCCAAACATACATTTGAATGGGTCCCACATTCCCTTAACCGGCATTGGGAGAAATCTATAGTTGTTTAGCCACTGAGAGATTACATATGGAGAGAGGAGGAATAAAGTCAAGGAAACCCATCAATCCCTTTCCTTAACTTGGTCCTTAGTCAGTGATTAATGGCAGCACTATTTGCTAGTATTGTCCTGTAATGGAAAGGAAATCAACAATGGAGGCAGCAAATTTTCCGTCAATGTTTTCTTACTGCTCAAGGACTGTGACTAACTAAGACTAACAAGGAAGACTCTACTGACCTAGGAATGTTAACTATAAATGAGCTCATCATTCTTCCAGGAAACCCTGAGTTTCAGTGGGCAAAAATCCAGCAAGACACATTCCAGGCAGTATTTCAAGACCAACAATTGTGTTTTCACCTATCTACTCTCTTTTGAAAATCTCATGTTCTTACCCAAGCAGAAATGAGTGTTCCAGAACTCCAAAGTTCTATCTTTCCATTCTTCCCAGAGATTCTGTAAGTTTGAAGAAAGTGTAGAAAGTTAGCACCCACCCCTTCTTCAAGAATGAAATATTTTAAGATAATAAATGAGCACAGTCAATACTTACTAGGGAGTCCACCTGATTTTTAGTTACGGTTTATTTTCTGGTTTGTTTATTTAGTGTACAGAGGTAATGCAATCACATCATTTTCTGATTTGAACTGAAGTACTACTTCTGCCACAATCAAGATAGAATTTGTTGTAATTTTTATGGTATATTCTCCAAATAAGTTAGTTAATGTTCTGATTCAGTGTTCTTTATGCATATCAATAAGAATTTATTTAATTGGGAGTGATTTGTTGTATATCTGGTATCTCAGTTTAATTCACCAAAATGTGCTTTGGGTCAGTTATTAAACTTTAATGAATGTATATGAGAAATGTATATGAGAAACAGTTGGAAGTCTGAACCATGCTCTTGAGAATTTCTAGGAACACATTCCCTTTATAGAGATATCAAACACTAAAGGACTCAAAATAGAATGCTATAGGAGAGCACCAGGGACCGGTTTTGTGGAAGACAATTTTTCCATGGACCTCTGTGTGTGTGTGTGTGTGTGTGTGTGTGTGTGTGTGTGTGTGTGTATGATTCCAGTTTTGCTTGCTCACCTGCTGTTCACCACCAGCTGTGCAGCAAATTTCCTAACAGGCTGTGGACCGGTCTGTTATATTTTTCATATTATGCATCATCTCATATATCTTACCTGCCTTTGCTCTAAACTAGAAAGTCTCATTCCCAGAGTTCTTCATTCCTGCTCCAATTCCCTAATCTTTTTGGCTTTTTAGCTGGGTTTTTTGTTTTTTTTTTGTTTTTTGCTAATAGAGGATGAAGGACAAAGTGTGCAACACATAAAGCATACAACACCCAAAGCTTTCTCCTCCAGAATGTGCCCACATACTTTGGCATCTCTCTCTGTAGCTCAGCATCTAATAACTGGCTCTGCCAGTCTGATCTTTCAGCATTCCACTTCATGAACAGAACTGCAGCTAGGAAATTTCAAATGTTAGACTGAAATTAAAAATGGGCTTGTCATCTAGGGATAAGCACTATTTTGTTGTAGCATAATATATATTTTAAAGTAACAATAAAATGAGCATCGGTGATTGTGAAAGTGTCCAGCTGGCTGCCACCTGACAACAAAATGTTTTAAAAATAGACAGGAAACAAGGATGTTCTGGTAAGCAGCACCCAGTCCATTGGCTTGGCATACCTCTATTTGTCCCGGAATAACTGCTGGGCATGTTGGCTGCTGTCTCTCTCCCTTGACTATGGGTGGTTATTTGGAGCATTTTTAGATCACAAAGATTGGACTTTGTTCCCAAAGCCTGGTTCTAGCAGTACCACTGGTTGAAGATCAACTATTAACTTGTATTCCCAACTACAGGAATAAATGAAGTTGTAAGAAGTATTATTCATGCTGTGAAATGTAAAAATAAAAAGGCAATTTTTACATCAGAAATCTTTCTCTTTACCTAGCTTAACCCTCCACTTTGCAGGACCTCAACCCTAGCTCCAAGAAGGGCCTACGTATTCCTGCTCAGAAACAGGCTAATTTAAACCTGCTATTTTGTTCAGGCAGGGAGGCGGGAAAAACATGAGCTCAGCTTCCTTAGGAGAGCTTATTAGTTTGCTGCTTCGTGGTATGGAAACTTTTGCTTCAGCTAGCCCTTGTGACTGGAAAAAAATAGCAAATTAATTACAACAGAACAACTAGAGCTTTTTCAAAAGGGTTATTCAGGAGGCATTTTGTAAGGCAGTTGGAGGGAGTGCCACTGGACTTGGGCACTTGTGATTTTCTTTTTTCTTCCTTGTTTTTTTTTTAAAGCTAGATATTTTTAAAGCAAGGTCATTGCGAAGTCTGGATTTCAGCTGGAATTTCTCTTGCTCAGGGAATACATAAAAATGCCTGTAGAAGTATGTATAAGACATGAGGGGGGGAGGAAAGAATACCAACTAAATTCAGATCTGTCAGCAACAACTCTGCAGACATGACTGAGCAGAGGAAAGCAAAACAAATGTCTGTGTCTGGCTGCTTAGGGTTATTTCCCTTACTTCAGTGTGATGCCTTTTTTCTGAAAACAAAGCATATTTTTTTTGCTGCAGTGTAAGGGTTGTGTCCAGCTCACAAAGTGTATTGAAATCAAACTGCACATTGAAAAAGCATTGACGTCAGAAGAATATGGATGTGTGTCTTACTGATCCTAAAGAAAAACGGTTACAAGTTTAAGACAATCCCCCACAAAAAAGCAATTAGAGTGAACATACTCATTTTCTGTTACCATATTCTCAATGAACGTAGATTATTCTTATTTGGCAGAGGCAAGAACCTATGGACTTGATGAAATACAATTCCCAGCACCCCCATTCCCACTATGACTGTCAGTGAGGACAGTGGTTGGTGGGAAGTTGTGGTTCAGTAGCATCAAGTAGCACTAGCAGAATGGTAAATACAGTTCACTTCCCTTAAGCACTCAGAGCAGAGATAAACATGGGTTATATTATGGCATGCCTCCATATATAGTGCTTTGACACGCACACACACACACTTGAAGATGAGAAGAATTTTATATATTGTAGAGTTTATGCCGTGTGATGTTTTCCATTGTAATGATTTACCGGGAGGCACCCTGTTACTAGTTTCATCTTATTGGAAATCTTCAGATGTGGTTAGTCCATTATTATTCTATGGGGTTCATACCCTTTTGAGGATCACTGTAAACTTCAGCAGGACCAGAAGTGCTATTCAGCAGGTTCTGACCAGTTCGGGAGAACCGGTAGCGGAAATTTTGAGTCATTCGCAGAATCAGCAAATACCACTACTGACTGGAGATTTTACAGTATCCTTCCCCTGCCACGCCCACCAAGCCACACCCACAGAACTGGTAGTAAAAAATTTTGAATCCCACCACTGAGCAGGACACCTGATGGGCCTATTTGCTAAGAATCCCATTCAACCCTACTGCATTCCTTCTTTGACTGAGGTTTTTTCCATATGGTCCTGTACAGAATTCTGTGCAGAGTTACTTGTTTAATAAGTAAAAGTAAAATCTACTAACCATAGGTGGAAAATACTTTAGTAGTTGTATCAACAGAGCTTGAAAGCACATCATATTCAGCTCATCCCCGTTACAACACAGAGGCTGGCTGCTTTCCTGCTGTGTTTCAAAAGGAGTGTTTTCCAACTTATTCTAGCACAACCTGGTAGTGATGTTTGAGGTGCTGTGCTTCTATTTGATCTAGGTAATCTCTGTGTTGCTGCTGGTGACTGTTCACACCTGCCAATATGCTCCCTCCTCTCTGGTTGCTGTCCTTCATGACCATTTTTGGGCAAGGGGAGGAACAGGCCCATGTAAAAACTAAAGCTCACTGGGCTTGGAGAGGCAGGTCTCAGGCATGACATAGATCATTTCATACCTCTGCTAAGAGATATTTTGAAGCACAGGTTCATTATTCCTATCTGCAGCTACATATGATACAGCAGCCCTTCTATCCTTGTAAATTAACAAGGCTTCTGGTACTTTCTGGTTCTAGTCTAAGCAACTAAACACTTCTGGTGTTTCCGTCTTCTGCTGTTCCATTGGTGGACCTCTCAGATCAGCAGGTGTCATGGAAGAGAATGGAGTTCATACATGGAAGATCACACAAAAGACCTATATGTGTGAATGGAAACACCACATCCTCAAAACCGAACTGTGGAAAGAAAAGCAATTATTGCTTGCTTCCCTGGATGGATGGAAAGGGTAAAGCAGCAGGGGAATCTATCAGGTACTGTGGGAACAGACATCCAGCCAGCATCCTTGAAATCTGCATAGCATTTTTTATAAGTTGGCTTCATTTCCAGCTGGTTTCAGCATGAGACACCAGTAGCTTAAGGCTGCTGTACATTAACGTCCCTAGTCGAAAGCTAGAATTAGCATCATCTATACTATATCTTAGTGCTCAAATAGTTATCTAGTTTCTACTTATTTTACTCTATAGTGTTTTCAAAGTATGAGATCAAAAGCATGTATCCTGTGATTCATCACTTTTCATTGTAACGTTCTTCCATATTCAAAATGATTCTAGCCTATTTATTTGGTGGATGGTACAATCTTGAAAAGCAGGTAGTGGATATATAAAGAATTCAACTCCAGAACACTAATATTTACATGATTCAATTCTTTTAGCATCCAGTCTCTATGACTGTGGAAAAATCTGCTATAATTTATATCATACTTTTCCAGATGATTTTCTATGCTTACTCCTAGTGATTGTAAGAGACAGTCAGCACTCAATTGTATGGTATAGTTTATGGCCAAATGCAAGTACCAGACTTTATAATTCATCTTCCCCAAAATGGCATAAACTTATTTTCTCTGAGAATTCTGGTATACAGAATTTACACTGGTTTTTATGAGTGCTCGAAAGCCACTGTCTAAAGTTCAACACAACGTTTAGAATGAAAGAATGCCAACATTTGGCATTATTTTGGACATTAAACTGAACAGTTGATGGTCCTATACAAAGATCAACTCCTGGGTACTTCAGGTTTCTTTATTTTTATTTGTGTAATTTAGGATGCAACACTGAGCAGCAGATCATTTTTTGCTTCAACTGTTGATTTGGAATTAAAAATCCTTGATGTACTGCAGGCAAGGATCCATTTTTCTGTTCACCCCAACAGTTGCGGTTTTCTCTCTCCCTGTCCTTCAAGCATACTTTAAAAATCAAAATAAACGTGGACCTTTAAAGGTCACTGAATTCCCACTTCCTCTCAGAAGGCAGAATCCCAGCTGCCAGAGTAAATGGGCATATCATTCAGAGGCTTTTGTCTGCATGCAAATCAGGTAATGCTCTGTATGGACAGTGGCCTTTTTCAATGTCTTGACTGCTTCTCTTTTAAAAAAAAACAAGCTAACAAGCCTTTTCAAGCTGTATTCATAAGCTGAAGATATGGCTCTATACAGATGTCTTTGATTTAAACACGTTTCTACCCAAGTGCAAAGAGGATATGCAAAAAAGGCCAACAGCCCTTAGTGCAAAATCCATCCTAACCATAAGTCTTAAGTTGTGATTCTGCAAACCATTCTTCTGCTTTTAACAGAGTTCACGTTGCCCTTTTTTAGCCTATTGTATTTGCTTTGAATTTTGAAAGACAGCAGTGAGATGAATTTGTGGAACCTCCTTTTATATTTCTGAATACTCACCACCCTGTTGAGTTGCAATTCATTCTTTGTCTACGAAGAAAACCGTTTTCTGGGAGCAATCCATCCAGGAAAGGAAAGCATAATTCTACAGTATTTAGTTTTTCTTTTCCAAATCTGAGAACAACATGTAGCTTAAGGAGTACAAGATGGCTGACTTTTAATACTTCTTCCTTTGTTCTCTGCAGAAGCTGCAACCTACCCTGGCAACCTTGCTCAATCTCTAATGGATGGACCACTCTCCTCACTTCACTTCTTTTTAAGGCTATGAAGTTTGAAAAATATCTCAAGGACCACTAGATGGTAGCATAGAGCTACTGCCATCCAAGGATCCTTTAGATATTTTGGGTGGAATCTGATGGCTCTAGATTTTCCAAATTTCCAAATTTTATGGTATCTCAAATCATTATATATACCAAATTTTATGGTATCTCAAATCATTATAATATTTATTCAGAGGGATTTATATATATATAAATCCCTCTGAATAAATATTTGAATTGCAGGAAGAATTTATCCTTAATATTACCCAAACTAAATGATCATTATGGCCCTGTAAATTTTCAAGGTCAGTTGTCACTTGAAAACAAACCTGCAGGTTGAAATGGCACCTCAAAATCAAAGAGCAGGCTGTCACATCACCTTGCTGGATAACGCGGAAGCTGAATTCCTTGCCAAAGCAGGTCTGCCTTTTCTCAATTTTCAACAAGGCAGAGTAAACTAATGGAAACTAATCTCTCAACCAACCTAGAACTAAGGAGAAATTTCCTGACAGTTAGAACAATTAATCAGTGGAAGGACTTGTATCAAAAAGTTGTGGGTGCCCTAACATTGGAGGTTAATAAGAAGAGGTTGGACAACCATTTGTCTGAAATGGTATAGGCCAGGGTTTCCTGCCTGAGCAGGGAGTTGGACTAGAAGACCTTCAAGGTCCCTTCCAACTCTATCATTCTGTTAATACTCCTTTCAGAGGAAAAGTGCTTCATCAAGACACATTTACAGATACATTGACTTTATTTGCTTGCATCTTTACTAATGGGAATCAGCTCTGAATGACAACACAACCACGAATTTATATTTTGGGGGAAGTAGGAACAACCTTTCTTCTTAGTGTTACAGTAGCATTAGTTGTGATTCTGCAAACAAAAATGCTGTCTATCTAAAATGCTATTCTTGTGCATGATCTGCTTTGAAGCAAGAAAAAAAAAAACAGCCTGAAGAATTATTTACAGGAAAACAAAAGTGGCAAAAAGAAGTTATGCATTGTAATATCAGAAGCCAGAGAGGTGAGGTCTATTTTTAATCTGAAAAAAAAAGCAAGGTCAGGGCCACAAAGGGTCAGGTTGTACTTCCTAAAGTATTGAAAACACTACAAAAACACCTATCAACTTAACTGGGAATACTCAATTTTTGCTCTCTTTTTTCATTACTGTATCTATAAATAAATTGGGGAAAACAATGTTGGAAAATGCACAACTACAGAAGGAATTTTATTTCTTTTCCTTTTTAACATCGCAGGAAGCTACCTCAGGTCTATCCAGGCCAGTGTTTTGGAAAACTGGCAATTTTAAGATGTCTGGATCAACTCTCAGAATCCCCTAGCTAGGGGTGGGATTCAAATTTTTTAACAACCGGTTCTGTGGGCGTGGTTTAGTTGGTGGACATGACTTGGTGGTCATGTTATTGGCCAATTCAATATCACTCACACCGAGGCACGCATCTCCTCGCCTGGCCTCTCATGACTGAGGGGATGCTGCAACAATCATAAGTCTGTTCATGGTCATATGTCACTTTTTTCAGTACCATTGTAACTTTGAATGGTCACTCCACACAAGCAAAGTACCAGCAAAGGAAGGGAAAAAAACTCCAGAGAAGTTCCAGAGATAGGAAGTCTAGTCCTGCCAAGAACGTAATAAGGGCTAATGGAGAGGCAGTTTCTGTAAGCAACACCAGAATTTTTCCTTCCTGCCTTCCTTACAGGATTAGGCCAATAATTTCTTCTAACAACCAGTTCTCCGAACTGCTTAGAATGTTAACAACCAGTTCTAGCGAATAGGTGAGAACCTGTAGAATCCCACCCCTGCCCCTAGCCAATATTAAAGTTGCTAAGTATGAAAAACACCAGTCTTGACCAATAATGCCATACTCAGTAGCAGCAACTCTCCAGATGCTCAAGATAAACATATTTTCCATCACCTCCTACCAGTCCCCCATTTAACTAGAGATACTACAGCTTGACCAAAAGACCTTTTGCAGCAATCAAGTCAGTTTCACCACTGAGCTACATCGAACTCCTCTGTGCTAGTTGCTTTGAGAAAGATGAGGAGAGACCTCTTGAAGTGCCATGAATACTTCCCTCTCCACCTAATAAGCAAACAAGGAAATGCCCCTGCATCTCTTTTCATGCATAAAAACAAACTTTTTTTTTTACCCAACAAAAGAAACAACACCTCTAAATAGACATTGTGAAGTACCTAAGAAATGTTTCCTTGTCTCTTCTGCTCTTCAATAGCCTCTTCTTTCCACCTTGAGATTAGGTATCCCACTCCCTCCCTCTTCTTCATAGTGTGTCTGTATTCCTGTGTCAGCACTCATCCTCTCCAAGACAGATGCTTCTGCCCCAGGAACCAGCTTACACAGAATGTAAAATGCCCCAATAATTCTGAACTTCCTCAATGTCGTTATGCAAATCTGCAGCTTCATCTCAGATAACAAGTGAAGGGCATTGGCTCCGTTTCACTTTAACAGAATGCAGTGCCTTCATTTCCAAACAGCGTCTAAATTAACTGAGGGTTGAGGAGAATTTCCTAGATTCAGCTATCTAGGAAAACATAGCTGCCTTCCGGCAGGAAGGAAGGCAATTTTGGTTATAGACTTTTCCATTTAAATAAAAAGGGTGAAAGGTGTTTTATGGCCCGACTGTTGATCTCAACATTTTCATAGTAGCAGTGCCAGTCCCTTAAAAGCAGCTTGAAATCAATCTGTGATCTTCTTTGCAGCCCCAAACTGAGTTGTCATGGAATCTGATGAAACAAAAAGTTCCTTATTCCCATTCCATGAAAAGAGAAATACTGTAGCCCTGCACTGAAAAAAGTGACTTATGATCTCTGCTCCCACTTACAATAGTTGCAGCATCCCCATGTCACATGATCAAAATTTGGGCACTTCGCAACCAACTTGCATTTCTGATAATTGCAGTATCTCAGGGTCATGTAATTGCCATTCCTGAGCTTCCCAGCCATCTTGTGATAAGCAAAGTAAATGTGGAAACTGGATTTGTTTGATGACTGCTTGATTCACTCAACAACTCCAGTGATTTAACGATCGTGACAAGAAAGATCATAAAATTGGGTGTCATTCAATAAATGCCTTGCTTAGCAACATAAATTGTAGTCCTGATTGTGGTTGTTAAGTCAATGTCTACCTATAGACCTTCTCCACTCCTTTTAGCATTTGCTGCATTTGTTTATTCAAATGAAAATAAATTGACAAGCAATTCTTGTGAAAAGGTGATAGAAAGCTGCTCAGCACTTTATTTTAATTGAATGACCTACTTGGGTATCTGAAATCTAGGATCTAGAAGGTGATTGAAGAAAAGGTTCCTACTAATGGGAAAAGCCAGCAGAAGCCCATAAGAATTCCAGCATTGAAAAACAATGCAGTAGCTTTACTCCAATTTGAAATAAGCAACTATAGAGCCCCTCCTACCCCTACCCCTTTAATTCAGCACTCAAAAACAGTCAATATTGTATGAATGCACAGCTCCAGAACTAGAGCCCAGGCCTTAAGTGAGGTATCCTTAGTCACATCACAACTTAAATCTTATCATTGCCTCAGTGTTTTGATATAGAAGGCCTCTTGTCTTGATGACTTCTCTCTGTGTCTCATTTGTGACTGGTAAAACATATGGTGTAATGAAATAGTTGTTCAACAGCTTTCAAAGGTCCTGTGCTTTGAAGGTTTGCTAAGTAAACAATCCGGCATCTGATAGAAGCACTGTGAGACATTGTCATTTGGGTATTTAGAAAGGATTTTGCATGAATTTAAAATTTCAGAAAAATTGTTTTGTTTCCACGTTGTCAGGTCTGATAGAAGACAACACACTGGGGAAGGTCTGACATATTTCAAAGAATGCATACATTGAATTCATCCTTTCAGCTGATATCAAGAAGCGTACCTGCATTTTAACTGACCTAACTGATACTCTGTGGGTTCCTTGCATGGCTTCTAGATATTCGTTTCTCGGTTTCTGCGCTGCAGAATGATTGCATTTGTCCTATGCTTACTCACACAAGCTGTTTATATGAGATAATTCAAATGCATAATTTAAAACAGATATGACTCAGAAGCAGGACTTATATTGGAGTCCTTAGACAAATAGCAGCAGACAAATACGTTCTGCCTGCCGTCCCTTCCCATTTTATCAATTTGCCCAGAATAGGGCATTTAAATAAGTTGTGATGATTTACTGATTTTCATCATATCAATTTCGTGAATTAATTCACACAGTACAAGGAAACAGTATAAACAGCTTCTGCATAGCAGCGTAGCAAACCTACTCAACAATAACTAATCTGTTGCATTCAGTGGAGGTTACAGATAAATGACTAATATAATTGCAGCCTAAAACACCTGCTTCTTGCTTATATTGCCTGCCAGGACCACCATTTTTCCAAGCCCACTCAGATTTAACCATGGCATAATTTTTTGCCTGCAAAATGCAGCTTTTTCTGTTGTTATCATGATGTTGCCTTCAGCTTGTCTATAGACCATGAGTGAAGCCACTTTATGTTGGCCTTAGATGATGTACAAAGCTGTCAAAGCAGTGCTTTCCCCTCCTTGCAACAACATCCAAGGACAACCTCAAGGACAGGAGATTCGGACGATCCCTTTCCAGTCTTCCTCTTTGCAAAGAACATGTGTTGAAACCCCAAAATATCTTATTCAATAAGATATTGAGCACAAGTAGTCCTTGGCTTACAACAGTTCATTTAGTGACCATTCAAAGTTACAATGACACTGACAAAAAAGTGAGCATTTATGAGCATTTTTCACACTTACAACCTTTGTAGCATCCCCATGATCAGGTGATCAAATGCTTGGCAGACATTCCCCATTGGCAGATTGAAGCAAAGTTCCTGCCAATGGGGAATTCTTGCTAATAGGTTCTATGGGATTAGAAAGAAAACAACGGTTTCCTGAAATCACACACAGTTTTAAATTGATTTTGTTCTCTGCCACATTGTGAGACTAAGCAGGTCCAGAGCTTATTCTAAACTACAGCAAAGTCCATGTATGGAAATACCCTGTGAATGTGGAATATATTGTCAACAGAGCAGAAGGTACATACAGGTCTAGATGAAATGCTTTTCTTATGAAATCATGTCTTAAAAGACAATGTGCATTCTACCTAACCATGAACGTAGATGGGAAGGAGAGCTCATTGTTCTTAGTCATCAAAGATGATTTCACTGGTGATTTGTGATACCACATTCACTATGTGAATCCTTTATTTTCTCTCCTATAAATATGTGGGTGCTATTAATTTCTATGGGTGAAAAATGCATTTGCAGACCAAACAGAGAGAGACTTCTCTCACTAGAGATCTTTGCAATGCATTTCTCCCTTTTACCCAAATTCCTCATCATAGTGACAGAGCTTTTGTGGGCAATACAGAATGATGAATAGCTAATACTAATTAGTGGCACTGAAACCAAGGAAAAGAGACTGAAATCAGATTTTCCACTGCTATCATAAGGCTGATGTAGCTCCTGCAATGGAAAACAAATGCTTAATATAATCACCCAAAAGAATCTGACTGGGAAAAAGCAAAACATGGAGTAGAAACTTCACAGATGCACAATTGCAAAAACATTTCTTTGCTAGGACTTACAGGAATAGAATGATGCAGTTCTGCAGCCAACAACAACAGAAAACACCTGTAGGGAGTATACGAGTCTCTGAAATTAACAAATAGATAAAATTTCAAATGTGTTGGGGCTTAATTAGGTATGGACCAAACAGTGACAAACTTAATGGGGTGAGAAGAGGGGGAAATATGTAATAAAACAAGGAAAATAACATACCATCATATTATTAGCTTTTTTGATCTTCCGCCCCAACCCTCCTGCTCATATTTGTTTTCTAAGCATGCAGAGTTAATGAAGACTGTGCTTTCCCAAGGAATCAGCTGCATTCAAGAGAAAAAACAATTAGGTTACTTCTGTATTTGCTACTACAGTCCTGTCTGTAATATACTCTGTTGTCTTGGGCCTGGTAAGCTACGCATTAATATTAAACAGCACTGCAGATAAGTTGATTCCTTAAGGTCTCTCACAGCAAGGCCTCTTTCTCATGGTCATGTTAATGGGCATTCCTCTGGTTGTTGAGTCTGTAGAAAAAATATACCAGCACAATTTGCACCATCCTGACAGCTGAGCAATAATTTGCCTCATTAATGAGCCTTGGAACTGGTTCTGTCCACGCAACTTTATTACGAGATCATTTAAGGCAGCAATTGCTAGATTTCCCTGACTTCATTTTCCCCTCACACCCAATATATGCAGATAGTGGAAAACACACTCTCCTTAAACTATGATGCAGTGGCCTTGGGTGACTTCGGCAGGTGCCTGAAACAAATGTTCTGTGCAAATAACAAGTCATCAGTGCAGGGGGATTCTA